>NW_024081561.1:198224-590675 GCF_003009895.1 Hyaena hyaena | reverse complement strand
GGCAATGAGAAACAATGAAATCTGGCCATGTGTAGCAACATGGATGGACCTTGAGGGTGTTATGCTGAGCGAAATAAGTCAGGCAGAGAAGGACAAATATCATATGTTTGCACGTATAGGAGGATTAGGAGGAACTTGACGGAGGAACAAGGGGGAGAAGGGCAGAAATGGTGGGGGAAAGGGAGAGAAGCAAACCATGAGAGATTCTTGAATGCTGACAAAAACTGAAGACTGATGGATGTGGGGGGGAGGGGGGATGGGCATGGAGGAGGACATTTGTGGGGATGAGCACTGAGTGTTATGTGGAAACTAATTTGACAATAAACTATTTGTAAAAAAAAAAAAAAAAAAATGAGTTACTTAGTTACAGCCAGACTTTAGCAAGAGGCATTAAAGTGCAAACAAATCATCAGGATATTGTCAATGAGCAGCCATCACCTGGACAAGGGTATGAGAAAGAGATTCTAGAAGAAAGTGCATTTGAGAACTTTAAAAAAATCTAGAATTTCAAAAGAGTAACAGTGTTGAAGTGTTCCTCAGGAAGAGAAAATAAGAAGAGCAGAAGCACAGAGTTAGTGGGGAGTCTGGGCTCCTCTCTTTTGTTTCTGAACTAATCTCCTTTCTTTCTTACCTTTACTCATATTTTTTCAGCTTTAGCAGGGCACCTTGATTTTTCTCCATTCTCAGCTATGTGCTCCAGGCACATGGAAATTGACAGTGTCATGCCCTTCCCCCATGTAGCCAGATATAGTTTCTTCTATTTTCAAGTCATGGTACAGTAGCTATTTTCCTACTGAGGCCTTCCCTGAACTTCTTATTTTAAAGTACAGCCACTCCTCAATCCTTCCTCAACCCTGACATCAACTTTCTTTTTTACTCACTTCTTTTTGAAATACACTTTACCTCCAGATAAGGTAAGTTTCCTTAATCATTTGTTTACTTTGTATTTTCTTCAACTTAAAAGATTCTTGAGGGAGAGAATTTTGACTGACTGGTGGACTATTTTTTAAGTTTATTTATTTATTTTGAGACAGGTGAGGAGCAGAGAGGGAGAGAGAATCCCAAGAAGGCTCCACATCATCAGCACAAAGCTTGACACAGGCCTCGAACTCACAAACTGTGAAATCATAACCTAACCTGAAATCAAGAGTCAGACATGTAACCAACCAAGCCACCCAGGTGTCCCAGACTAGTTGACTCTTATGTCTACACAATTTAAATATATTTGCCACACAGTAAGTTTTCATTAAAGAATAACTGAATTACCAAAGGATAAACTATAATCTAAAACCAATGAATAGAATAGCTTTATATGTAATTAAAATAACATTGTATTACGTAACCATTACATATATTTATATATAAATATTTAATGTATAGATATATACTTTATGTATACATAACATATATATTTACTTTATATACACAACTATATGAATTTGTATATATAAGTATATATATACAAATATATAAATATATATTATATATCACTATATATTAAGGGGGTTACTTGTAGAGAAATATAATATTACATCAGATATGCAAATAAGGATTCAAAGAAGCTTGCTTTTACTAAGAGTAACCAGAAATTCATAATTGTGATTAAGGACATATATCTTCTTTCATGTAAAAATCATGCTCTACGCCTGGTATCTTGACAGTGTCACAACCTCCAGAGCATTCTGTTTTATTTTTCTCCTATAGGTCTGCATTCCTAAGTCACCAAATGTGGTGCCTCAAATTCCTGTAATAACATAAACATTCCAGCCAACAGAAAAAAAGAGGTAAAAAATTTGTATTCTCTCTCCTTAAGGAAACTTCCTGGAAGTTCTCCACACCACTTCTGCCATTACTCCCCTAGTCAGGATCTGTTCCCTTTCACAAACTTACAGTAGAATGATAGAAACTAACTGTATTCCTGTTAAAATCAATATTGTATTGTTATGGAAGAAGGAAGAACACATTTTCTTGAGGAATAATTCCTGTCATACAAAGAAAGAGGAAGAATTAAGATTTATTGAGCATCTATCAATGTCTAGCCATTGTGGAAAGAACTCTGTAAATATTATATTATTTAATATGGCCAGGCTCTATAAAGCACAGATAAATGGTCTTAACTTGATGTGTAATTAGTGCTTATTAAGTATTTATAAAATACACAGCTGGAATGTGATTCCACATCTCTTTAACACTGAACACCATGCTTTTTCTATTACAGAATTGACTATAGTCAATTTCGCAAGGCCAACAGATTTCAACCTTTCCCATGTTTCAATTTAGAAAATCTATTCTGATAACAAGGAAGTGTCAGTATGCAAACATTTTAACAATATTGTTAAGGATAAAATTTGGTCATTGAAATAATATAGGCTAAAAAAACCTCTTGATATTAATTTATCAAAAGTATTCAATAAATGCATATTAATATGATGAAGCCAAGTTGAAGAAAATAAAATTCAAGGTAACAAGAGAAATGTGTATGCAATTATTTATGTATGCAATTATCGTATGCAATTAAATGGGATAGAAGTATGACTACTTCATGAAAATAATTATGATGGAATGATAAGCATTTATCATTCCTTGAAGTTACGGAAATTCTAATATGGATATGTATACAAGATGATGGGGTTTTAGAAGGATTTCAACCACTGTTTGTAGGAATTCTTCAAAATGTGGGCTTGACTTTTTAGTCAGTAGATAAAATAATTAAACTGAGAAGTAGTGAGAAAAAGAATCTTCATGTGGGTAGTAGAAACAGCAAAGGCAGATTTACCAAAAAAATACTTTTGAGGAGTGCCAGGGTGGCTCAGTCGGCAGAGCATCCAGCTTTGGCTCAGGTCATAATCTCGCAGTTGACTAGTTGGAGCCCCATGTCAGACTCTGTGCTGACAGCCCAGAGCCTGGAGCCTGCTTCTGATTCTGTGTATCCCTCCCCCTCTACCCCTCCCCCACTTATGCTCTGTCTCTGTCTCAAAAATAAATATAAACATAAAAATTTTTTTAAAAAGACACTTTTGAAATGGAAAGTATTTTTTTATTGACTCAGAATAGATGGAGATGCAAAACTCTAAAAGTTCAATAAAACTGGGCCAATGGGAAAGAATTCTAAGGCTTTAAGAAAATAAGGAAGTCAGGAGGAGAAACTAATTTAGTACAGATGATAATGTGTTTAGTTTAGGTCAGGCTGAATTCAAGGGACTAGAAGAACATTGAAGAATTTTAGCTATTTTTTGTTCTGGGTTACAGACTTGAGGGTCATTTAATTGCATCTTTAAAGGCGAGTAAATTACTAAAGTTGACTGATGATAGATTTGTAGATAAGTAGATAGATAGATATGTTTATATACATTTTTTTGTACTAAAACTAGTTTTGTTCATATTTGTGCTTAGAGTTACAGTTCAAAAAAGACTTATTATGTGATTGACTAAAAGTAGTTGCTCAAGCAAAGAAATTATACTAGATATTGTCTCACATAGGGCTTCACAACCTGGCTGTACATTACATACTTGGGAAATGTATTCAAAAACTGCAATGCACCAACCTCATCCCAGATCTGTAACTTGGAGTCTGAATTGTGGGGGTGAGATGCACCATGTAGAACTTGAAAATCAAATTCAAAAATCTCCATTTAAGATTAGGCCATCTTAAAACAGTGTAACAATTTAGGAATATTTTCAGCCTTATTTTGTTAAAAATTTTTAATGTTTTATTTATTTTTGAGAGAGAGAGAGAGACAGAATGAGCAGGGGAGGGTCAGAGAGAGAGGGAGACACAGAATCTGAAGACAGGCTCCAGGCTCTGATGCAAGGCCCGAACCCATTAACCATGAGATCATGACCTGAGCCAAAGCCAGACGCTCAACCAACTGACCCACCCAGGCACCCCTCCCCCTTTTTGTTTTAAATTTTTTTATTTTCAGCTTTAGAACATGATGGTGAGGGCTGCTAAAACCTGTATTTTGTTGCTCTGGAAGAAGACTAAAAATGATTAGAAAACACAATTAGATAAAAATCTTGTACCTACAAAACATATTTTTCATGATGTTCATATTGAAACTAATCTACTGGTTTAGTACTTTTAATGATAAAGGCTTGGGACTTAGAAAACACATTAATGTACTGCATTTTGCCAACCTGGGCTTTCTCATAAGAAAAGAGGATTATTTATTCAAACATACTTTCCTAATACTTATATGTAAAATGACCACCAAGGATCTATATCAAGGCACAACTTGCTAATTAGCAATTAGTTTTTAGAATCAAAGCCTAGAAATATTTGTTAATTTGCTTTACTTTTATTTTTTATGTTATTCTTTGTAAACAAATAAACTCTTACTTAAGATTTTATTTTTACATCTTATTTTGATTCTACATTTTTTATACAATTGAGACATTTGGTATGTTTGGTATATCTTCTATTGCTTATTTAGGCTTCCAGTTATTCTCATTTTTTTTTTTAAGAATGGCATGAACTGTTTAAAGTTGTAAAATATGAAACCCGATTCAGCACTCAAATTAAATAACTTCTGTTTCTGTAATTACATTATTTGGGGAATTGGATGATTCTCTTTGTGTTAACATAAATTGTCAGAAGCTGTTGTGACACATTGTATATAGACTTCTGTTGCCTTTCTTGTGCTTACTTGGGAATCGCATACATCTGGCAACTCATTTAACGCGGTGAAGTTTATTAATTATTTCCCATTATATCTGTTATGATGTATGATGGCTTTCACACTTGTGAGACTTCAAAAATATCTAAAACTGACATTTTCATTTTACTCATTTAAAGATGATGGCAAAGAGTTCTCCCAGGGAAACAACCAACCACCTGTGTTCTGTTAGCTGCTCCTGGTCACCCTAGATTTCCCGAATAGGCAGTTGAAATGGGTTCCTATTTCACTTGCGACTCACTGATTACAATGCCTTCCAAGTTATTTGAATCCATTTGATAAGAATACAATCTATTTTATAATTAACATTTTATAAAAGAAAAGACCACTTACTTTGCACTGCATTTCTCTTGATATTTAGACAGAATCAATGAATTGACTAACATATCAATGTTAACAACAAAGGAAATATCCAAGAGCAAAAAAGGTCTTCAGATGTGTATATTTATAGTTATAAATATAAATAAATATAACTTACAGAAGTCTTGTAAGGCAATGTCTTCATTAAGTGTGAATATTATAGTTCAAATTACTTAACTCTGTATACATGAAAGAGAGAATTCCTTTGTTTTTCTTTTTTCTTTTGTTTTTTTTTTTTAAATTTTTACATTTATTTATTTTTGAGAGACAAAGTGAGACAGAGTTTGGGTGGAAGAGGAGTAGAGAGAAGGAGACACAGAATCTGAAGCAGGCTCCAGGCTTTGAGCAAACATTCAGCACAGAGCCTGATGTGGGGCTTGAACCCATGAAGTGTGAGATCACGACCTGAGCGAAGTCAGACGCTTAACCGACTGAGCTACCCAGGCGCCCAAAAGAGAATTGCTATTCAGTAAAAATATGGATAAATTTCCCAGAATTATTTTGAAGATCACAGGTAGAAGGGGAAAGTTGGAAAATTGCAACTTATTATTCTGTCTCAAGAACCTAAAATATTATTTTTGTTAGAATAATGCCTTTTTGATATGATTATAATGGCCACAGAAAACCCAAATCTAATAAGTTTGAATTAAAACGATATTCTTGAGCCCAACACACATTTTAGTTTGTTTCATTATTACATGACAAATTATTTTCAGGATAGAGAAAAATGTACTTAATAAAGACGGTTAGACAGGTCCCAAATTCTTGAAGAAAGAAAACAAAACACATTTTCAAACAAATAAGCAAACAAACAAAAACTTGAGGGCAAGTGCCTTTTTTAAAAAAAATATTGAAGACCCCATGTAAAAATGATGACCATATAATAGCCTTCATCAAGACTTTGACAGCGTCCAAATAAAAAATTCAGATGTGTTTACTCATTTTACAAACGTACAAGTTTACCAAATTTACGAGTTTAACTCTTGTTATTGAAGTGTGAGATCATGACCTCAGCTGAATTTGGATGCTCAACCAACTGAAGCACCCAGGTGCCCCTACACGTTTAACTCATTAAATTCCCTAGTATATTCTCCTTCTTGCCACTGCTGAGTTAGATGTTGTAATAGTCACTTTGTTTTTCTTGGGCATGTTTGTGTTTATCAATGGGTGAATGTGGGTGTTACCAGAAAGGATGTATTGTGAATGAACATCTCCCAATAAATCAAACACAGAAAACTTAAAATTTCTTCATGTTCATGAACAATTTGAGTTTAATGTTTGGCTGTTGGATCCAGTCAATTATTTCACCACTCAATATAATGACACCTAAATTTTAGTCTTCTTAAAAAGTGGAATCATGCCCTGATCATATTGTTAAACTTTATTTGTGCCTAAACTAAGTTTCTATTGGCTAAAGTTGATTTAATTAATCTATTTTATATATTTCTATCTAAATTTGTAATCTTTAGCCGAGAAAGTCACCTAAAAAATCTTATAGTTCCTTTCTTTTCTCTACCTGATCAATTTTCTTTTTCAGAATAGATGCAACAAGATTATGTTCCCAAGTACTGAAGTTCAAATAAGCAGACTGGATAAAAGCATATTTGTTTCTTTTCTTTATTTTTAAGTTTATTTTGAGAAAGACAGACTAAGAGAAAGAAGAGAGAGAGAGAGAGAGAGCTATGTTATGTTTTACTACAATTTAAAAGTCTCTTTAAGTGGCTTATAACATAGTCACAGGGTAGAAAATGTGGTTATGTGAGATGTTTGCCCTTTGTTTGAGTATTACGAATGTCTTCACATAAGGCTGAAATTGATTTCAGGGAAAACTTGACATGCATACCGTAGAATTTGAGGCCAACCATAAACAGTAGAACTGATGTTCTACTTCCTGTTAAGTAATGAATATGAAAAGCTAACTAGAGCAGTTTATTGCGGTAAAATAACTTATGGGTCTATAAGCAGGATACGAGTACATTCCATGAGCTCACTAACATTATTAAAACCAGGATATTTTGATTTTGTTTGCTTATTGTTATTTTCTTACATGTTATTTCCTTATGTGTCAGTATCACTTTTTGATTTTAATTTTTGTTTGTCTGATGACTAATAAAACTGAACATCTTCTCATATGTGTTCTGTCCATTTTTGTATCCTCTTTAGTGATATTGAAATTCTGTAGTCCTATGTTTGGAAGGAATAAAACAGAAAATCAATAAACAGCAGTAATTTTTCTTGAGCCTTTCAAAGAACTAAATTTGGCAAATGAAACAAATATTTCTTTAAAAACAATATGTGTGTGTGTCATTATTCAATACAATAATCTCTTCTATTCCCTTAACACTCCCTTTCTCATGTTCATATTATTCCTATCCCTCACTGACTTATATTAGTCCGTTCTATCAAAACTGTGGGTAGTGTTTTAAAATCTATAACGATGTTTTTATTGATCTACTCTTTTAGTTCTGTCAATTATTCTTTACATGTGCTGGAGCTGTGACTTCAGGTACATACAGTTTTAGTATTTTTATGTTCTTCCTGATGAATTGATTGACTCTTTTCTCATTTATGTATCCTCTTTATAAAATTTTCAGCACTATATCACACCTTAAAGTTTTCTTACTTCATATTTTTTATCCAGCCCAATATTCTATTTTTTGTCTTTTTTTGCATTCATGCACATACAGTGTTATGGCATTTTATTGCACTTCCTAGATATTGTATTTTCTTCCAGGTTAAAGGTTTGTGGCAACGCTGCACTAAGCAAATTTATTAGCTCCATTTTTCCAATAACATTTGCTTACTTCATGTCTCTGTGCACATTTCAGTAATTCAGTATTTCAAGTTTTTTCATTATTATATTTGTTATGGTGATCTATGATCAGCAATATTTGACTTTACCATTATAAGTGTTTTAGGGCACCACGAATCATCCCCACATAAGATGGCATACTCTTGACACAAAATGAAGAAATATTTTTAAAATTTTAAAGAGAAAAGAAAAGAGTTTTATTCAAGCCAAGTTAGGACAGATGCCCAAAATCTTAAGAAAGAGAAAAGTGCTTTGGAGAAGAAACATTTGGTGCAGGGTTATATATGTTTTTTACCTAGATAGTTACACAATCATCGTGGTAAAGGACTTTCCAGAAAGTTACAGACTTTTTCTTATGTTTTTAATGTGTGCAAGTCTGTATGACTTTAATTTTATGGGAACCGGTGAGGTTTTTTTTGTCTTTCTTATCTTTACATTTGGAATGCTCTTTTTAGTTGTTATTATTACTATTTTTTAACAAAGCAGATGTACAATGTGTGCTTGGAGCCCATGCTTTGAGGTTTGACGGTATTGGTAAGTGTTGGTAATATTGGTAAATATTAAAGTATAGCTTCCCTGGAAGAAAGGCCCACAAATCAAAGTTGAAAATTTCCTTTATTGGAACTTAATCAATAAATATTGTGTGTGTTCTGACTGCAGATGTGGTGGAAATAGCAAAAGCACTAGAAGTGGAGCCTGAAGATGTGACAGAATTACCACCATCTCATGATCAAACCTGAACAGACAAGCAGTTGGCTCTTCTGGATGAGTAAAGAGTCGTTTCCTGAGATGGAATTTACTCCTGGTGAAGGTGCTCTGAAGATTGTTGAAATGACAACAAAGGAGTTAGAATACTACATAAACTTAGTTGATAAAGCAGAGGCAGAGTTTGAGAACATCGACTCCAATAGTGAAAGAAGTTCTACTGTGGGTAAAATGCTGTCAAACAGCATTGCATGCTACAGATAAACTGTTCATGAAAGGATTAGTTGATCAGTATGGCAAATGCCATTGTTGTCTTGTTAAGAAGCCACCTTAACCTTCAGCAAACATCACCCTTATCAGTCAGCAGCTGTTAATATTGAGACAAGACTTTCTACCAACAAAAAAGACAACAATTTGCTGAGAACTCAAATGATGGTTAGCATTATTAGAAAAACTATTTTTTAAATGAAGGTGTGTACATTATTTTTAGCCATAATGCTATTTCATATTTAATGGACTATAACATAGTATACATATAATTTTATATGCACCAGGAAACCAAAAATTTATTTGATTCATTTTAGTGAGATAGTCATTTTATTGCGGTGGTCTGGCAATATCTCTAAGGTTGTGCCTGTAAATTAATTGTTTTCTCCTCTCTAGGTTATTAAAGAGTCATTACTTTGTTATACATTCAGTGCCATCCTAGAGATTAAAATGGGTGTATATATTACAGTCCTATAACAAAACTTTTACAGTTATTATTTCCCCTCAAAATACTAGAACCTAGAATTATCTAATGTCATTTACCTCCTTTCAACTTTTATTTCATTATTATCAAGAATCTCAATACTATATATTTTTAAAAAGCAAATATTATTAACAATCAATATTCATCCATTCACAACTAGATACTTACTATCTCTTTTGCTTTCTATCACTTTCGGCAATTTTGTATTCATCTCTGGTATCATTTCTTTTTCCTGAAGGCTTCCTGTTGGAAACTTAATAAGATATTTTACATTCATAAGATTAAAAATCAATAAAATGACATCTTCAAATGTTAGTGTGCACACGATTCAAAAGAAATACTTTTACACAGTCCGTGTTAATTTAAATTATTACAACTATTTTGGAAAAGCATTTGAGAGGATACAACGTTCAAAACATGTGCTGGTAACTAGGTCTGTTTTCAACCGGCCCATTCCTGGCCCCCTTTCTGCTCTGTCACAGGAGTTATGTCGTCTGTTAGCTCAGTGTCTAATGCCCCCACTTGTCAGCTGCCTTCTTGCTGAGTTCTACTGATGAGAATTTGATGGGGCTGGGGTTAGGAGTGGGAGGAGAGGGCAAAAGCCAAAGTGGTATCCGTCTCTCACCACTTTTCCTGTCTGTGTAAGGAGAATCCAGAACCTAAGCTCCTGCAGCAACGCATCCATCCGTTGTCGCTTGTCTGAGGGTAGTAGCCATTTCCTGCTAGAGCAAGTCTCTGCTTGCTTCACTAACTCCTGGGGCTTTCCACCCCTGTTAACCTATTTTCTGCTATGTACTCCCCATGGTTTAAGTGCTCAAAATTGTTTCTATTTTCTGTTTTAGACTCTTGAATGCAGCAATTTCACCCCTCAATATTAGCATCTTGCACATATACATCAAAAAACAAATGCAAAAAAAGGCTCTGAATGGCATTATTTCTGACAGCTCCTTACTGGAAACCACCTAAATGCTATCAACATTAACATCAGAAAAACAGATTATAATTGATACACAAAATGGATTTCATCAGTGAAAAATAATTGGCCTACAATTAAAACAACCACATGGGTGATTCTCAGGAACATAACTTGGGGATTCAAGCAAGCCAAAATGCTCATGCAGTGTCATTTCATTTATATAAAATTTAAAAAGAAGCAAGTCTGGATGGAAGACATCGCGAAATACAAAAATAAATAATAAATAAATAAATTTTTGCTTACACTTATGTGGGGAAGTGAAGATTATTGAACCACAAAGGAGTCATCGATTCTTCTAAAAATAGTTGTAATGGTGTGGGTGTCTAGGGTTTTTTTTTTTTTTTTAATTTTTCTTTATGCACTATGATGTGGTTTTCTAGGGATAGTGGGAGTCCGGAGCTGACACCCAAAATAGAATTCTTGAGATGTCTTTGGTGCAAAAAGGTGATTTTGTTAAAGCACAGGGACAGGACCCTTGGGCAGAAGAGCTGCCCTGGGATTGTTAGGAGAGGCTGATTATATACTTGGAAACTGGGGGGGTAATGGCCTGGGGAAGTTTCCAAAGGGATTTTTATATGCTAAAGAAGACTCACAGGATCCTGGAGGCCTAGCTATTGTCAAGCTAAGTTTGTTTTTCTCTCCAGTAAAGTATTAGCATTAAGATAGTGGGGAGTTCCTGAGGAATGTTGGACTCTATCTGCTCCAAGTATTTGTCAATGGGCTGCAGGTTCTGAGGAAATCTTTTTTTTTAAGTTTATTTATTTTGTGAAAGACAGAGAAAGGGTGAGTAGAGGTAAGGGCAGAGAGAGAGAGAGAGAGAGAGAGAGAGGGAGAGAGATTGAGAGAGAGAGAGAGAGAGAATCCCAGTCAGGCTCTATACTGCCAGCACAGAGCCCAACATGGGGCTCAAACTCCTGAAGCTGCAAGATCATGGCCTGAGTGGAAATCCAGAGTTAGACACTTAACCGACTGAGCCACCCAGGTGCCCCAAGAAAATTTAATTTTATCTGCTATTTCCTTCTGTTTTTGTTTCCCATATCACAGTAAACAAAATTTAAAATATTTTTTATAACTCAATATATAATTAAATATATATAAAACATATTTTATTGTGAGGAGTTTATAGTTTAGAAAATATGCTATCAATTTCTTTCTACTGCTTATCTCTTTCTCTTAAAACTTGTGCTGTAATTAGCACTGTTTTTGTACATCTCTAGGGAAAACCTAATATATTTTACATGAAAAGTAAATATTAAAGTACTCTTCACACAGTAAATACAATACATGTGTGTGAATGTGTGTGTATGCCTGTGTGTATCTATGTGTCTGTGTATATATATATATATATATATACACACACACACCTATGTGCGTATGAATATACCTATATATAAATATATATGCTCTGGTATGTATTAAATTATACAAGCTTGGTTTTACATTATAAATATCATGCAATGAATTGATTAAAATTTCCAACTTGTAAGTAACCATATTTTAATGGTAATTGGTTTTATGGAGAACACCCTTTATCAAGTAATAATTTGATGATAGTCTTTAATTCTTGCAAACATGTAACTTCCATCTATATATTTGGCAAAAGAGGGGGATAGGATTTGACTATAAAATAAAAATAAAAATCGGGGCGCCTAGGTGGCTTAGTCGGTTAAGCGTCCGACTTTCGCTTAGGTCATGATCTCGCGGTTCGTGGGTTCGAGCCCCGCGTCGGGCTCTGTGCTGACTGCCAGCTCAGAGCCTGGAGCCTGTTTCAGTCTGTGACTCCCTCTCTCTCTGACCCTCCCCTGATCATGCTGTCTCTCTCTCTCTCTCCTAGAAATAAAACATTAAAAAAAAAATTAAAAAAAGAAATCAATAATAGCTTTTCTGTAATTACTCAGAATGATATTATTTAAAAATAATTTATGAGAAATCATTATTTAGTGGTCATTTATCAACCCGTTCGTTCATGTCGTAAATAGATAAAGCTTTACTGGATAACTTGAGACAAGACCATGTTAACAATTTTTGAAAAAAAGAAAAGTCATCTAACAGTATTGAATATACTTTCTCTCTCTCTCTAATTAATAGAAGTCTGTACTGAAGAAATGTTCATTTGCTTGTGAAACAATAATTCCACAAATTACGTACTCTTTTTCCTTCTTTTATTAACCCATATTTAAAATTTAAATGTACTGCCTGTTCATTGATTTTTCAGACTTACATAATCAGTGATATGATATCATAGGCTCAAAATTCTTAACCGTTATATCTAAAGTAGATGCTATTTAGTTTTCATTAACCATTCCTGTTTCTTTTATTATTATTTTCTAGAATTATTTACTATCTAAACAGTATAATTCAATCATCTACTTCCTCGAGAAAAATACTTTTTATTTCTTAGTTCATATCCTCTAATTTTAGAGGTCAAAAGTGGCTGAGGATTACACACAGACACACAGAAACACAGTCATAGACATAGCCACGCACACACGTGCTCACACACACACACACCTATGGCTGTGGAAATACAGTAGAATTGTTATCCAAATTCTTAACTTTATTTATTTTTGAGAAAGAGAGCAGGGGAGGGACGAAGAGAGAGGGAGAGATAGACTCTTTCCTCAGTGCAGAATCTGATGTGGAGCTTGAATCCACGAAACTTGAGATCATGACCTGAGTTGAAACCAAGAGTCAGACACTTAATCGACTGAACCAGCCAGGTTCACCTAAACAATTTTGTTAAATTTAGATATAGAGCTATTAGAAATCATGAATATCTGTCTCCATGTGAGAAACCTCTGATTCAAATCTGAACTCCTGGAATACTGCTGGCTTACTTACCTAGTTATGTTTTGTCTTTGCCAGATTTCAGACTTCCACAGTTAAAACGAACTCTAGAACTGTGCTATTTCCTATGAAAGCCACCGAGCACATGTGGTTGTTGAGCATTTGAAATGGGACAAGTCTGGATGGAGATGGGTTCATACATAAAATACACACTGAATTTTGAAGACTTATTACCAAAAAGTAATGTAAAATATCTAATTAAAATGTTATATTGATTATATGTTGATATGATAATACTTCAAACACATTAGGTTAAATAAAATGTACTAGTATTCAATTTATGTTTACCTTTTAAAAATGTGTCTACCAGAAAAACTGAAAATTATGTATATGGCTCACATTATATTTTGTTTGAGTAGCATTTTTTTTCCTTGAGTAATACCTATGCTCATTTGGGTTTTGAACTCAAAACCTTGAGATTAAGGGTCACATGATCTACTGACTGAGCCAGCCAGGGGCTCCTGGCCAATACTTTTCTTGATGATAAAAGTCACTTCTTAGTCACAGTTAAATTCTTAATTTTATTTCAGTATGTGACATCAAATATTCAATTGCCCATATTCTTATAGGCTATTTTTCTAAAATATTGATAAATGACTGTCAAAAAATAGAAAATAACTTTATAATGTGAATGTAAGTACTGTAGAGAACCAAGTTTTGCTCTGTTCCTGTCACAATCTTCTGCACAGTTCAATTTCTTTTTAAAATGCTGCTTCCTCTGAAGACCATTCAGCAGCTCTGCTCAATATTTCCAGGATCTTCCATACCTACTCTAGTCTAGCTCTAAATCATAAATGACACTGTCATATTTTATCCACAATGTTCTTTTTTATTTTTTATGTTTTTTAATGTTTTATTTATTCTTGAGACAGAGAAAGAGACAGAGCATGAGTTGGGGAGGGGCAGCACAAAAGAGGGACACAGAATCCAAAGCACTTCAGGCTCTGAGCTATCAGAACAGAGCGTGAGCAGGGCTTGAACTCACAAGCAGAGATCTTGACTTGAGCCAAAAAGGTCAGAGGCTCAACCAACTGAGCCACCCAGGCACCCCATCCACAACATTCTTTAATGTTCCATATTAAATCAACAGCTGAAATATTTATATACAAGTTATTCTCACTATTGTGATTACCAAACAACTTGCTCATTACAAGTACTTACCTACTTCTTTACTGGCTTACATCTCCCTAGGAAATCAGCTCTAGGAAAGGATAATCTTTGTCTGTCTGTCTTTCCTTACCTGTAGCTCTTAAAATAATACCTTGCTAAATATTTTTCAAACGAACACATAATTATAATTTTTTTGGTAGGTTGAAGGTATTAAATATTTCTGTTATATAAAAATTTGCAAAGATCTTTCAAGATCCAGGCACATTGGATTTTACTCTTTGTTTTACTCATTTCAAGAGTTTTTATGGCTGTGACCTAGCACTTGGTCACCTTCTGTGTCATCTCTTAATATTCTCCTTCTGTCCTCAGTAACTACTTCTGTTCAAGGACAGAGTATTTCTTTCTTCTTCTCTTACTGAAAAGATAAATAAATAGAGATTGTCCAAAAGCAGGATTTATCAAAGCAATCAATGCCACAAGACTTTTTAAAGAATTATATTTAGTTAATTCATATAGCATGAGGCAGAGAGACAAGGTCTACTTAGAATTTCTGTTAAAAGATTGTTTATCAAAGCAGCGAAGCAAAACTTGCACAAAATTTTCCACTGTGAAGCCAATAGTATTACAAGGGCAAAAGTCATTTTGCATCTAAATAATTAATAGATGAAAATAATTTACTAAATTGTGAAAAATATTAAAATATGTTTTTCACTCAAATTCTTTGGCAGCAAATTAACATATTATAGGGGGATAGCAATGATATCAGATTGCTATTCTTATTCTGTTATATATACTTGGAAACTGATATAAAGTTAGCTTTGTTATTAGAAAAAATAATTTAAAAATAATTTTTCGTATTTTCCAAATATTAGGTAAGTCCTAGCCATTTTTATTTTTTATTGTTTTGGATTTTTAAAAAGTTTTAATTTTAATTCCAGTTAGTTAACATAGTGTTATATTAGTTTCAGGTGGACAATATAGTAATTTAAGACTTTTTAAAATTTGATTCCACATATTTAATCTGAAATATTTTAGTTATCTTGTTTTTTTTTTTTTTTAATTTAGGGATCTGGAATCTACATTTAAAAAATGGTAATAACAAAGGAGCACCTGAGTGACTCAGTTGGTTAAGCTTCTGACTTTGGTTCAGGTCATGATCTCACAGCTGGTGAGTTTGAGTCGGGCTCTATGCTGACAGCTCAGAGCTTGGAGCCGGCTTCTGTTTCTGTGTCTCTTTCTGTCTCCTTTCCCCTCTCCTGCTCGTGCTCTGTCTCTATCTCTCCCAAAAATATATAAACATTAAAAAAGAAAGAAATGGTCATAACATTAGATAATGGGCGAGATTAAAGTAAAATTGATTATGCAAATCACTTCTTTCTTAGCATCACATTATTTAAACTTTACAGGTACAATTTTACCTGACTTTATTTTGGAAAAGAAATGACACTTTCAAATATGGTGGTATTATTTCCATTCATAACGAACAATTTTTCACCAGTTAATGTGGAGACACATGACCTTTAATCATACTTCAATATTGAACAGATTATTTATCACATGGTATATTTGTAAGAATATTTACTAAAATATAATTTATTAGTGCATCAATAAATCAATATTTTATATTTTTATGTGGTATAATGTCTCCATCTTTATTTTTGTTCATTTCAGGGTTTCCTTTACTCTTCTGGACATTTACCTTTCCATAAAAGTATTAGAATAATTTTTTTCATGATTGCAAATATTGTCTATCTCACTATAAATAATACCAGTGGGCTTCCCACATTTAATCAATATAACTTCTTGATGAATCATCAAAAAAAAAAGTTTAAAATTATATCTAGCATATTTTATCCTTTCAGAATTGTTGAAAGTAAATCACTTAAATGTCAGACTGCTTTTGGCAGACATTACATTATTTGCTTAAATATAACCTCAATCTTTCTGCATGACAATAGAGTTATGACAAAACAAGGAATATTTTCCCCTAAATTTAGTGAATCAAACGTTCTTTCCTTCTTTCTCCTGCCAGAAATATGAAACGTGGAGAGAGAGGACATTATAAAACCACTAAAAAAAGAAGCTGCTATGCAACCAGAAGTATGAGAACATATCTAATGCTCAGGATAGCAGAGCAGAGTCATGGAAGGGCCCTGACCTATTGCTGATGTCATGAAAAATCTTCACCAGCCTTGTAGTATCTACCTCTTCTCCTGTGAGAAAAAATAAAATCAACTCTTCCTTGGTTAAATTAATGTATTTAGAGTCGTGGTAGGTACTGCCAAATATAATCTTAAGGATAAGTCATGATGACATTAAATGAATGTGTGTGTTAATATTTATAATGCCAAAAAAAAGATTTTACTTCCTGAAGGATATCTTATCCTGATGGCATTAAAACTTTATTCTGTAACATCTACCCACTTTTTAAATATTTGTTATTGTTTTATTTATTTCTGAGAGAAAGATAGAGACAATGTGAGCAGGGGAAGGTCAGAGAGAGAGGGAGACAGAGAATCTGAAGACAGGCTCCAGGCTCTGAGCTGGCAGTCAGCATAGAGCCTGACACAGGGCTCAAACCCACAAACTGCGAGATCATGACCTGAGCCGAAGTTGGACACTTAACCGACTGAGCCACCCAGGCGCCCCACATCTACCCACTTTTTAATCTCTCTCTCTCTCTGACTCCTCAGATAAATATCTTCTGAATATATATGTACATATTCACAAACATGACACTAATATCCATGGACTACATAACACATGAAGGTGCTGGAGGTATGGGTCTCCTGGAAGTTGAGTCTGGAACCAAAATGAGGTGGCTAAGAATTTGACT
Organism: Hyaena hyaena; assembly: GCF_003009895.1. Taxonomy (NCBI): domain Eukaryota; kingdom Metazoa; phylum Chordata; class Mammalia; order Carnivora; family Hyaenidae; genus Hyaena; species Hyaena hyaena. Next base: position 573,602 of record NW_024081561.1, on the reverse strand, counting down.
CCTGCAGGGTTACTGGACCGAAAGACTGAGTACCAAGTGTGATAGGGCCCAGACGCTTACTTATTTCTTAAAACTGAGCACTGTGGTAAGACTTACACAAATACACAAGAAGAGTTTACTAGAAACTGCACCAAGTACATGAGTCTACTACATCTACATAGTGTTAAGGGGAATGACAACTGGCTTCAGGAAAACAAATTTCCCTAAGAATAACTTGGGTCTTCCTCAATCTTTTAAATTTACTGATATATTTGAGAGAAAAAGAGAGACAGAGAGGGAGAGAGAGAAAATCCCAAGCAGGACCCTCACTGTCAATGCAGAGCTCGATGTGAGGTTCAAACTCAGGGACCAAGAGATTATGACCTGAACTTAACTGACTGAACCACCCAGGTGCCCCTTACTCAACCTTTTTATCATTGTGCTACTGCACATATGGTGTGTGTGTGTGTGTGTGTGTGTGGCGGGGGGGGGGGTGAAATGGAGAGCTGCAGAGGAGGCAAACCACTTACATAGTGGGTTTCTTTGAAAATTGTAACTGACTGGGTATCTTTGGCAGGGCTTCGTCTCTCTGTCTTGGGGACAGGATGGGCTTCAAGAGATCTATCCGACTCTGCTCCAGGTTTGCCCCTTTCTGCTTTCCTTCTTGGAAATTACTTGTAGTAACCACTTCTCCTCCAGAACTAATCTTTTCCTGAGCCATAGAGTGTCTGTACTGCCTGTGTCTGGCCTCATTTGCAACTGGCTAGAAGTTGTAATTCTGGGATTTAGTTAATTGGCCCACTTGGCCAAAACCCCACCTTGCAAACAGGACTCTATCAGCAATAAAAGTATCAGTCGACTTCAAAATTCCTCATATCTGTGTTTTCTTAAGTGTTTAACATCTGATAAGAAGGGAAGGATACCATTGGAACAGATTTCCATCTCTTAGACCATATCTAGGTTGGTGAAAGAACTCAGACACTAGTAATCTGCACTTCCTGCCTTTGAGACGGGAAACTTGTAGCATTTGTCTTCTTTGAATTTTCCTTTCTTCTGTTTCTTTCATCCCATAGTCATGAAACTCTTACTCTTTGAAACATTATAATTGTTAATATATCCACCAGATTTCTCAATATCTTTCCTACATATTTCAGCCCATTATTTCTCTATATTGTATTCTAAGTGGATTTAAGAGCAATCAGTTACAATGCACTAATTCTTTCTGGATCTCTACTCTAGGATTTACCCATGTAAATAGTTGTTTCCTTGGTTTTATGGCTGCAGATTTGCTTTTAGGATATATGTTTGGTCATCTTCACTCATTGGTTCAATTTACTTGTCATTGTTTGATGGCAATGGGTGAAATATTTTACATTTTCCATTATTTTAATTTTATTGAAAGGACTTTATCTACAGTATTTTAATTTGATGACTGTCTTTTTAAATATTTGCTTCCTTTGTGTGTTTTAGACTATTAATATCATCATGAAAATAGAAGGTGTCTTTCTCCCTTGCCTTCAAATTACTATTTCCTGATTGCCCATTTAATGATGTTTCTAAAGAAATACAAGGTCAATCATTAGTCTGAGTCAGGAAGAGGATTACAGCTTACACTGAGATATGATGAAAGACCAGAAAGAGACATATAGAGGGACATTTGTAGATGGTGGTAAAGTAATCGAGAGAGTTGCCATCTGTTGATAGCAGTTTTCTCTTCTGCTTCATTGATATATATATCCACAAATATTTATTTTGCCTTATTTTCTACTGTGTTCCTTAAAAAAAATTTTCCCTTAATCTTCTTCATGGTTTTATTCTCCTTTGTTCACCTTTTTAGATACTGATGATTTCTCGCCTATTATGATTTTTCCCTCTTTCATTTTGTACATTCCCTTTAGACAGCCTACTTAAAATTGTAGATGCTTTCATAAATATGATGGCATGAAATCATCAATCAAAATCAAATACTCCTACTGAATTCAGATTTCACAGTGCTTATATTCCCTTTGGTAACCCAGTCACATAAAACCCCTTATATCTTTAAATATATATATTTTACATAGTTATCAATATCATAAAACTAAGATCATCTTTGGCCTTTTTTTCTCCTTTGCTTTTATATTAGAAAAAAAACATTAAACAATTGGTGGAGGGGGGCACATCTGATTTTAATATTTCAATTCTGTCTCCATTTCTTCTCTTCTCTATGTCCACACTGTTGCTGAGGTTTATTTCTGATTGTTTCTTCCTGGATTACTGCTGCAACCTCAGAGGTCATCATAACTGCACAGGCCCACCTTCTATCAGCATCCACCCAACTGCTCAGGTGCTTCTTCTAAATGCTCTAATGTACCTGCGAAGAGATGTTTCATATATTACTCTAGTTACAGTATCTGATGAAGGAATTATTCAAATGTATTTAATAATGTAGGAAGAGGATAAAATTTCTCAAGATATGAAATCTCTGAACATAAATTTTAAAAGCTGAGCAATAGAGACTGTGATGTGAGAGTCATGGCTAATTATACTGCACATGGAATAATGAGAAAACAAACAAGGAGAAAGGACTGTTTATGATGCAGTATAAGTAGCCATGTAAAAATTTCTTTACTTTCATAATTATTCTGAGAGGTGTGAAAGGAAGAATCCAACTTGGTTGTAAGTATTTTATCTTTCTCAAATGAGTAATCATAATAATTTGTCATATATTTGTTGACATTTTCTACTAGGAATCGGTTTCAACTCTACTTAAATGATATTTACATAAGTAATATAAATGACTATAATGTCATAAGATGTCTGAAGATTATACTGCAAGTGTATAAAATCTATGTTTTAGAAAATTTGAGTTCTTTACCCTTAAAAAAATTTTTTAAAACATTTTTTATTGTTGAGAGACAAAACATGAGCAGGGGAGGGGCAGAGAGAGGGAGGCACAGAATCTGAAGCAGGCTCCAGGCTCCCAACTGTCAGTACAGAGCCAGACGAGAGGCTCTAACCCACAAACCATGAGACCGTGACCTGAGCAGAAGTCAGATGCTTAACCAACTGAGCCACCCAGGCACCCCATCCACCAGTGTTTTCTAACAGCCTCATGATGGAAAGTAAATTTAATGCAGTGAACACTGGGTAGAAAGGAAAAAAAATAGGAAAACATGGATAAAAACGATAAAAGCTAAGAGGAATCAAACATCGGATCATACAATTAATTCACTGGCTTATCATAGAACATCTAGATATCTTAAGAGCAACAAGAAATTGGGTCTATGGATCCTGACTTTTGTGGCTTCACTATGAAAATTAACTCTAATAAAACCATCTTCAAGAATTTTTATTAGTCTAGTTGACCTTAGCCACTGGATTTAATTTTTTTTCAAAATCTAGTATAAGTGATAGCTTTCTATTCATAATACTATCTATTTCAAAAATTGTTTGAGCTCTAGAAGATATAATGTCCTGTTTTAGAATGTTGCATGGTGTAAAACAAAGTAAAACTAAATTTATTAAAACTCTATATAGCGCATCAATTGTCTATACTGCCATGCTCTGGTGATTTTTAAATTATGTAGTATGCTTTAATTAAAAAATACTATGGTATCATTATTGTTGTCAAAAAAGCAATATGATATTTGTTATGTCCTGGAGTAAGTATCTCTGTGAGCAATTATGTAAGCTGTACACTTCATGATGCTGAGTATCATTCTTCTTTGTCATTCAGATAGCTATCTTTACCATTTTGCAAATAAAGAGATTTGCTATCACTGGCAACGTGCTACAGACTATACAGCCTAAGTGTGACATGTCATATCTAGATACAATGATCATGGTGCATTCTCTAATAATGGTGTATTGTTCACCTATGTGGCCAACTCATATTTTTTTTTAAATTACATTTTAGGCATTGTTCCTGTGTAAGAATGTTGACATGTACATTTTATTTGCTTCTGAGTCATTCAGAGAATTCTAATTTTCCTTTTGAGCATCTGTACGGGATATAAAAAGGTAAAACAGGCATGAAGAATTGCTAAATTATTTAGGTTTGGCTAGGTTGATGGGAGAAGTAAATGTCACTGAAATGTTGGTATTTGGTGAAGGCTTATAAAAACGAAAAATCCAATTTAACAGTTTATAATTGGGTCAGAATATTTCTATGGTCTGTTGAATTGGGTCATAATATTTCTATGGTTAGTTGGTTTAATTTTGAGGAACATGATCATTGAATGTAAAATACTTTCCAGTACACAGGATTTCCATCATTGGTACATAACTAGATAAATCATTTGTATATTTGTAACAAAATATTGTCAAATAAAAATCATATGTATCAGTAACAGCAGGTCACATTTGTGTGATCCAACATGCTTTTAATTATTATTTGTTATATTAATTTAACTTTTTCAAATCAAAAGTATCTAAAAAATTGGATGATGAGTAAGTATACATTTAGTTTAAAAAGGGATCACTATCTCAAGATGATGCATTAGTTTTAGTTGACTAATTATGTGGGAAAATTAATTAGTCATCTGTAGGTTTCAGAATTCACATCACTATCTGAACAGGAGATTAAGAGGAATGTACTTTTAGAATCTCAAGAATATTCTCTGTGAATTTATCATTTTGGGAGAAGAAGAAGAAATGATGCCATAATGAAACTCTTAATGATTCAATACCATAAGGAAATAAGGACTATTATCAGTGTTTGTTCATATTCATGTGCAGAAATCAGTAATTCTTTTTGACTCCCATGCAAATGAGGACAATAATACAAAGGCCAAGAACTTTTTGTGAATGTTCATATGTCCCTAAGCCTGTAGAAATTTACAATCATTATAGTTACATGGACAATTTAGTAGCACATTTGATAATATAAGTCTAAAGTCCTAAGCTTAAGAAAAAAACTAGAAAAAAAGGATATTTAAACATTTTTTCAATTCGAATATTCAGTGACTTGAACTATAATACTTTGGAATAGTGTGTATTTTCTGTAGTATGTGAATACTATGTGATTGTTGGAGTTAGAGTATCTAAATAGTTTCTCTAAGAAGTAAAGATGGAAAGGTAACTAAAATGTGTTAAAAAATCTGTTAATGTAAATGTAAGAAAAGAGACAACTTAGCAAATGTGACTTACTGATCTGAAGTTAACTGACCTATATTTTGAAAATTAGTGTAAAATATAACAATATTTTTATTACTCAGAGCCCCGTATTACTAAGATGTAGTGGATCTTTCTCCCTCCTCTGTCTCTCAATTTCTTTCTAGGTCAATTACTTTATTGAGGGAGATATGTACTCAAATATTAGCTGGTTGTAAGAAAATGGATTTCTTGATTCTCCTAAAATTTCACAAATGAAAAAAAAAAACATTTTAGAATTGTGAGCAAATCCTGACTATGCAGGGCATACATTATTATACTTTCCTTGGTCACTCAACTCTTCCTTCCTCAGGAATGACATAGCTAAGTAATACATTGACCTGTGTGATTCATGGTTCAGTGGTTATTGTACCCAAGGGAGTTTAAGCTTCATGAAAGTATGCATGTGTCTGCTTTACTTACTATTTGATCTCAGACAGTTAGTTCAGTTTCTATTAAAGGGTAGATGCATAATATATATTAGTAAATAGATTAATACCAGAATAAAAATGTGCACTTTCTAGGATTAAACAGTGTGGGTGAACTAAGAGAAAGAAGAAATTCACCCAGTGGTTAGTCTGTGGACTGCAGTAGCCTTCTGTCTTCCTGCAACTTGGCCTGGCTCTTTCAAGTCCCTCTTAAAACATTAATTTGTTTTCTAGGGTGATCATCTAATCACTCTGAAAACCTGTTTGTTGAGACTGCATTAAGACCAAATTGTAAGGTAAGTGCGATTTATACCCCTCTAGTCATTCTAGGCATTATCTTTAGACCTACCAAAATAAAAATTAAAAAAAAAAGAGACTACCAGAGGGAGAAAGGCTACTTTCCATCCTATGTGGCCTTTGTATTTCTCCTCCTCCTCCTCCTCCTCCTCCTCCTCCTCCTCCTCCTCCTCCTCCTCCTCCTTCTCCTTCTTCTTCTTCTTCTCCTTCTTCTTCTTCTTCTTGTGACTAATGGGTCAATGTCTTTTGCATCCAGGGAGATTTTGAACTTTGTGAAAGCATGGACTGTATCCGCTTTGCTTACCATTTTATTGCCACCACTTAGGTCAATTCCTACTAAAGCGTGGACTTTCCAGTGTTCTTCAATGCCCTCAGGTTAAAGTGCAAACCCTTATGGATTCAGACAAGGCCGTTTATGACACTATCTTTAAGTGTCTCTCCTGCCTGCCCACTACTCCCCCATTTCACCTGAGAATCCTACACCCACTGCTCTAACTCTTGCTGCTCCCACACAATCGTGTCTCGCAGACCATCCCACTACCCCAGCTCTCTCTGACCTACATGTAAGCTAATTCTAATTCTGTCACTTCCCCTAGATCACACAGACATGTGAAATCAGGATGAACTTCCCTTTCTTTCCCTTCTTTTCTTTCTTTAAATAGAGTGTCTTATTATTTTATGTTTTATTTTTTCTGTTTATTTATATTTGAGAGCGAGAGAATGCACAGATGAGAGAGGAGGGGCAGAGAGAGAGGGGGACAGAGGATCTGAAGCAGGCTCTGTGCTGACAGAAGAGAGGCTGATGCGGGGCTGAAACTCATGAACCTTGAGATCATGACCTGAGCGGAAACCAAGAGTGGGACACTTAACTGACTGAGTCCCCCCGGATGCCCCTAATTTCTCTTTCTATTCAGTGTCAACCTAGCTTTTCCATCGCAGTAGTGCTCCTCTCTCTATTACTGTTAGTGTCCCCTTATACAAACCATATATCACCCATCTCTCAAGAACAGTCTCTGTTTCTGCTTCATATTATACTTGACACCAGTCTTAACTCTTTGCATTCCTGTCTCCCCCATCAATTTCGCATCCTCAGTATCCACCAAAGGGGGAATGAAATCTACAAACTATTGGGAAGAGATCTAGATTTTACTGAAGATTTTAGAAAGAATAAAGAGGTAATATCGATAGCTAGTCTCTAAGCATTTTGTTCTAGTATTTTTAAGTCGACCTCTCTCTTATGCTTGTCCTTTGGGCCACAACACAGGTCTCTCTTTCTTTGAAACTTTTTTCTTAGTTAAGCATTACATTTTGTTCTGTGAATTATTACAGCTAAGAAAACAAAGGAAGCATATCAATTTCCTTTCTATCCTTATCAAACAATATAATATATTAAAGCAAATAAAAAATAATAATTCAGTGAAGTCTTTTCTCCCCTTTCTTTTGTATATCTAAAGAAAATGTTCAGAATGGTTATAGAGATATAATCTTCATTTATCTCATAATTCAATCTTTAATGTCCAAAAGCAGGTGTTTGGAAGCACCTAGGTGGCTCAGTCGGTTAAGCTTCCGACTTCGGCTCAGGTCATGATCTCACAGTTTGTGGGTTCAAGCCCCGTGTAAGGCTCCATGCTGACATCTAGCTCAGAGCCTGGAGCCTGTTTAGGATTCTGTGTCTCCCTCTCTCTTTGACCCTCCCCTGCTCACTCTCTCACTCTGTCTCCCAAAAAATAAAGAAAGAAACATTAAAAAAAAGAAGAAGCAGGTTTTCAGAGTGCTCCTTAAACTCAAATTATATAACTACAATGAAGTGGATTTTTATATTTTAAAAAGAAATCTGGAGTTAAATAATGAGATCATTGATACAGTTTAATTATGAAAATACTAAAAAAACACACCCTCTTTTAAATGAATAACCTATATCTTGTGTGTCTTTCTGTTTCACTTTGCCTGAATGTTGTAATCAATATGTATTTTCCAAAGATCGATATGAATGATTTCATGAATGATTTCATGAATGATTAAGTAATATAGGTTAATATGATTTTCTTTTCTGTACAGAGTTCATTTACCTTGGCATTGTCACATAGTATATGTAGAAAGAGGACTATTGGCTTCACTTAGTTTTTCTAAGTAATGAGATGCCAAATTAGTGTACAAATCAAAGATCCTGCTACATTAAAAACATTCATAGAAAACCTGACAAAATTGTAATAAATAAATGATTTATTTATTACAGGATTTCTGTTTCCAATCTGGACCTCATCAATGAAGTCCAGACTGGCACATGCAAATGTCATCAAAACATGCAAACCTGGAGAGCCCCCATGCATCCTTAATTTATCTAAAACAAAATGGTTGCTTTTCCCTAACTCCCCTTGCTTCAGCTTTGCCCATTTGAGTTGGGGGCCACACCGTCAATCCCATTGCTCAAACAAGAAGCTTTGAAATTATTCTTGACTCCTTTCTTCTTTGATACATCATATTCAGTGCATCAGCAAATTGCATTAGCTCAACCTTCAAAATGTATTTAAACTTGAACTACCTCTTACTGCCTCTGGGAGTACCACCTTGATCCAAATCACCAATATCAATGATAGAGATTTTTGCAATCTTCTTGTACCTCTCCATGCAACTTCATATCTTTTCTTAACACAACAGCTGGAGAGAATCTTTAAGAAACTTAATTTCAATCATGTTACTCTTCTGCTCACAACTCCCAAAGACATCTCTATTTTCTCAGCATAAAATCAAAGACCTAGTTAAAGTAAAGAAGGCCCTCAATAATCTGCCATAACTTTGGACTCATTGCCTGCTACCCAATGCCTGTCTTTCCAGGCATACACATTAGTCTACCAACATCCAGGCACACTTCAGCATCAGGATGAATAGACTAGAGCACTTTCCTTCAGATCTGCAAAGGTTCACTCTCTGTCATCTCATTCAGTTCTTTTTTTTAAATTAATTTTATTTACTTATTTTTGAAAGAGACAGAGAGGTACAGAGAGAGAGAGAGAGGGAGAGAGAGAATTGTAAGCAGACTCTCTGCTTTCAGACTTACAAACCATGAGATCATCACCTGAGCCGAAATCAAGAATTGGACACTTAACTGACTGAACCACCCAGGCACCCCTATCAACTCAGGTCTTTACCCAAATATTTCATAACTGAGACTTTCCAGAACTATTCTAAACTGTAATTCTCCTTTCCAATATCTTTTCCATGCTTACTTTTTTCTCCTGCGTGCTGATCATCATCTGATATATAATGCATGCTGTTTATTTGTGTTTTACCTACATTCCTACGATTGGAATGTATATTTCATAGGCACAGGGTTTTTTCAATGTTTATTTGATGCTTCATCCGCAGCTCTAAGGACATATAAATGACACTTGATAAATACTTGTTGAGTGACTGCATTATGGTAGAAAGCTATTTAAACTATAGAATAAGTAATGCGTTCAATTATTGATGTTATATCTACATGATATTGGGAGTTAGGTAAGAGTGGCACTACAGTGTCCATTTGACAATTGAGGAAAATGAGTATAAAGATTGATAGTAGTTAGAGGTGCCTGGGTGGCCCAGTTGTTTGAGCATTCAACTCTTGGTTTTGGCTCAGGTCATTATCATGGTTTGTGGGTTCAATTCCCGTGCTTCCTATTCTCTATCTCCCTCTCTTTCTGCCCCTCTCCCACACACACTCTCTCACTCAAAAATAAACAAACTTTTTTAAAAAAAAAGATTGATAGGGGCGCCTGGGTGGCTTAGTCGGTTAAGTGTCTGACTTTCGCTTAGGTCATGATCTCGGTGTTCGTGGGTTTGAGCCCCGCATCGGGCTCTGTGCTGACTGCCAGCTCAGAGCCTGGAGCCTGTTTCAGAGTCTGTATCTCCCTCTCTCTCTGACCCTCCCCTGCTCATGCTGTCTTTCTCTCTCTCTCCTAGAAAGAAATAAAAATATTAAAAATAAATAAATAAATAAATAAAGATTGATAACTCTCCCTAAATTGTAACATAAGTTTCTCAAATTCCTTAAACTTGTCAGCTATATTAGATTCTCATTGCTGTTGTAACAAACTACCACAGACTTAGTGGCTTCAAACAATAAAAATTTATGCTTCTGGGGGTTTAGAGTCTAAAATGGGTCTCACTGGGCTAAAATCAGATAACAGCAGGGCTGTTTTTTGTTTACTTTTGTATTTGAAGGCTTCAGGAGAGAACCTGTGCTCTTGCTTTTTCCGTCACCTGCACTCCGTGGCTCATGGCCTTCACATCTGTTTCACTCCAACCTCTGCTTCCACGGTCATGTCTCTGTCTCTGACTTACTGTCTCTCTGTTACACTTACAAAGACACGTGATTGGGGCGCCTGAGTGGCTCCATCACTGAGGCTTCTGACTTCAGTTCAGGTCATAATCTTGAGACTTGTGAGTTCAAGACCCACTTTAGGCTCTCTGCTGTCCTCATGGAGCCTTCTTTGGATTCTCTGTCTCTGTCTTCTCTCTGTCTCTCTGCACCTCTTTTGTGCTCTTGCTCTCTCTCAAAATTAAACATTTTCAAAAAGACACTCGTGATCATACTGGGCCCACAGATAATCCAGTATAATGACCCTGATTCAAGATCCTTAATCGTATTTCTAGCCTCAGGCATTTAGGAAGTGAACTACTGTGGTGGGCTATGATTCTGCCTACCCACATCAGAATAGTACCACATGCTCTATATCATATCACAACTGTAATCTTACTGTAAATTATTCTAGTGACAATTACATGGCTTTTCCTGGAGAGGTTTTAACTTCTATAACTTCATAAATTTATTTCAAAATTTATTAATCTGTATCTTGTACTACAAGATAATTTTCTGTTATTAAATATCTTCATTTGAAATGTATAATATACTCTATTGCTTGTCTTTTCCTCTGCTTTAATTATTCAAAGTAATTATAGAATTTAGCCAATGGTTGAAATAGCAGTTTGAGTCAGATGGTCTCTTTCACAGGATCTTTCCCCGATGCTCATTTAAGTTTATTTATTTATTTTTGAGAGACAGTGAGCACAAATGGGAGAGGGACAGAGAGAGAGGAAGAGAGAGAATCCCAAGCAGGGTCTTCACTGTCATTGTGGAGCCCAAGGTGGGGCTAAAACCCATGAACCGTAAGATCACAACCTGAGCCAAAGTTGGCTACTTAGCCAACTGAGCCATACAGGTGCTCCTAAGTAGGCTTTTTACATAAACCTTTTGAATACTTCAGTGCATTTTATTTTCTTCAGTAACTAATATAAACAGTATATAATTTTTTTAAGTAAAGAAGACATACTTTATCTGAGACAATATTAGAACCTGGAATTGTCATTAAAATATGGTCAATAATCAATGAGCATTTACCATACTTCAAAAACCAATTGTTTCTCTGGAATGATCATGGTCAGGAGACTTGGTAAGCCAAATACTTTGCATTCCACATTTTACACTTTTTTCCCAAAAGTAGCCACTGATAAATAAAATCCTAGATCTATTACCATGTTTGCATTACATGAGATTTAAATGGAAAATTAAGTATATTAGCTCTTCTTTTGAAACTTGTGAGATTGTCACTCCATGAGTGAGTGACCAGCTGAGCCAGATAGGTCCCAGAGTATGTGCTATTAATGATGTGTTACACAGATCCTCACAAATAACGACGATCTTTAAAAATTACATTATACATTTTGAATAGGAACAGATCCAAATAAAAAATTACTATGGGAGTTCAATAAGCATGTAAGAGTGAAAGAAGTTGAAATAGAGGAGAACTAATAAGACTCCCCAACTTCAGTTGACTAAAAAATAAATACTTTTTTTTAAAGAAATACTTTTGTAAGACAAATTATAAGGTAGCAATTTTGAAATTGACATTAAGAGTAATTCATGAGCAAAAAAAAAAAAAAAAAGATAAAATACAGAGTGGTACTATCCTTACATGAGGTTTGATATATATAGTATTCTCTTTATATTCCACATTCATAGAACAATATTTATGAGTAAAATACACAGAAAGGCTGACATTTTAAAATGTTTTCTATGTGCCTAGCACTGTTCTAAATCTTCTATGATAACTCATTTATGTTTTTAATGTTTATCATTTTTTTTCTTGAGAGAGAGAGAAAGAGAGAAAGCGAGGGAGGGGCAGAGCGAAGGGGATAGAAATCTTTGAAAGGCTTTTGGGCTGACAGCAGAGAGCCTGATGCAGGCATTACAGTCAAAAACCATGAGACCTGATCCACAGATGCTTAACTGAGCCACCTAGGCATCCCTTCATGTTAACTCATTTAATTCACTGATATAAAACTAAAGACTGAAAGGTGAAATTTTTGATACAAAATTGTAACTGCCAACCAATTACAAAAGAAAGATATTGTTCAATATTTACGATGAAGATCAGTATACTGTTCTTTCCACCTCACTCCCAACCCATACCTGCTTCATGATGTTAGCCTCCAAATAATTTAAGTTGCCCTTGATTCCCACATATTTCTTATTCAGACAGAGAGGAAACTAACCTGCTGTCTCCTGTGAAATATTTTGAGCTGATTTGCTGATTGTAGCAAATAAAAATAATCAGCTTCAAGATTTGGTAAGTGCAGACATCTATAATTTGTTTCGGTTTAATCAAGCAGTAGCAATATTTCTTTGGAGATAAAGTACATGATCTATTACAAGCTTAAGCCCTTAGAAATTCATTTTTGTGAAAAAAATGGAAATAGAAGATTTATTTTTTGTTATGAATGTTTTAATATTTTACTAAATACGCGTTCAATGGTAGTAGAGGATAATTTATTGCTGTTGTTGAATATAATTGTGTCTATACACTTTCTTGCCAGAATCCAAATTATTCATAACAACAACTTTGAATTTATAGGACATTAATCAGAAAATCAGTTGTTTGAGGGAATGTTACTAAAGAGGCCATGATGAAGAAGTGTAAAGAGAAGTTTCCTTGGATAGACTCAATTACAGACATAGCATCTCATTTACTTCAATAAGTCTTAGCATAATATTTTGTTGAATCCATGTTATTGTTTATACACGTATATGCTTACCTGTCATCTCAGGTAGCATCTAACCTTTACTATGTGAATTCGGTCTGGAGATGTTTGCAGAAAGGAAACATGTTACACACATGTTATACACATGTTACACACTCTGTTACACACTTTGTTATCATAACATATTTTGGTAATATAATCTGTGTAGCCTAAAAATGAGCTACTGTTTAGCTTCTTCAATCCTACTCTTTTAAATATCCAGAATAAATATTTAAAACTATATCAGTGCCATAAAAGAGGCTGCCTGTGTTTCCACCAACAATTCTTCTTTGTTTGTAGCAAGACTATTTTTAATAAGATACAAAAATGCCCATTACAGACTATAATTTCTAGCCTTCTTGCATTAGAACAGAAGAGATGTGTGTAACTTCTGTGAAGTGCCTTGAGAAAGAAAGGGGAGTACTTTCTCTTCTCTGTCCTCTATCTGTGGACTGTGGTGCAAGTTTTAGACTCCATTAACCTTCACCAAGTGGACCAGCAACTCATTCTACAGGTGGTCTGCTTTCCCAACACCAACAAACCTCCATGTCTATCATTTTCCACTTAGTATGACTAAAAATGTGAGAGTGCACAAATGAAACAAATATATATAGCATTCAAGTCACTGTGTTTTGTTGTCCTTTAGGCAAATAGTACAGCTCATATTTCAACAAATAAGGAATTTAGTAGAAAGATGTAGGAAAATTCTAAAGAGAAAATGAAAATGATTTGGTTATGTCCTACTAGACCAGGAAGCAAGGACACACACAGCTCTTGCTGCTGGAGTTGGTAACCTCTGATATGTCACAGTACAAATGTCACCAGGAATCCTTTAGAAGGTTGACCATATACCAACAGAACTTCTTCTCTCAGCAAAAATGTTTGGAAATATACAAAATATTTTGTTTCTTGTTACTTTTAGTCATACTCTACTAGAACAGAACTTAGATTATTTTGAAAATTTAAGATGGCTCTTTTTTTTTAACTTTATTTTGAGAGAGAGAGAGAGAGAGAGAGAGAGAGCACAAGCAGGGGAGGGGCAGAGAGAAAGGGAGAGAGATTAAATCTCAAGCAGGCTCCATGCTGTCAGCACAGAGCCAGACGTGGGGCTTGAACTCACAAACCATGAGATCATGATCTGAGTGGAAATCAAGATTCAGACACTTAACTGACCGAGCCATCCATGCAGACGCCTCCAAAGTGGCTCTATTCTAAAGAGGAAGTGTAGGCAGTGCACAGCACTGTGTCCCTAGGATTTTCTCCATCTTCTCAGCCAGTCCAGCTGCAGGTGCACTAAAACCTTGGATTGCAAATAACATGTTCTGCGTGTGTTCTGCAAGATGAGCAAACATTTCTAATAATTTTAACCCTGATAAATGAGTGATGTCTTGCAATACAAGTAGTATGTGACAAGGAATGTCGCATGATCACAACTGAGCCAATGGTTCTTTCTCTCTCACTCGTTGGGAAATCGTGAGAGATCTTTTTCCATCCCAGATGCTCAGTCAGTCTCAGGCCATGGTGTTTGGCAGAAATCAATGGTTTTTTCAGAACATTGGAAGGTGCCCACAACTGGCACTAGTATATTTTCTGTCACTTCCAAGCACCTATGGACAGTCCTTTGCTTTTCCATACAAGAGTAAGCTTAGGAATGCTTTGCTTCCTTCTAGGTCAGGTTGCCTGCAGACATAGACCCTTTCCTCTGTTGCCTTATTGCCAGTTCCATTAAATATAGTCTATGACAAGAGTTTATTAATACTGTACTGTAGTCAACATCTGCTAGTGATAATAAAAGTCATCTTACCCAATAACCCTCCTCTCTCGTCTCATACCAGCCACAATGGTTTCCAAATGTAAATGCATGTTAGTTTGTTCATTTTTCTTTGTATTTTGTATTTTCTTTATTATTTTGTATTATATTACAGCATTATAATCATTTTTATATGAATACTTGTGGGTTGTGGAATGAATCATCTGAGTTTCCATTATTTCTTGTGGGCAAAGCCACTTTGATATACAAGCACTTGGGATTACAAGCATGTTTCTGGAACAAATTATGTTCACAAGCCAAGGTTTCACTGTATTGAATTGAATGCTTTTTTTTTTTAAAGCAATTCTAGCCGATGGTTCCAGATGACCTTAATGCAAGATCAATGGGTGCAGCTGAATGATGCCCTGCAAAAGACTACCAGTGAAGAGGGCAGGAGGGCAGGTTGGGGCTGAAATCTAGCTTTGACTTCCCTCAACATGCAGTGAAGTTGGAAGCGCCGCGAGGAAGTCCCTATGACCCTTTACAAAGGCACAGTTCATGTGCTGTGTCAATGCCTATGACTGGGACACCTAGGGAGATCCTCTTTCCATGCTATTCATCCAGAATAGTGTCTCATCTTGAACTCTCACTTTGAAACCCTGTCGTCATTATGTTGTGATGTTGACGGAGAAGGTTGACAGAGTTCTGAGGCTAGTCAAAGTTTTTAAATACAAAAAAAAAAGTTTCAGAGAGCAAAACACGAAATGAAACAAACTATTTATAGTCTTTGCTGTCCTCACTTGCATGTGAAACTTATCAGAGACATGTAAACTGACATTCTACCATGTATGTTGCAGGTACTGTGTTGCAGAAATAAATAAACCAGCAACGCATAACATCTGGACTGCAGAAGTCTGTGAAGCATATCCTACAGGAATCTGGTGACAATTTGGGTAGCTCTCAAGGATATCATCTCTCCTTTCTCATCACTATCAGAGATGTGGCCTCAGAGTAAAATGAGCAAAGCATCCGCAAAACAGCAACTCAGAACTGCCCGTTATATGGAGTTCCTTGAATCCCAGTGCAGAGACTTTTCACATCTGTTCCTGATAGGTGTAGGCAATTGCTGAGAACAGAAGATGTGTGTCTCTTATGCTTTCATTTTCCAAATGGAGTTATTATGGTAGTTATTGTTGCACATGACTTTAGCTTCAGTCCCTCCATCTTGACCCAGAGTTTGCCTTCTGGGCCTGTACTTGGAGGGCTGCATGACTATCCTCAGGTGCAACGGAAAAAAAACAAAGAAGACAAGGGTTAATATTCCCTATTCATGGTTAATTATGGCACAGTCTGCACACTCTGTCCTTGAGATAATGACTATTCCCTTGAAACTCCCCAAAACCCTAAGCCAGGCCTTCAAAACAATAAATGTTGTCTACATACCAGGATAAGGACTGCTCTCTTTTTCACTTTGTAGCCTTTTTTTTTTTTTTTTTTACAATAACTGGTCAATTCTGCGTCTATATTGCCCACTTGCCTACTTGCTCATTATAAAAAGCCCTAAGTCCTTGGACTCGGAGATGCACATTTAGAGTTCTGTGTTAACTCTGTGCGGTCCCGGTCGGTAATAAAGACTCCCTTAATTCGGCTTCAAGGGTCTCGGTTGGTCTCTGTGTCTCTTGGCATACCAGTTATCATTACCCTACTCTGATTTATATTTTGTGTGGGAGAGGACTCAGTTTAGTATTTGGGTTAAACACCTTCTACAGATGATTGCTTATCATGTAGACAGGTGTAAATTTATCAGGGGATAGTAAACATGTTCTGTGCTGCCATTTTTGGATTACAGATCAGGTTATTCTATTTGTGGGAAGGATTTACATGACCACCCAGCTAAACGCTATGTGTTCCCCTTCATTATGTGTAGGTGTGAACTAATGTCCCGTTTTGATTAATGACACATAAGTAGAAAATATGTGTTCAAATTCTAGATAATTTTCTTCAAATGATATTATGAACTATTTTCCTTTTTATAGTTTATCTTTTCCACTGTAGACAAAAACCTGTAATGATGGAAGTGTGGAAGATAAAAGCCTGGTTCCCTAATGATCAGGCTGCTAAGAAAACCCTGGAGCACCTGTGTAGTATGTTAGGTGATATAAATAAATATTTTCAAGCAACTATATTATGGGGCTTTATAATTCATCAGGTTAGATAAACCAGTGTTAAGGTAGTTTGAAATTTGACTAAATTTGAAACCTTGCATAAAGATGAAATAGACATTTTGAATAACAATTGTTTCCTGATAATTAGTTTTGCACTCTGGCTCACTCACTGTAGCCTAAGATGATTTATACCTAGTGAGTTTGGCACACAGCATTCACCCAGTAAGCGTTTGTTGAGTGAATCCATTTTAAATTTTTCCATCATTTATTATTCATCATTCAGTCTTCCCAAAGACAAGAAAGTTTCTTAATCTCCATAGAGCTGCTAGAATTCTAATATTATACTAGTGCCTTATCAAAACACAGACATATGAGCCAAATTGGCCTCACAAAGCCAAAATGAAATTAGTTTTTGACAGAGCAATTCCCAGATAAATTACCCCAAACAGGCTTTTTTATGCTTCCTAAGTGCAAAGCTCTTCTGTTAAGCAAACATGCTTTCTGCGCTTGACAATGAAACTGATGTGATCTGCCCTTTCTTTAAATTTACCTCTTACTTTACTCAGCACCAGCTTTGGGACTTAGTTTCCATAACATCTCACTAACTATGCTCATTTTGTAACTTTGTGCCCACAGGCCCTCTTAGAAGCAGAAATGAAAGTACGCAGGAGCAGGGGTGTTGGTCTTGCAAAGAGATGATCTACATGATGACTAGTTATCAAGGTAGGAACAGGTTTCAAGCATCAGACATACATTATTTGACTATATCATCTTATACTATTTTAAAATATTATGTGATTGTATAGGAACTCTGAATTATATTGCAAGCCATTCCAAATGATGTAAGCTTGATAGAAATAAAATAATCAGTAAATCCCATTCTAATTATACCTTTCATAGTTATATTTTAATTTGATTAGTGTAAAAGTAACTTTAAGAGAAATATATTCAGTTAGTTCTACTTCAGTGTGAACTGTGAAATATATTGGCAAGAAAGAAGCTGACGGGATAAAAAATAAAATTACAGAACAAAAACAGATAAAATATGATAAGCGTATAAATGCAGATGTTTCACCATATATTATGTTTCACCATACTATTACATTCTGGTTAGTCTTTCTTTGACAGTATCTTTTATGTACCATATACACAAATCTCTTCCTTCTATTAGTTTTTCTCTGAGTGCTTTACTGAAGATATTTTTTATTGAACTCTCTTTGTATTCACTGATCCTTTTCTCTGGGAAGTCCCTTGTTTATTTCCTAGGACTATTTGCTCATTCCTCTGGTAACAGAAGGTGTGGGAGGTTCCTTAGATGTCCTACTGATATGGCTGTATTGGAGGGTAGGTTTTCGCTTTTTTTAGTCATCTTTGCTAATGCGCTGAAAGTGTTATGATGTTTACGGGTTGCAGGTCACTCCTTACAATGGGACTTTACCTCTTACATAAGACCCGTAGTCTCACATTGCCCTTCAGGTCCAACGCCTCTACCTTTTTCATCCCTTAGATGTAGATCTCTCAAGGTTTGGCAGATATTTTTCAGGTCTTCCTGAAAGTTCTACCTTTTGGAGATTTTGAGCTTACCTCACCAGAGTTTCAGCACATTCAGGTTCGTAACCTGGAAAATGTATGGAGTGGAAGACATGTTTTACATGCTGAAGGATTCCTCGCTCTAGTTTGTGTCTCCTAAGTCTTGCATCACATCAGGCAGCATTGGGGCCATTGATCCATTGTGCTTCCAGAAGCAGTAAATCTGAGTTCATGTCTTCATGGTGAGCAGCCTCCCATCTGCACCACACACATCTCCTTCCTAGATGGGGTTAGGGGATAGCTCCTCCCTAGTTGCTAGGGGCTTCTTCCTGACGTGAAATTTTGAACAGGGAATTCATGCAATGAACTTTAGATTCTCAGTTGCAAATAGTACTTCTCCTTCCTTTTCTGAACTATTCATTTTAAATTCACCTTAACCCAGCTATCACTTCAGGTATCGCTTCAGTAGTTTCTGATAACTTATTCATTAGAATGACCCAAGCCATTGTTAGAGAGGGATTTGAGTGTTTGGGAGTTATATATTTTTTAGGATAAGGATGTTTTTCATGTCCATTCATAGTTGCAATGAATCAATGAAGAATTAAAAGGCACCAATGGTCGGGGCGTCCGGGTGGCTTAGTCGGTTAAGCGTCCGACTTTCGCTCAGGTCGTGATCTCGGTTCGTGGGTTCGAGCCCCGCGTCGGGATCTGTGCTGACTGCCAGCTCAGAGCCTGGAGCCTGTTTCAGAGTCTATGACTCTCTCTCTCTGACCCTCCCTTGCTCATGTTGTCTCTCTCTCTCTCTCCTAGAAATAAATAAAAAAACATTAAAAAATTAAAAAAAAAAAGGCACCAATGGTCACATGGTTTCTGCACATATTCCTCTTCTCTCCATTGCATAAAAACAACCCAACCAATATCTGTGGATTAGGATCAGTTACCCCTGAGTGCATAGCATTTCCTACCCAGGCTGGCTGTGCCATGGTCACAAAAAGTGCAAAGTGTCCTGGAAACAATCATACTTTGTAGTTCTTTGAGAACTTTCCATGTTTCCTGATAAGAATGTGTCTCCCTTTGGTGGCCAAAATCTCCAGTCCTGCACAACCTAAAATTGCAGGGACAGTAGGCACAAAATCACTTACAATAAGTGGGATAACTGGGTGACTCCTGATTTCACCCGTTGGATGCCAGGCATGTATGTTCTCCTGATGATAGATACAGTACAACATCTCCGATTTAATACATATACTGTATCCTGAAATAACATTTCCTTTCTGGAATTTTAACTCATATAGTTCCCCTTGTTTCTGCAGCTATCTGATATTTCTAGACTGTATTTTTTAGTATTTTTAATTTTTCCCCTAATTGTTGCAATGGCTTGCAGTTGCCGTTTACATTCTATTTGGAAATCGAAATCACTCCGGGCATATCCATTTATATAATGATTAGATTCTGGAAAAAACGAACCAAATTATTCAAGTGTAAGCCTTTGGGTAGAGCTAAACTTGGAGGGGTTGGTGTGGATGTTGCACATTTTATTAAACCTGCTTCCATTGTTTGGAAGTTGTGTATGTATCATGCATTCATGCACTTTATTTTTATTTTTTGCAAATTTAAAACAAGCACAAAGTTTACCACAAGAACATTTTGCTGCATTTATTTATTAATTCATTTATTTAATAAAGAAAGTGACCTCTAGAAACTAAAGACATCAAGGAAACAAATTGTTTCCTAGAGCCTCCAGAAGGAAATCCTGTCAGTCATGAGGTACATACACGTGTAGGAATGTGTAAAAATGGCAAGTGTCCTGAAAATCTCCCCAGCCCACCTTTTACGATGACACAAGCTCAGATACATGCAAATAGTTTGAGACCCATAATTTTAGGCACACAGAAAATCCTATGTGAAGGCACTGAGATGAGAAACAGTTTAATGATTTTCAAGTACTGACAACATTCTTTTGTGAATGAAACAAAGAAAGCAAAAGGGAACATTTTAAGATAAGATTAAAAAGATGAGTAGTAGTGGAAGTCATTTTATCACATAATAATTATTGTGATAATTTCCTTGGTTATTGGAAAGTTGTGGTAGTGAATCATAAACCGCAACTTTCGGGGTCCACTGTGTCCAAAGCTATTAAATGTTGTGAACTTTCACTGAAGTTACACCCCTCCCATACATTAGCCAGACGACTCAGAGCTATGCAGTACTTTCATATCTGAAACTTTTATACTGTACATTTTTAAATGTTTATTTTGAGGAGTAGAAAAGGCATTTGTCTAAATGTGGATTCTAAGTTGTCTATATTCCTTAGCATTCCGACAAAGTGAATTTATGAAGCACAATTTTGCTAAATGTAAAATTTGGAAATTTAATATACCAGATTATTAAAATACTGCTCACTAACTAGTTCATGGACTTTAGAAGTAAAATATGTCTTGAAGAAAATTTCATTTCTGTCAAATTGTAATTAAAAGAAAATGTTAAAATATTAAAAAAATAAAAGTAATACTTTCCAACAAAGATCTCAGCCAGTAATATGAGGCAACGAATATGTGCTTGTTAGAAATAAGCAAATAGAAGCCACGTTACCAAATAAAGCAATTCCAATGAGTTGTAAAAAAAAATTCAAAAACCAAAACCAAAACAAAACAAAAGACACACACAAACAAAAGCTATTGCCAACCCCCACTCCCTGCAAAGGCATTCATTCACTAATTCCAGAATCTGTCACCATGTTACCTTACACGGCAAAGGGGACTTTACAGTTGACTAAATTAAGGATCTTGGGATGGGAGATTATTCTAGATTTCCTGTGTGGTCCAATGTAATCATAAGAGTTTTTTTTAACAGGGAGGTAAGAGAGTCAGAGAGAAAAGATATGTGACTAAGGAAGCACAGTGGAGTGATGTATTTTGTGTGGAGGAAGAAGCCATGAGCTAAGGGAAGGAGGTGGCCTCTAGAAGCTGGAAAAGTCTAAGTAACAGATTCTCTCCAAGAGCTGCTGGGCCCTGTGACACCCATTTTAGATTTCTGACCTCCAGAACTATAATATAATACATTTTGTTATTTTTGTTGTTTTAAGCCACAAAGTAATTTGTTTCAACAGCAGTAGGGAATTAATATGGCATTGTTTTAGTTTATTCATTTAGTTTATTCATTTTGCCTGTGCTGTTTCAGAGAGATAGTAAACTCTGTGGGGAAGGAATGTTAAAGTATGGGAAAGAGGTGAAGTAGCCTGGCCCGCTTCTTGGCAAGAAGGTGATGGCAGCCCTGTGGTTACTTTTGAGAGAGATGGAGAGAGACAGAGACAGAACACAGGAAAGGGGCAGAGAGAGAGGGAGACACAGTCCAAAGCAGCCTCCAGGCTCTGAGCTGTCCGCATAGAGGCCGATGTGGCGCCCAAACCTATGAACCTTGAGATCAAAACCTGAGTCAAAATTGGACACTTAACAGACTGACCCACCCAGTCACTGCATTCAATCACTGATTTCTGAGATGGAGAAGCAGGTAGTGAAAGGTCTAGATGCTTGTCTCTTTCCCATATTGTTCTGATCATTGATCAGTTTTCTGGGTCTTTTGCACTGAATCAGTACTTCTCTTTTGTATATTCTTGACTATTTGATTAGCTAACTGTGTAGGGACAAAAAAGCCTCAATATCTTTTATAACCCAACACAAAAATTGTCAGATTGATGTCTTTTATGAGTTTAAATAAACTGTAACCAAATTTAACAACTCCAGAGCAATAGAAACGTTGATGGAAACCAGAAAACTGAATGCAAGGGACCACATTCCAAGAAAAAAAAATCCTCTAAGTGCAAAAGTCATCTTTGGTGAGGTCACTGCATGGTGACAAATTTGTCTGAGTCTAGTCCACCAGACTGCACATACCAACCTTCCCCCTAGACTCAGACTTTTCAAACAAATCCACCATGGTACCCCATGCAGTCTCAGCAAAACAAAATGAAAATAAAATAGCAAAATAGCATAAACCCTTGGAAAGAAATGTAAATAATACAGTTAAGCTGGAGAATTGTGAATACAGATATACGCCCAGTGCTTTTGTAATTTATTCTAAATCATAAGATAAACAAAGCAAATGAACAACAAGAAGATTGCTGGAATGAAACGGAAAAGACTGGTTACATTCTTTCTTTTTTAATTTTTTTTAATGTTTATTTATTTTTGAGAGAGACAGAGACAGTATGAGCGGGGAAGGGACAGAAAAAGAGGGAGACAAAATCTGAAGCAGGTTCGAGCTCCAAGTTGGGAACCACAAGTTGCAAGATCATGATTTGAGCCAAAGTCGGACACTTAACCAACAGAAGTACCCAGGGGCCCCTGCATTATTTCTTTTTTATAGGACCTATTAACCTGCTTTTCAGTTACGAAAGGTGGTGAGTATGATCCCAGCTCTTCAAAACCAGGCCTGAGCAGATGAGGGAGTCCCGGAGGGCAGATCAGTTTATAATGCAGACTTATCACTATGGATTTTAATATGAGGCTGAATTAAGCTCAGGGTGAAAAACTTGGCAGGAAACTGGAGTGGTAGCAAACTTCTTGGTGTCTCCCTCTGATGGGATTTTGAAATATTTTTTTTTGTTCCTTTGCTTCAAGCAGATCTTCATTAAGGCCGAAGTATGTAGTATGACGTGATAGACTATGAACAAAGTAGCCTCGATACAGTTATGATCATGTCTTAAATTATAAATCGCTTTTTTTCTTTCTTAAATTTCATCTCTAGGGGCGCCTGATGGCTCAGTTGGTTAAATTTCTTTTTTTTTTTTAAATGTTTTATTTATTTCTAGGAGAGAGAGAGACAGCGTGAACAGGAGAGGGTCAGAGAGAGAGGGAGTCACAGACTGAAACAGGCTCCAGGCTCTGAGCTGGCAGTCAGCACAGAGCCCAACGCGGGGCTCCAACCCACGAACCGCGAGATCATGACCTAAGCGAAAGTCAGACGCTTATCCAACTAAGCCACCCAGGCGCCCCACAGTTGGTTAAATTTCTGAATTTCGGCTCAGGTTATGATCTCAAAGTTCATGGGTTGGAGCCCTACGTGGGACTCTGTGCTGACAGCTTAGAGCCTGGAACCTGCTTTGGATTCTGTGTCTCCCTCTCTCTCTGAACCTCCCTCACTTACACTCTGTCTCTCTCTCTCAAAAATAAATAAGCATTAAAAAAATAAAAAAATAAATTTCATCTCTACCCTAAACTCCACTTACACTTGTATCCATAACGGGTTCACCAAGCATGACCCTCCCCTCACACCTTGAACACATTTAGAAGAATAAAACCTTAGGAGGCAAAACACAGCTTGGTAAAATTATTATATCTGTTGAATGATGATCATATTTGTAATATGACATATGTAGCATCATAAAAGAGATTCTCATTTATTTTAAAATGCTAGTATATTGTATGGTGTGTATCAAATTACTTAAAAGCAGCAAGTAAGTGATGCAGTTTTATTTTAAAGCATGAAATATACAATTAATATTAAAGAAGGACAAATATTTGAGGCAATAGATGGCAGTATTGTTGCATTTTTTTAATGATATTAAGATTTTGTTCACTTTTACCGTTCGCCCAACGGCCTTTATTACTTTGTAAAGCTTTATAGGTCAGTGCATGAAGATATTAGAAACGTTAATTTGAAGACTTTTTTTTTACACTAGATAACCTTGATTTGCATTTCTTTTCCGTATAAAGGACATTACCTGGAGAACGACAAGAGTGGGGAAGAAAAGTTTCCATTCTTTTACATCTGGTCTGTGGAGCCAGCCCGCAAGGTCAGGGGGTCATGAAATTGGCACCCCTCTCATCCTTCTTTAGTTTATTGACTTTGCAGAGGGCTTTCAAAGCATCTCTTTTAATGTTTATTTAGCCTTTAAAATCTCTTTGATTTCTTTTTTTAAATTTACTTAATGTTTTATTTATTTCTGATTGAGAGAGAGAGAGAGAGAGAGACAACGTGAGCAGGGGAGGGTCAGAGAGAGAGAGATATGGAATCTGAAGCAGACTCCAGGTTCTGAGCTGTCAGCACAGAGCCCGACTCCGGGCTTGAACCCACGAACTGTGAGACCATGACTTGAGCTGAAGTCAAACGCTTAACCGTCTGAGCCACCCAGGCACCTCTAAAATCTCTTTGATTTCAACATATTCTCTGATGCTGGAGTTTAAATGAGATTTATCTATCTCACACAACTTGTCTGCTGACCAGCAGGAATTTTTAAAGAACACGTTTCAGTGAATGACTCGATTTCTTTTTTTCTTTTTCTTTTTTTTAAAATTTATTTCTAGGAGAGAGAGAGAGAGAGAGAGACAGCGTGAGCAGGGGAGGGTCAGAGAGAGAGGGAGTCACAGACTGAAACAGGCTCCAGGCTCTGAGCTGGCAGTCAGCACAGAGCCCAACGCGGGGCTCCAACCCACGAACCGCGAGATCATGACCTAAGCGAAAGTCAGACGCTTATCCAACTAAGCCACCCAGGCGCCCCACAGTTGGTTAAATTTCTGAATTTCGGCTCAGGTTATGATCTCAAAGTTCATGGGTTGGAGCCCTACGTGGGACTCTGTGCTGACAGCTTAGAGCCTGGAACCTGCTTTGGATTCTGTGTCTCCCTCTCTCTCTGAACCTCCCTCACTTACACTCTGTCTCTCTCTCTCAAAAATAAATAAGCATTAAAAAAATAAAAAAATAAATTTCATCTCTACCCTAAACTCCACTTACACTTGTATCCATAACGGGTTCACCAAGCATGACCCTCCCCTCACACCTTGAACACATTTAGAAGAATAAAACCTTAGGAGGCAAAACACAGCTTGGTAAAATTATTATATCTGTTGAATGATGATCATATTTGTAATATGACATATGTAGCATCATAAAAGAGATTCTCATTTATTTTAAAATGCTAGTATATTGTATGGTGTGTATCAAATTACTTAAAAGCAGCAAGTAAGTGATGCAGTTTTATTTTAAAGCATGAAATATACAATTAATATTAAAGAAGGACAAATATTTGAGGCAATAGATGGCAGTATTGTTGCATTTTTTTAATGATATTAAGATTTTGTTCACTTTTACCGTTCGCCCAACGGCCTTTATTACTTTGTAAAGCTTTATAGGTCAGTGCATGAAGATATTAGAAACGTTAATTTGAAGACTTTTTTTTTACACTAGATAACCTTGATTTGCATTTCTTTTCCGTATAAAGGACATTACCTGGAGAACGACAAGAGTGGGGAAGAAAAGTTTCCATTCTTTTACATCTGGTCTGTGGAGCCAGCCCGCAAGGTCAGGGGGTCATGAAATTGGCACCCCTCTCATCCTTCTTTAGTTTATTGACTTTGCAGAGGGCTTTCAAAGCATCTCTTTTAATGTTTATTTAGCCTTTAAAATCTCTTTGATTTCTTTTTTTAAATTTACTTAATGTTTTATTTATTTCTGATTGAGAGAGAGAGAGAGAGAGAGACAACGTGAGCAGGGGAGGGTCAGAGAGAGAGGGAGTCACAGACTGAAACAGGCTCCAGGCTCTGAGCTGGCAGTCAGCACAGAGCCCGACGCTGGGCTCGAACCGACGAACCGCGAGATCATGACCTAAGCGAAAGTCAGACGCTCAACTGACTAAGCCACCCAGGCGCCCCTGAATGACTTGATTTCTAAGGGAGGGGACTGTAAACTGTTTACCTTTGGAACAGCACCGGGAGACGACTGTGGGGGATGTAGAAGGAAAAGCTGTAATAATGAGGCCTCATAAAGTCGGTTTTACAGAGAAGGAACAAAAGGGGAAATGAGGACTGGGTCACCCAGTTAAAACTGTTTTCTAAAATTTCAGCCTGAGAATGGAACTACAAGCCCAGACACAATGAGCGTAATCTTCTGCTACCGCAGAAGGGGTGCTTGACACCTGAGTCGGGAGAAAACAGTTTTTCTGCATCCATTGAGTTTAGTTGTACAGGAGTTTTCTTGCGAGAGTGCTGGTTTTCAAAAAAAAAAAAAAAAATGAGGAAAGAAGGAAAGTAAAAAGAAAGCACTTAAAAGATGTACCTTGTTTCCTTTTTTCCATAAACAGATCAGCTATCAACTGAAGTTAATAGCTGACGTGAGAAGGTACCAATTTAATCTCATCAAATTTTTGTGAGCGCTTTCAGCTCTAAGAATGCAATATTAAAGTGTCACACTTAAGTGAAGTGCTATCAATGTTCCCTTTTGTGTCTTCAACATAATACGGCAGAATTCTGTCATGAACCACAAATAGCAATTTATGTGGGAGCAAGCTGTACTTGTCCATACATTTTATCACATAATCATGACACTGGAAGGAGTCTTTCTTTTGAAATATCTGTATTTGACCAGATAACATAAAAGGATCAGGATCAGAATTCTTTTTGTGTTTTGACGCTGCTTTTATTTTTTGTCTTCAGTTTTATTACCCAGCCTGTGAACATAATGACAGTTCATTTTCTTAGTATTAATGTTAAGGCTGTTTGTGATTTTCAATACACCTTTATACATACTGCATAATTCTATCTTAGAAACTGCCCTTTAAGAGAGCTGGTCGAGTTATCACAATTCAAATTGCCATTTGGAAACTAGACATGGTTTGAATGAGTCAAGAGCCTCAGTCAAATAATGAAGTCAGAGACTGCCATGGAAAAAAATCTGAAGATATGACAGGAATTTTCTGCTACCTTGGGCAGCTTACAATTAGGAAATTTAGTATGTTGAAATCGTTAATTTTATTTTATTTATTTTTTAAATTTTATTTATTTATTTTGAGAGACAGAATATGAGTGGGGAAGGAGCAGAGAGAGAAGGAGAGAGAAAATCCCAAGCTGGCTCCATGCTCAGTACAGAGCCTGAAGGGCAGCTCAATCTCATGACTGTAAAATCATAGCCTGAGCCAATATCAAGTCAATTGCTTAACCTATTGAGAGACATTAGTGCCCTGAAGTTATTAATTTTACAGACTCAATGGTTTTCAGAAGCATTTAATTAATGTTTAAAAGCACAGATAAACATGTAAAGGGATCATTTTATCATTTTTCAAAATGTGGTCATATAAAGTAGAAATAACATTTAGTAAATAGAAGAGTTTACTTGGTAATCTATTTGTATTTGTAAAGTATCCTATGCATATTGTTTGAAAATGGACCATGGCATGGAAATAATTTATAAAAATTATAAAACATTTTTAAAATTCATAAAAGTAATTTTTCATAGTATGAAAGCTAATTTATAAAATTATTAAACTCTATAACATAGCTAAATTTGTAACAGAGAAATTGCTCATCTGTCATCAAATAATGTCAATATAGTATAATCATGAAGGAAAGAAGGCAGTGCTCAGTAAAGTTTCTTTCAAAATTGTAGAAACAAGAGATATGTATGTAATATGTGAGATGAGGTTAGCAAAATCCTTCTACACTCATTAGCTAGGCAAGATGACAAAGTTGTTTAATTTAAAAAATTTAAAAAGAATGAACATTGATGAAGATACAGTAAAACCTCGGATTGTGAGGAACTTGTTCTGTGAGTGTTCCACAAGATGAGAAAACATTTCTAAAAAATTTTAACTTGATAAAGGAGCGATGTCTTGCAGTATGAGTAGTACTTGATGGCAAACATCACGTGATCACAACTGAGCCAATGGTTCTTGAAATTAGCTTTGATATAGGAGTTCTTCGGATTACAAGCAAGTTTCCAGAACGAATTATATTTGCAAACCAAGGTTTTACTGTATTTTTTAAAAAATATAATTTATTGTCAAATTGGCTAACATATGGTGTGTACAGTGTGCTCTTGGTGTTTGGAATAGATTCCTGTGGTTCATCACTTACATATTACACCCAGTGCTCATCCCAACAAGTGCCCTCCTCAGTGCCTATCACCCATTTCCCTTCTCCCCCAACCCCCATCCACCCTCAGTCTCTTCTTTGTATTTACTGTACTTTAAGATTGGTTTCACTGTGGTATGTAGCTGTGATGGCAAAAGAGTATTACTACAGAGGATACATGGTAGGCTAGATTTAAGTGAGTTTTTGTGTCATTATTTTTTCCCTTTTCCTTACAAAGGCAGGCCCACCCTAAAGGCAGTGAATTTGGCCAGCATAGGCTAGCAATCTGCCCCAGGCTGGCTTCATTAGCATTAGACTGCCAAGAGTCATGTCTGTGTTCAAGAGTCCACTTACTATCATAAAGAAATATAGAAATTCTTGCTACATTCTAAATGACTAATTCTGCATTCTATTTTTACTGGATCATCAGAGTAACAGCATTTTTAGTTTTTGAGCATTATAGCTGACATCCTAAATTATATCTAGATAAACTCAACAATCTCAGAGGGTACAAATTCATAACTACAATATGATGAAGTTTTAGAAACCTACTGCACTGTGTGATGATTATAGTCAACAATACTGTCTTATATACTTCAAAACTGCTAATAAATCTTGAATGTTCTTACCACAGCAGATAGATGGATACATAGGTAAATACATAGATACACAGATACCTAAACAACACATTGTATACTTTCAACTTACACAGTAAATTTGCACAACGTAAATTTTAGCTCAATTAAAAAAAAATGCTTACTCACTGTGCTGTTTGCCATGCAAATCTGTATAAGGGGGCTTATTAAAACATCTTAAATATGCAAAAAGTATACATTTAAAGACTATCATAAAGCATAGTAGGGGAAAAACATTTTTTTTTAACTGATAAGCTTAAGAAATAAACTTCAAACACGTTATATCTCTCACTGATGCATTCTCAAGTTTTCCCTTCAGAATAAACCAAATCTTGATATTTTAATTTTCTGTTCAATGTTTTCCTTTTCTATATGTTATTTTATGATGGATACATGTGCAGTTAAAATGTATTTAATAGTTTGGTCTCTGAAATTACCTAATTTACTACAGAGTGATTGTTATTCTGCAAATACCTATCTCATTCAGTGCTTTGTTTGCATGTTTCACACTTAAAGATTTTAATACTACATAGTATTTTAGTATTATGCATGATAATATAAGTATATTTGCATATATGTATATGTATAGTATTTGTATGATAAGATATATTATCATATATATATACACATAGACATACAAGTAGACCCATTTTCCTGTCAATGAGCATGCCAATCATTTCTAAATTTTTTTAAGTTTATCTATTTATTTTGGGAGAGAAAAAGAGCATAATTGGGGGAGAAGAAGAGAGAGAATCTATCCCGCCGAACCTGATGTAGGGCTCAAACTCAAGAACCATGAGATCATGAGCTGAGCTGGAGTCAAGAGCCAGATGCTTAACCAAGTGAACCACCTAGGTGCCCATTTCTAAGTTTTTGATACTTCAGACAATGCTGTCCTAAAGATTATCTATGGGATTCTTGGCACAAAAACACAAATTTTGGGACTATACTTAGGAATGTAATTGCTAGGTCATAAGATAAATGCATATTTAAATTTAGTAGATTATTCCAAATTGTTCTATAACAAATTTTTAAAATTCTTACTGTGAGCAATGCATGAGTTCTGGTTGCTTCAAACAGTCTCCAACATGTTTATTGTCAGATCTTAATTCTTGCTAAACCTACAGGTGAAAAATAAAATCTTGAGGTTCAGTGTTTTAATTTGTATCCCTTTGCTTCCTGATGATGCTGAACGTCTAGAACTGTATGTAGTGCCTCTTTGTGGTATTTACTCTGTGAAATGCTTATTGATATTCTGCGTCTGCTTTTCTTTTGCATTGCTTGTATACCTTACTGTTTTATAAATATTTTATATAGATTTCCATTTACTGTCAGTTCCAAAATTCTCTCCTACTTTCTGCCTTGTTTATGACATGGCCGTCTTCTGAAGATCATAAAGATCTTGTGTTCTATTCTAAAAGATATCTTTGTGTTTAATATTTAATCCAACTGGACTTGATTTTTTTTCTGTTTTGATGGTGAAAGGTAGTCATTCTTTTTCTTTCAAAAAGTGGGCAACTTGAAAATCATCGATCTTTCCCATACTGAAGAAAGGCTACATCTCCACTGCAGTCACACCTAAAGCTTCCATACACAGAAGATCTGCCACAGGATTATTTTCAACAATCTCAAGATGTTTTCCTTCTTGTAATATTCTTTTTTGCATTTTTATAGTAAGGATATTTTTTCCCTTAAGTCACAATATTTCTTCCTACTCCACTCTTTCTAATACCTGAAAGTATTTGTGCGAATTTCTTGTTATTTGTTCCTTAAATTCTTCGAGGTGTTTGCTAATAAATTGAACTGAGTCTAAAGTTTCTTTGTTGGCAAGTTCTGTTTTTCATTTTAAATTTTAAAATTTTAAATTCATTTAAAATTTTCATTTTAAATAGTGAATATTATAATATTCACTACTTTTTTAACGTTTCTGATTGAGTATCCTTCTCTACCTGGCTTATTGAGAGTTTTCATAGTAAATGGATAGTTAATTTGTCAAGTGCTCTGTGCATCTACGGAGATGATTAAACATTATTTTCATTTTTTGTTATATTTCAGCCTATTGATATGGGATATTATATTGATTGTCAAAATTTGCAGTAATCTTGTATTTCTGGGATAAATCATGATTGAACATAATGCTCATTCTTTATATAGATTTCTGAATATGATTTGCTAATACTTTAGTCAAGATTCTTGCATTTATTTTTATAAGGATATTAATCTTAAGTTTTTGTTTGGTTTTTGCTTGTTTATTTCTTACAATATATTTGTCTGGTTTGTGGATGATTTTAGCTTCACATGAGTTGGGAAGTGT
The DNA here is from genome assembly GCF_003009895.1 of Hyaena hyaena. Classification (NCBI taxonomy): domain Eukaryota; kingdom Metazoa; phylum Chordata; class Mammalia; order Carnivora; family Hyaenidae; genus Hyaena; species Hyaena hyaena. The sequence continues at coordinate 542,470 of NW_024081561.1, read as the reverse complement.
TTCTGCCTCTTATTTTCTAGCAAAGTTTGTATACAACTGTATTATTTTCTCCCCAAATATTTGGAGAAAAAAAACCAATGAATCTATTCAAGCCAGAATTTGCTTTCAGGGAAGGTTTTAAATTAAGAATTTATTTTTTTAAAAAATACATACAAGATGATTTATCCACTTCGCTCTCTCTCTCTGTATACATATATTTATTTATTTTTGAGAGAGAGACAGAGAGACAGAGAGACAGAGCACAAGTGGGGAGGGGCAGAGAGAGAGAGAGACACAGAATCCTAGGTAGGCTCCAGGCTTTAAGTTGTCAGCACCTAGTGCGATGTGGGGCTCAAACCCACGAATCTTGAGATCGTGACCTAAGCCAAAGTTGGACGCTTAACTGACTGAGCCAGGTAGGTACTCCTTGCCTTCTACTTCTTATGGGTTTAATGTTTTGTTTTGTTTTGTTTTTTGAGAGAGATAGAGAGAAACAGTGTGAGCAGGGGAGGGTCAGAGAGAGAGGGAGATACAGAATCTGAGGACAGGCTCCTGGTTCTGAGCTGTCAGCCCAGAGCCCAATGTGCGGCTAGAACTCACCAACCATGAGATAATGACCTGAGCCAAAGTAGGACACTTAACAGACTGAGTCAGCCAGATGCCCCTACATCTTATGGGTTTAAATTGAATCTAATTTTTTCAAACTTCATGATATGAATCTTGAATCATTTATTTTAGAATTCTTTCATTTCTAGTGCTGCAACTGAAGCTATGTTATTTGTAAAGCACTGCTAACATGCATTCCACAAGTTCTGATTTACCATTTTTAATTATAATTCAAGTGAATATATATTTTGTAAGTTTTTTTGTAACTTCTTTCTCCACCCGCGGATTACTTAAATTTTTATTACTAAATTCTTAATTCTATAAATTAATTTCTTAATTCTGCTCTTTTCAGAGAACAGAAACAAATAATCACAGCTCTTTGAAATTAACTGATCTTTTCCATTTTTATGATCAATTAACTATAATTGACCAGTCAATTTTGATAAATATTTCATGTCAGCATAAAATAATGCATAGTTTTTCTTGGGTGCAGTTTTCCATAAAATTTATTTAAATTGTTTTTCTTCAGTATGTCAATCAGATTTACCATATTCTTCCTGAGTTTTCTCTGGCCTGATCATCCATAGAAAACACTACAGGATGTGCTTTATTTGTTTGTAAATAAACCCATGCCTAAATTAACTGTCTAGACCATGTTGTGGCAGGAATATTTCACCTTTAAGGGTTTTTTTTAAACTTTATTTATTTTCTTTTAAATATATGGTATTAAAAAAGCAAATTACAAAATTCTTTGTCTTCTCTCCTGCTAATTTCAATTTTCCAGTGTGTAATTTGAAGTGAAAAAATTAAATGTATAGTAGTACTTTTCAAACCTACACTTATAACAAAATAAATTCATGAGAAAGAAAAATGTAAAGTACTCACAGATAAAGATCCTGTAGAATAATGTATTTTGGACTTAATTTTTCTATGATTTTAATATAAATTATATCACAACAATGTAATAACATGATACCATCCTATATATTATTTTGGATAATGATTTATAATTGGCTTCTATCATAAAATCAATATAATCTAAAAATGTCTCAGTGTATACATGTCCTGCTTATACTGAAAAGTAAGAAAAGAGCATAATTTGGGAAATGGCGGTGATAAAAATCAGTACACAGCATTCATTTCCAGTTTCTAGATAATTTTGTTGTCAAATCAGTTCTTCAATGTGTGACTTCCAAGACAACCCAACTGATAGCAGCTCAAAAGTCTGGAGTAATTTAAAATATGAGTAACATATGAATAAATTGAATAAATGTGTACATTATATTTTCTGATGATTGATTATGTTTTAAGTGTTGAAGCAGACCTTCATTGACAGCATTTATTTATGTAATATATTTAATATGGTTGTAGAGGCCAGATGCCAAGATGAGTAAAGAGAATTAAGTACCCTTATAATCAAATCACCTTGCAGCAAATTATATCACCTTTTTTTTTTAATTTATGGCGTTATAGTTTGAGACTTCCTTGATATAATGATTATCAAGAATCCTTGTTGGTGCCATTAATGGATTAATCAGCCATTAAAATTGCCCTAGCAGTTATTTGACCTAGTTGAATGATTTTAATTTTCCTTTGGATCATTTCTATTAAAGACCGCATTTGGGTTTTGAATAGTATGTTTTTCTTCTTCTTTAGAATGTATAGCCTTCATTTGTTTTCAAGAATTCATTTTTATTTTTTAATTTCTTTATTCCCTTCTATAAAAAGTGATACAGTGATCAAGCTGTCAATTTTGAGTGAAGCCCGGTTTGAATACATCTTGAGTTAATAACAACTCTTATAAATGGATGAGTTCTGGGAATGAGTATTCCAGATTTCCATTGAAAAGCTCAGTCTGTTACTGGTTGGAGGAGATGTTTTCCAGGTTGAAGTACAAGAAGAGGGCATAATGGTCTCACTGAGGAGCAATGATTAGTCTCTGGAAAGGTCAACACACCAGCAGTTCCCAGAGCAGACTATCAGAGAGTAGAATGCTTTATAGGCAGAAAATTCTAGTAGTCTATATGGGTCCTCTTCAAGCCTTCTGCTGAGTACTGATCAGCATACATGTATAAAGAAACTACCCAAGCCAAGGAAAGAACCATTCAAAGGATTGCAGGAGATAATACTTGAGCTATCATAAAGTCAGAAATTAGTACCTGTTCTCATCTGCTAAAGCAAAAAACCTAATAATTCATGGACCATGAGGAAGGATACTTGGTAGTTTTTGTTTTATTGGGTTATTAAAATATGGTAATTAAGTTAACTATAGAGTAAATGTTCTGATCTTGCTTACCAAAACTGAAAAGTAATATCTGAATAATATATATACATGTCTTAAACATATCGTAGAACAAAGCTAAAGAATTTTTATAGAAATACAAAATATTGAGGACCTCAAAAGACAATTTCTCAATAGGTCATTCAATCCAAAACTGCTAGGTAGGAAATGAAGAAGGAAAAAAATCAATCAATCTTGACCCAGAAATAACACATATGTTAGAATTATTAACAAGAATACTAAAATAGTTATTATAGTTGTATTAGATATCTCCAAGGAGCCAGAAAAAAGATTGCATATATTAAAGATATACTTGACATGTATATATGTATATAATAGTCTCAAACCAAATTTCCATAAATAAAAGCTACAATGTCTGAGATTTTAAAAAATGCATTAATTAGTAATTAAAAAAGCTTAAACACTGAATGAGTAAATATTAGTTAACCTAAAGGCATAGAAATTGAAACTAATAAAAACTAAAAGACACAGGGATGCCTGGGTGGCTCAGTCAGTTAAGCATATGCCTTTTGATTTCGGCTCAGGTCATGATCCAACTGTTTGTGAGTACAAGCTCTGTATTGGGCTCTGTGCTGAAAGTGAAAAGCCTGCTTGGGATTCTCTCTCTCTCTCTCTCTCTCTCTCTCTCTCCTTCTCTCTCTGCCCCTCCCCTGCTCACTCCCTCTCTCTCAAAATAAATAAATAAACTTAAAAAGAAAACCTAAAAGACACAAAGAAGGGAGAGTGACATAAGTGTGAAATGCATCAGTGAGATTTGAGAGATTTTCAAGTTGTTGGCCTGATATAGAAGGAATGACATTCCCAGAGGAGACGGGGATAGAGTGGGGCACAAAACAATTGAAGAAATAATGTCTGAAAATTTTCCAAATTGAAGAAAAATTAAACCCCTAAATTAAAACACCTATGTTTAATTTGATTAAGGCATATTTAGTAATCTGTGACTATGTATTGAATAAATAACAATGTCACCAATATAAAAGCTTGTGTAAAGAAATATAGTTCAGCATGGTGCCTAAACCTTCTGGACTAATTTTAATGACTATTATATTTTTGTTGATACGTAATAATTCAAGGGCTTATATCCTATATGTTGAGCTTATCTACTTTTGACTAAAATATATTGTTATTATCCTGAGCCATTTCCCTACCAAATCTGTTTTCTCGTGTCCTTACATTGCCTGTGCTCCTAAAGGTCAATAACGATGCATTGCATCATCAGGCTCCATTGCTGAGGCATGTTGGGTTTTCCCAATGGGAGATGCTACTGGTATCCCTTCATTTTGGTTCTTGCATAGCTATAATCTTCTAAAATAATAATTGTTATAGGAGAGCCCCCCTTCCATTGCTCCAGTTCCAAATAATTTTACCTTTTGCCACTTAAATCCTAAGAGTAGTTATAGATTGCCATTATGACTGATATCTGCATCTCTCCCCATTCCTCACTGACTCCCTTAACCCCAATTATACCCCTGTAAAATTTTTCTCTAAGGTTTTTCTTCTGTTAAATTCATTTGGCAGTGCATTCTGCTTCCTCTCTGATTCCATATAATATATCTTTCTCTCTATAACCTGTTGACTTGACATATCAATAACTATTATCTTTCCACACTGCATCATAGCTTATTAGCTTAGCTTCTTCCTTTGGATTATTGATCTTTGTGATTTAGAAGGAGGGGATTGGTAGTAAGCTAAGGTGCAAAGTGAAAATTTTTGCTTATGAGATACCATCAAAGTTGGGACCAAGAAAACATACTGGATATTTGCCAATGTAGTTTTATATTATTATAATACTCCCCCCCCACACACACATACTTAAATAAAAACACCAGTGATAGCAAAATTGCTTCAGGAACTATGTCTGCATGCTCAAAGCAGCTGGCCACCAGAAACATCTCCTTTAAAATATATAAGAATATTTGCATATCTGTCAAAACTATGCCAGTAGGATTTGCATGAAATTGGCAAGACATAATTAACACAAAGTTTGCATGCTGTTTTTTTTCAAACATTCAAGCACCCAACTCTTCTTTATTGGATACAGACTATGTGCAAGGCAATATTGGCCATATTAAGATTTGTTATTTTGGGGATGTCTGGGTGGCTCAGTCGGTTAAGCATCCAACTTCACCTCAGGTCATGATCTCCTGATCTGTGGGTTTATCAGGCTCTGTGCAGACAGCTCACAGCCTGCAGCTTGCTTTGGATTCTTCTCTGCATCCTCCCCATCTCATACTCTGCCTATCTCTCTTTCAAAGTAAATAAACATTAAAAGATTTTTAAAAGATTTGCTATTTTTCATCAAATAACTTAAAATCAACATGAGGTAGGGGCGCCTTGGTGGCTAAGTCGGTTAAGTGTCCAACTTCAGCTCAGGTCATAATCCCATGGTTCGTGGGTTCCAGCCCCGCGTCAGGCTCTGTGCTGACAGCTCAGAGCCTGGAGCCTGTCATCAGATTCCGTGTCTCCCTCTCTCTCTGACCCTCCCTTGCTCATACTGTCTCTATCTCTCTCTTAAAAATAAACAAAACATTAAAAAAAATTAAAAATCAACATGAGGTAAAATATAGATACACATTTGGAATATGTATAAACACTAAAATAGTGCCTGTATTATTTAATGATTTACTTACTCCTTTTAATAACATTAAAATAATAATAATAATGGTAAAAATAATAATAATTGTAACATTTTGCAATTTAAAAACAAATTAAAACATTTTTTAAAAATCATTGCCACTGTTGCTTTTCCCATACAGAGAACTTATCACAGTGATTTTATTATTTAAGGAGCATGTAAAGTAACTAAGATCAAACACAGCTTTATTCTGAGGTATTTACCTTTTTATTTGCAGCCAGTCAGTCCTGTGTGGAAGGTTACAGAATGTTAGAGTTCTGAATCACACTGCAGCGTTCATAAACCAGTGGTTAAAATGACAGACAGATGTTCCACACAACCGGTCACTCACAAGAGAAAAAATAGCACTGATTGGATTAGAAGTAGAAAGAATCATGAATTTTGTCCTTAAGGGTTAGAAAACAAATATATCTTTCATCTCTGCAAGTGAACACAGCAAGCAATCCAAAAGCATTATTTGTGCAAGGTAGTTTGTAGAATCTGTTCCATTTGTCACTAAATTTAGTGATGGATGTTAGCAGGACTTGAGTTATAGTTCAAGCCCAAGATCAGTGGCCCCATGTTTAGAGCAATACTTTAGGTTTAAAGGTGATTCACATCCCCAAAACACTCAGCAGCGACATCCACTCCAATTATCATTTTTTAACTTACACTGTGGTTTGAAAGGAGGAGTTAAGCTCAGCTAACCCAAGGAAATGGGGAAAAATATAATTCTACAAATTATTTCCCCCAAAGCAGATAATAAACTATATTACTGCAGATAAATGATATTAATCCCCTTGAACTTCCCTTTTATTTATAACTATACATTAATCCAAAAGGTGAGGCAAATCTCTGCTTTCGATACCATTCAGTTTTTTGGTAGAGTTTCTTAGAAGGTATTTTTGAACCCTAAAAAGGGTAGAAAAAAACAAACAAAAAAACCCCAAAAATCAAAGGAAGAATGACTGTAACTCTAGACCTCTATGTTCATCAGCAATTAGGAAAGAAAAATTTGTTGAGAAACAAAACATATGAACGTAAGGGAAGGAGGAATAAAAGAGGGGGGCTAACCATAAGACTTTTTTTTTTTTTTCTTAATGTTTATTTATTTTTGAACATGAGAGAGACAGAGCTCAAGTGGGGGAGGGGCAGAGAGACAGGGAGACACAGAATCAAAACAGACCCCAGGTTCTTAGCTGACAGCACAGAGCCCAATGTGGGCCTGAACCATGAACCATGAGATCATGACCTGAGTCGAAGTTGGTCGCTCAACAGAGTGAGCCACTGAGGCACCCCAAGAGAGTTTTAACTATAGAGAACAAACTGAGGGTTGCTGCACGGGAGGTGGGTGGGGGGCTAAAATGGGTGATGGGCATAAAAGAGAGCACTTATGTGGAGCACTGAGTGTTATACGTAAGTGATGGATCACTAAATTATACTTCTGAAAGTAATATTACACTCTATGTTAACTAACTGGAATTAAAATAAAAACTTAAAGAAAAATTTGAAAAGCATAGTGTCAGTGATATTGATACAAAATTCAAGATATGTACCATATGTATTCTTATACTTTGACACCATGAAAGCCTGGAGACATAAAGTGCATTTGAGGTTGTCAATTTTTTTTGAGGTTGTCAATTCTTAAATATCTACACTAATTAAAAAATAGGTGATTTTAGTTGATCCAATATCTATAGCACTAACATTGACTCTATATGGATCAATCTGAATATGGATCTTACCCACCAATATTATAGATATATATCCAGCAATATAGATAGATAGATAAATAGATAGATAGATGATAGATAGATAGATAGATATCCACATATATGTCTATGTCTAAATTTATATCATGTGATTATCTATATCTATATAGATATAAATATATATGTAGAAATGCTTCAGCATTTAAACTATTTCCAAATCAAATCATTTTGTGATTATCTAAGAGATAAGCCAAATAAAGTGCATTCATTGTCAAGTAGCAAATGTATGCTAGCAAAAAACCATGTCAAGGACATGGCTTTAGGCACCAGTATTATAATATTCCTAATTTCCTGCACCTTACATTTAAGTGGGAGAGCCAGAGGATAAATTATATCAGATAATGCTTGGTGCCATAAGGCAGACTTTTAGGTAGCATGTTGCAGGAAGATCTCTCTGAAAAAAATGTGTGTGGATCAGTGATGAGAAGGGGTGTCTTCTCAAAGGACCATCTTAAGGGCATGGCAGGAGTGTCAAAGCCTTGAAGATAGGAGGATGGAAGGGTATTCATCGGAGGAAAAACTAGAAGGATGCTTATGAAGTAGAGTGAGTGTAAGGACACCAAACAAAATGAGAGAGGTAGCTCTGGGTCAGATGATAAAAGATTGAGACAGGTATCATGAAATAATTTAAACAGAACTTCTTAGAGCATTAGAGTGTCCCTCAAGGAACCCAACAGAGTGTAATAACTATGTAAATGATATTCTATAACCACAATTTCATGAGTTATTTTATGGTATCACATACTATCTTCCCAGCATTATTTAATAATAGTAATTAGATTTATGATTTGCACTTGGCTTCCCTGGAACTTTGAGGCTTTTGATATTAAAGACTGTCCAGGCAGCTGGAATGCCTATGTGAGTGGTCACTATGACACACTGCCACCTGGAGCGGACTTTGGATTTCCTGCCTGACACCTGGTACCCAGGTGCTTTCCCCACATGCTAGTGGTCATTTGAGATCTGGATAGAACATAGATTATGGGACCCAGTAGCGGAAAGATTAAAGACTCATATCCTTGTTCTGATGTTAGTGTACATATCTTCTTCCTACATAGTTGTTCTATGAATATATGCAGTTTATGACTTGAGTCTTTTTGCTCAAACACTTATGGCATACATATATATAATTAATGTAGTTCTTTACAGTTTTCAAAATGATCACCAGTAAAATCATTTGTGTTGATACTTTGGGAAGGTTATTTGTGATAGCTTATTCGATTCATTTGATTTCTGTTTATACATTTAGCTACTTTCAATATGATTAATTTATAAAGTCCTGGACTGGTGAATATATTCCTCAGGTGGTGGTATTAAACCATTATTCTCATCCCTTGACTTCTTTCTTCAAAAGAAAGCTTAGTAAAAAGTAAAGTGAAAAATGCAAATAATAAAAAGTGTAGAACACATAAAGCAAAGCTTTTTTTGGATAAAGGAGAAGAGGAGGAACAGAATCCTGTTCACTGTCCTTGAATAATAAAATTGAATGATTATTTTCTCCATTAATATCCATCACCGAGACTATGGCTTTTAATATTTTAAAGAAGAAATTTTAGAAACAGACATAAATCCCATCCTTTGAGTCAGAATCATCCTCAAATTTTTATTCCTAGCATTACAGAATGAGTTTTAAAGTCTTATTTTGTTTTGTTTTGTTTTTATTTTGAACAATGAGTGAATGTTTTGAGCACTAGCAATTTTTTGGTGTCATGAGCTTCTTGCAAACACATAACATATATAATTATGCTGCTGCTCTATCTTTTAAAAATAAACCATAATAATAATATTAAATATACTGCACAGTGGACTATAGCACATGATGCATTAAGAGACATCTTTTGTTTCAATCATTCCTGTAGTCTTCCTACATGAGTAATCAACACCACTTATTAGTTTGTCACAGTGACCATAACAAAATACCATGGAGTTGGTGGTTTCAACAAGAGAAATTTATTTTCTCAATGCTCTGGAGGAGCCTGGAAGTCCAAGACCAAGGTGTCTTAACTTCTCATGAGGTTTTCACATGACCTTCTCTCTGTGCCTATTCTTGGTGTCTCGTCTTCTTTCCATGAGGGCAAGTCTTGTTGGATTAGGGTCCTGGACTTGGAACCTCATTTAACATTAATTATCTCCTTGGACTCTCTCAACAAATGCAGTCAAATTGGGGATTAGAGTTTCAATATATGAGTTTTCAAGGGATAGAATTCACTTTGTAAAAATCATATTGCAGAAGTGACGATCACCAGGATATTTTTTTTGAAGAATGGTTTTTATTCATAGTATGAATTTCTAATGTTAAATTATCAGTTCTTTGTCCGATATTAGGTGATTAAGAAGATTAGGAGATGATTTGGTGATTACAGTCCTGTGTAAATAGAAGCACACAGCTGAAAATTATTCCTATTTTATTATATTTAGACATTTTAACCACTTTTCATGAGATGAAGACAATGGCCAAGTCTAAATATACAAAATTCAGAATTTTCATTGTTAATATATATCAGAAAACTCCCTTTATTTTAAATGTTAATTACACACCTGCTATATTTTTTGAAAGAATGCAAGTTGATATTTGATGACTTTTTATTATATCAGTTTTGCAACTGTCTAATGATTCATTAATTATACAAAGAAGAAAATTATCTTTTGCCCAGTCTCTTTTCAATGCCTATCATAAAGTGTTTTTCTTAGCTTGGGTCATACCTTCTAAAACAGAGATTGATTTCCAATATATACTAATGGAAAATAAAAAGTCAATGTTTTATTTGGTGTGGTTTTAAAAAAATTATCCAAGAAATTATTCAAGAGATAAACAAAAAGGCTCTGTATTGATTTTGTTTGAATAGTGATTCTACAATCAAGTAAAGTCTACACAATTTATATTATAGCAAAATGGGAACAGATAAAAGGAACAGTTAGATATTAACATTCCTTCCTGTTAGAAAAGAATTTTGCCTGACTATAAAGTAATGCCAAGGGGTGCCTTGGTAGCTCAGTCAGTTGAGCATCTGTCTTGATTTTGGCTCAAGTCATGATCTCATGGTTCTGGAGTTTGAGCTCCAAGTGAGGCTCCTTGCTGATGGCACAGAACCTGCTTGGGATTCTTTCTCCCTCTCTCTCTACCCATTCTCCTCTCTCTCTCTCTCTCTCTCTCTCAAAATAAATAAACAATTAAAAAAATGATGCAAAAAACTGTATTCAGTACTATCTAAGCAAAACCACTCCTGTTTCTACCTTACTCATTACTCACAGATTATCTCTGTACTCTCAATACTGCTTTGTTTCTGGTCACTAACTGCATGGGTTTTGCACCCATCAAACAATTCTCCAATGCCTCCAGGTGACTTACAATTCAGTTCAAGTCTGATACTCATCTGAAGTAGCAAGGACCCCACAGGGCAAGGACTCCATATCACAAGACTGCCTGTCTCACTTAAGATGCCTATTGCAAGTGGGGACTCCAAGTTATCCTCAAATTTTGCCTGACTTGGCCACAAACTGGAGGTTCCCACAGTGCCCTTGTTGGATTTGACCATTTGCTAGATTTCCTAACAGAACTTGGTAAACACTTAGGGTTCCCAGTGTATTATAAAATAAAAGAGGATAAATAATACAGATGAACAGTCAGATGCAGAGGTACGTAGGGGGAGGTCTAGAACGGTCCTGAATGCAAGGGCTTTTGTTGATATGTGCCACCATCTCAGCATGTAGGAATGTTTGACAACATCCAAACTCTGCCCTACTAGAATTTTTATGGAGGCTTCATTACATAGGCATGCTTGATTATTAACCTCATTTGCAGTTCCTCTCCCTTCTCTGAAGAACGAGGGGTGGGGCTGACAGTTCTAAGTTTCCAACTTGGCTTGGACTTTCTGGTGACCATCCCCTATCCAGAAGCATTAACAAGTTGCCTTATTAGAACAGAAGATATTCCTATCACCCAGGAAATTCCAAGGGATTGAGAAACTCTGTGTCAAGTACTCCCATTGCTTAGGAAATGACAAGAGTTTTAGGAGACTGGTGTCAGAACAGCAGTCAAAGACTAAATACCAGAACAAAATATTTTTAGCACCCCTATTTACAAGAGTGTTAGGATCTCTGTGACAGGAATGGGGTGAGAGGTAGAAACATTATATATTTCTTATTATTTCAAATATACATAATTGAATTTTTCTAATTTTATTTACATATAAATATGACACAGAGCACCTAAAACTTTAATGCACTTAAAGCAAACAATCAAAAGTAATAATTATCAGAACCATGAAGACAGATTGTTTGATAATCTGAATTTTTTGAGGCTAGTTTGAGTCATATGTGCCTATTTATTTACCGCCTATCTATCAGACTTTATACCTGTAGGGCATGCCAAAAGAGTTTGACAGAACCAGTCACAGTAATATGGCCAATATTAGATACATATAGGATAGTCATCCTAACATCCTTTTGTAAAATCTCTCTTTTCTTCCCTGTGTTAGCTTTCAGTTAATGCTATAACAAATTATTCCACATTTCATGGTTTAAAGACAAACAAAAAATGTTGTTTTAGATTTTGTAGTTCAGAAATCCAACATAGTCTAAAATCACAATGTCAGGAGAGCTTCATTCCTTTCTGGACACTCCAGAGAAGGACCAGTTTCCTTGCCTTTTCCTTATTCTAAAGGCTTTCCTCTGATCCTTGCACATAGCCCCCGGCATTCCAGAACTGGCAATAGGGTGCAGCATTTTTCTCATGCTGCCTTCTGTCTCTGACCACAACTGAGAAAGGTCTTTCTCCAATTTGAGTCTTCTGGTTAGATTGAGCCTTCCTTGAATAACCCAGTATGATCTTCTCAACATTCCCATATACACCTAATCACACTTGCAATGTTTCTTTTGCCATGGCAAGTAATACACTTACAGGTCTAAGAATTAGAACAGAGACATCATTGAGGTCATTATCCTGTTTTTTATACTTCCTTCATCCCATGCACATATTATCATGAGTGTCCTGTCAATTAATTCTCATTTTATCTGTGACAGGTGATGATTGATCCTAATATGGGTACCTGGTTTAATCTGAATCAAAGAATACCTCCATGGGATTTGGCTTTGGGACAGGGTGCTAGTCACTCTCTCAAGGTGCTTGGAGCTATGAATTTTGAAATTCTGGAATTGTCAGTGGATGAATTTTTTGTCATGTGGAGCAAAATATGCCAATAGACAGAATCAAGCACATAGAGATTCAGACACAGGAACCACAGCTAAAGAGAGCCTGATGTTATTTAGGTCTTCACGTGGCTCCTGAGGTCCAGCTCCATCTCTGTCCTTTCTACACCTGACTAGTTTAATTCCACCTTGACTTCTAAGAACTCAAGTTACTTACCTTTTTATTTTTTTAACTAAATCAACTTGGACTTCTGTTTTTGAAGTCAGTAGTCATAAATAGTATACAATTAATCAGATTTACATAGAGATTTAGATTGAAAAATAGTCTTAACCAATTTATGTTCACTTTGATATTATTTATACATTAACTTAAATAATTAGACTGACTTTCTTACTGCTTCAGTCAGCATTATTTCTTCATTGCTTTGAAGTTCTTCTGATCAATATTCTCACAATTATACACACACACACACACACACACACACACATACATATATATCCTAATCCTTAACCTGTTTTCCAAAGATACATCTTAAATCTCAGAAATTACTTACTATAAATATTTATATATTTTATCTTCTTTACTTAAGAATTCCATTGAAATTTGCTACATGCTCAATTTTAAAAATATCTATCTTATCTTAATTAAATATCATTTTTTTATGGTTTTGCATAGATTGTTAGGTCAAGAAAGCAGATATTTGCACATTGGATATTTGCATAACCTAATAGATTTTGCAAGTCCTGGAAATATACCTGAATAGAAAAGCAGAAGCAATCACTTTCTCTGTCTGATGGGACCATTCTTCTGCCTCATCTTTGCTTTTTTTTCTGTGTGTCTCCCCCATGCTCATGCTTCTATCTGAAGAATCACTCTCTTTTTCTTTTGTTGATTCTCTTTACCCAAATTTCTGTTTACACATAGATCCAAGTAGTCAGTACAACAATTCCAGCACAACCTCTAGACAGTATTTTGGTTCAAGAGGCCATATGATCTGACTTGGCATCAATGCCCCAGTGCATAACTCCTGGATAGAATCATTGCTTGGCCTGACTTAGATGGTATGTCTTTCTCTGGCTAATTGTTTATGTCTCAGATTTAGATAACAATAAGACTTTGCCTTCTCTGGGTTTTGAGATAGAGTGTCTGCTCCACAAATCCTGATGTATATGCTTTATTTCTACTTTGCAGCACTAATTTATTTTTTAAATATAAAATGTGCTCGTTTAACATTTTACCTTCTTTCTGGCAGTCACCATGTCTTACATCTCCATGTAAACTCAAGAGCATGTAGAATGTCTCACATGCAGTAGATACTCTGAAATAGATTTTGTTTGTCTTCTGATAGCTTTAGATCTAAGTCTGAATTTAAATCTGCTTCTAAATCTGTTTAATATATATATCTTCTCAATCATTTCTAAAATGTTTTTAAGGTAGCTACCAAAGAACATGAGACTATAACTTACAAAAACACAGTAAAATCAGAAAAATCAAGAGAATGTGATACATTGATTAATTTGATAGGCCCTGAAATCAAACGGATCTAAAGTCACTTATTATCCATATAGAGTAAATTAATTACTTTATTATCTTACCTAAAAGATGAGGAAGATCGTGACTTTGTCATAGGGTGCTTTACTGTGTTCATGAGATGATAAACGTAAAGCTATGCTCTTTGTGCTATATATAACAGACCCTCAAGTTGATTTTGTTATGATTGTTAATTTCATTGTTTATTATTATTGTGTTTACACTGTATAGTTATTCTTGATTGATTCACTTATTCAGTAGCTTTTATTGAACCCCTACTATACACCAAATTGAATAGGCTATAGGGAATTAATAATAAACAAATTTGCCTCTATGCAGCTTATATTTTGTGAAGAGATAGTATTTTTTTAAAAAATTAATGTAACAAACAAATAAACTAATTTAAAGTTAAAGTCCATCCTAAAAATTAAATTAAATTAAATTAAATTAAATTAAATAATTATCAGGTCTGATAACAAAACAAAGAAAAGATTGGCACAGAGATTTAGGAGTGGAGAAGAGGCCTTCTGAGGAAGTACAACATAACATGAGGCATGAAGACCTTCAGAAAATCTGGACAACCCTGGAATATTTGGAAATAGGAGTACTCCTCTGGAAGCAGGCAGAGTGGCATGTATATGGCATTGTATTGTAGGGGATACTGCTTGGCATATTTGGAAAACTAAAAACAAGTCATTGCCATGGTGGTGCTTTTGAAATAAAGCAGGGAAAGGTAGAGAAATAGATTGTAAACTGGCCAATTATATATGGTATATTGTAGTATTAAGTTTGGGTGGATTTGGGACACTTTTTAATAGAATTAAATAGCAGAGTGATGAATAATTGCTTTTTAGAAAGATTAAACTTTTGTATTTTTAATTAAAAATTTTTTTTATTTCTGAGAGAGAGAGATAACATGAGCAGGGGAGGGTCAGAGAGAGAGGGAGATACAGAATCTGAAGCAGGCTCCAGGCTCTGAGCTAGCTGTCAGTGTAGAGCCTGATGGAGGGCTCAAACCCACGAACCGTGAGATCATGACCTGAGCTGAAGTCAGACATTTAAATGAGTGAGCCCCCCAGGTGTCCCAGAGGATTAAGCTTTCATAGGAGAGCCTGGATGGCTCAGTGTGTTAAGTGTCTGACTTCGGCTCAGGTCATGGTACCACAGTTTGTGAGTTCGAGCCCTGGTTAGGCTCCGTGTTGACATCTCAGAGCCGGGAGCCTGCTTTGGATTCTGTGTGTGTCTCTCTCTCTCTGTTCCTCCCCTGCTCATGCTCTGTCTCAAAAATTTTAAATAAAGAAAGATTAAAGTTTTATGGAATAGTTTGTATAATGTAGTGTGATATCTTTCTCAAAGGGATAGATTCTTTTCCTTGAACTTGATCTTAATTCATTTTTCCCAGTATCATGTACAGTTGGTAAAACTTCATACAAAACATTCTCTGAACCATTTACAATAGCTCTGTATTGAAATTTAATGACTAAAAGTAGGATTAAGCATAGACATTAAAACAAATATATTCTTTTTTTTAAGTGCATCTGTTTATTTTGAGAGAGACAGAGACAGCACAAGTGAGGGAGGAGCAGAGAGAGAGGGGCAGACAGAGAATCCCCGTGGGCTCCACAAGGTCAGCATGGAGATTTTCTCTTCTTTTTAATGTTTATTTTTGAAAGACACAGAGATAGAGTACAAGTGAGGGAGGGGCAGAGAGTGAGGGAAACAGAATCTGAAACAGGCTGTAGGCTCTGAGTTGTCAGCACATAGCCCAACATGGGGCTTAAACTCACGAACCATGAGATCATGACTTAAGCTGAAGTCACATGATTAACCATCTGAACTACCCAGGTGCCCCCCAAAATATATTTCCTTGCAGTATCAGAGTAATTTGACTGAAATAACTAATATGCATATATATTAAAAGGGTTTCTCTATTTTATGTAGGGTTAGACTTTTAAAGGAAATATCAGCGGCTTAACGTAGACATATATCTATTTTATTACTGAAACACTTCAAAAATATATCTTTTGAAATATGGTTTTCCATTATTTTATGGACTAAGTGGGATGAGTTGACCTCAATATTCACTTTGAAATGTTCTCATCACAAGCTATCGTTCAGATTGAGGTAAATGACTTTTTGAGAGCTTGAGCTTACAGATTTTACATCCTTCTGGATTTTTTTTTGGCATATTGTACAATTATGAAATATAAAAACAGAACTATTCTACAAGATAGTATTATCCCCAATTAATGGATAAGGACCATCAGGCTGTAATACATCCAATAAATTGATCATGTTCATGTAGTTAATAAACTTCAAAGCTACTATAATTAGATAGTAAACATATCTGTAGAAGTAGGAAATATGTGTTAAAAAGAAAGAGGATGCATCTTTGACCAATGGTAATCTATAGATAGTTCTAGCAATAGAATACTACAATATGGAGTAGGGAAAGCTATTAGCAATATCAAAGAAATATAACTCTAGAGCTGTACCTTTAAGAGACTTGCATCATATAGGGGAAATAAAACATCAACCATGTCCATGGAAGCACACACGAATGTTGGGCCTTTTTTAGGGGATCCAGATTGTTCTTGAAAACTCCTTTAGACTTTGCACAAAAATCTTTGCAAAAACTCAAATTTATGATTATAGAGCTAAATCTTTCTATGTTTTTGTTTATGTTATAACCTTAAATTACATCTATAAAGGCAAACATACCATTTCCTCTTTGCTATTTGAACTCTCCTTCCTGGTACTCCTACTTAAACTTTTTTTTTTTTTTTTTTTTTTGGTCTACATTTAGAAAGCCAGCATTATTCTGATACAGCTTTCAGAGAGCTAACTGTGTGATTTCAGTCTCTGACTTTCCGTTTTTTCAACCTCAGATAAACTAGTGACGGCAGGATGGAAGTGGATGACTTTTTAATTCCACCCTAGTCAAAACCTTTACAATATTTGATCTACATTTAATTACTTACAAAAATATAAAGGCTTCAGAGTTTACAATCAGTGTATTTCTGAAGTCCAAAATGATAAAGTCCCCAGAGGAAATGTAGCCATAAATTATTGTTCAGACAGTTTGAAATGCAAGCAATCTTTTTCCTTTGTGTTTTAGAGCAATTTCGAATTGCATATAGAACCCCTGTGACTTTCTGTGATCATAAAAATGAATGACTAGAATGAAACAGATGAATGGCCAATGGCTATAATACATATTAATTGAATTATTTCCTAAGTACTTCACAAATATGAATTCATAATGGCCTATTACAGGAAAAGAAATTTCAATCTTTATAAGATCTAAAACTTGCCAGTCCATGTAAGCACCTAGTGTTCTTTTTTTCCTAGATTCATTGTGTGAGGGATTAAGAGAACAAAAGAAGAGGGGATTTCTAAAAAAAAAAAACACAATTTTTCATATTTTGTTGTTTACATCAGCTAAGTTTTTAACCTGTAGAAAATATGATGTAAAGTTCTGTTCATTATGAAAATGATTTAATCAGTAGTCTGCTGTATAGATAACTAATTCTATTAGATCCAGATCTCTGAAAAAATATTTTGAAACATTCAGAACATAAATGGGTCCATTATACAGTATGCCAATAAATAATTAATTTGGATAAATATGTAATAAAATACCAATAAGAAATACAAATATTTTTGGGCACCTGGGTGACTCAGTCTGTTAAAGCATCAGACTCTTGATTTCGGCACAGGTCATGATCTCAGAGTTCATGGTTTCAAGCCCTGCATCAGACTCTGCACTGGCAGCATGGAGTCTGCTTGGGATTCTCTCTCTCCTTCTGTCTCTGCTCCTCACCTCTCTTGCAGTCTCTCTTTCTCTCTCTCAAAAATAAACTTTGAAAAAGAATACAAATATTTTGCATATAATTACCAATCTTCCTTAGATAGGTGTTTGTTACTGTGCTCCTTTACCATCCACTTGGTCCTGAGGCTACCTTCTACCTTTCCTAACTCACCAAAAAATATTAAAATAATTCCTTGTCCTCTGAATTCCATTTGGATTTGATATATGATGTGGAAGGAGAATGATGCCAGGTGACGCATTTGCCTGGTTTCTTCATCTGCCACCCACAGAATCCTTCAGTCAAGGATTACTGCTTCCCTTCGGATGTCCTTCACAAGACTCTCTCCTTTGGGTCTGGATAATCATTTGCCCCTCTTGTCTTTCTTAGGGAATACAAGTGGCAACACTGATCATTCTGCTTCCCTGTCACTCTCTCCCCTCTGCCTACACTTTAGCAGATAGCACCCATAGGTAATTATGCTCTTTGTGTGTGCCATCTGCCTTTGTGATTAATATCTGCTATATATTTTAGCAACAGGTAATAGGAAATAACAGCTTAGTCCTTTAACATTTTTATTCTGTCATTAAGCAAACACTATACAAGTGTTCATGTGCAAAGAACTCTATTGGATAAGGAAACAATGGTGTATTATTTGGCTCATTGTATTGTGTTGCTAATAGTATCCAAATAACCACTGCCTCTGAGGTCTTCTCAGAGTCAATGTACATTTTCTGAAAGTCAACTTTCTAGAAACATGCAAGGACTTTACCCTACTCCAGCTACAACTTAGAAGGAATTTTTGTTTTCTAGAATCTTTTATCTGTTCCAGTTTCAATACAAATTCATATGTTGAGCAGATAGTCCCTAAGCATCATTATTGCTGAGGAGCTAGGCTAGGTGCTAAGTTACAGCAGTGATCAAACTTTATAAACCCCTCTGTCCTTACATCAGAGCTTACATCCTGGTATCGGTTCTTTACTTCATGTTTTACTGGGCGGACACTGTTCTTCAAACTGATCAAGAAAACACGAATCTTTTTCACATCATCCTATTGCAATGTGTACCATTTCTCTGGGATGCTTCAACTATCTTTTTACACTACTTTTAATATGTTGTCTCAGCCTTTCAAGCTGCCTCTGTCCACAAACAAAATCCTTCTGTGGCATTTTAGAGTGGGTAACTCTCCTCCGTCGTCAGCCTGGGGGTGAGGAGCCTGAAATTAAGTCTTCCGTTAGAAACAACTTCAGGCTGCACATTGTCCCAGTTCCAGGAAAAGCCTTAGGTGAAGCCACCCTTGGACCGCTCTCGGATCTGCCAATCAAAAGAAATGTGTAACATTCCTGTAGTCTTGGAGACGAGTCAGGGCTGGGAACTGCAGGTAGTTACTTTGTACAAACTTGCCAATCAATCACTGCTTGCATAAGCCCCAAGTAGATTCTCTGAGCCCACCTCATAATTGGTCATTTTAAAAGACTCTCAAAGGTCAGGATTGGGTCCCGCCAAAAGTAACGGACGCCTCGCAGATACTGAATGGTCAAAACTGTTACTATGTTGTTACTATGCGTGTTGTACAATTATTATTGGTGCTTATGTAATGATGCAAAATGTACAATGTGTGCAAGGTAACACCCCCACCCTTACCCCATAAAAACCCTGCTCGCCACTGTTCAGGGCTTCACTTTGCTGCCAGTAGACAGGTGAGCCCTTGCTGGAGCTTGTAATAAAGACTCTTTTGTACTTGTATCGGTGCCGGTTCCTTGGAGGTCTCTGGGGACTCGCGATTCCGGCATAACAGGGTTACATTTCTGCATATTCACTCTCATCTCCTTGCATGTGAACATGCAACTTACAAGAAGCATTTTTTTCCAATCTGCTTAAAGAGGTTTTTGCTTTTGGTTTCTAAAAATATGAGTATACATTTGTATAGCACTGTTTAAGATTTAAAGTAAGTGTGTAATGATTTACACACATTTGCCAAAAAGCATGTTAAAGATGAAGCTTCCTGAGAAAGGTATGAAATAGGCAGGAATTGTTCATTTATATCAAATCTTTCTAGTTATTTTTGGTTAAATACCTTTTTTGTTATTTTATTTTATTTTTTTAAGTTTGTTTATTTTTGAGAGAGACAGAGAAAATGAGGGCAGGGTTGAGGAGAGAGAGAGGATCTTAAGCAAGCTCTGTGAGGTCAGCGTAGAGCCTCACATGGGGCTCAAACCCACCAACCGGAACTCAGCAACGGTGAGACCATGACTTGAGCCAATATCAAGAGCTGGGAGCTTAACCAACTGAGCCACTCATGTACCCCTAAATACTTTTTTTTAAAGTGCAAGGACATCTCTTTAGAACTATTTTAGTAAAACAAAAGGCACCCATTTTTCCTGGAACAAATTCCTGTTTCCTATCTGAATCCTAGAATCCTTACAGAGATATGTTTTCCTATATCTCTATTTAAATCATGAGCCAAATTGCAGCTTCAGGCTCTGTAAATTTTGGAGCCACTAAGCTCTCTGGATGTAAGTGATCTTTTATAACCAAAGCCTGTCTCCTTGCCAGAAAAAGAATTCTCTTGACTGCATGGCAATATCCTAATTTCTTGCCATATATTTAGTTTCTAGTTGCTGTGTACACATCAAACATAATACAAGATCAAAATAAATATGAGTGTAGCATTATTTTGTTTTCAATTTATCAACCCAGTAGATAAAAATTTTGCAATTTTCTCACAGTAGGGTCCCTTCCTATTTCAAGGCACTTTGGTAGAGATTTCTTTGAATTAGTAAAAAATAGAAGTAGTTCCACCAGGCCGCATAGAGATTACTACTTGGCTGAAACCCTTTGAAATATCTGAAAAGGAAACTGTGGATGAAACTTCTCGGTGTCATATTATCAGTTGAGTACACTCTTCACTGTTCAGCCCAGTTCTAGCAGCACAATTGCCTCTGGGTCTTGATTTTAAAGCTAATCTGAAAGAGTAATCTGTATATTAGACTGGTATGTTCTGTAACTTCTACTAGAATTACACTCCAATATAATTGTGCAAGTAGTAGAAATAGAATCCCCTATAACTTGGCATGACCACACAGAATCAAAATAAATATGTTTTTTAAATCTATTGTTTCCTAATTAGTATATACAATTAGATCATGAGGAGAACAATGTTTTATCCATTCTTGGAATTCTGTCAGCTTGCAGTTTCAACAGGGAAGGTTGTGACTGTTGGATGGCCTTGACAAACAAAATTATCAGCAATAATACAGTTGATTTTCATTAGTCAAGACTAGTTAATAGCATAGTATTATGTCAGAGGCTGGCTCCTGCAGGTCCAGGGGTCCCTGAAGGATAGATGGTGTCGGTGAGAGAGAGAGTGAGAGAGCCCCGAGATTCTTTCCAATCACCAGGCAGGCATCTCTGGTCCTGTCGGTTTTGGTGTCTTTATTTAAAGGTTCAATAACAACATGAGATCAGAGAAAGGAATTTTGCAGAATTACCCCAATCATAGTTGAATTTTACAACTAAGGAAATAACAGGATGTTCTTAATGAAAAATAGGATGACATATATATGTTAAGTCGTAAATAGGCTAGGAGTCATTTTGTTTGGCTCTCAAGAGGATGAATGTTTCTGAACTGGGTTGTTTGTGGAAACCTATTTGATGCCGGATGTGTGAACACTGTGGGGGCCCTAAATGTGTTAACCTTTTGCTTTTGGGTTAGGTGTTAACTACTCTTATCTATCCTCATCCCAGCTGCCAGTAAGGGAGGGTGTTTGCAGAAAGTATGCCTTGGGGAAGGGACTGGCATAAATCACCAGTTAGAAGAAGGTGTAAGTGTTAACTTAAGTTCTGCCCCCATTGGGGCCAGACTCAATTGTCTTTGATATGCAAGGCCCATAGGAAGAGGTTTTTGACAATCACCCACAGAGCTTTCATCTAAAATCTCTTTTGTAAAGGCAAGAATATGCTTTTCCTTATGAGGTATCTGTGTTTGGAATATGGGTCTGATCTGGAATATTGTGAGGCCTGGTCAATACCAGCAGGCTCGTTTCCAACATGAGCCAGTAGTAGCAGAAGGAGAGAGCAGTTTTCATTTCTCATGGCAGGAGCTGTGCAAACGCTGCCATTTCCTCTCTGTGACTGTCATCCAGTGAGGCCGGTGCAGCTCCCAGCAGTATTCAGTCAACTTCCACATTTCAGTAGCTTGAAACAATCAAGTTTCGTTTTTTTATCAAGTTATGTATTAGGTATTAGTTAATCTTTGCTCTGATACACCGGCTATTAGAGACATTCTTGTTTGGGAGACAAATCTCTGTAGATTACTTGTCCCTGCATGTTTTATGAAGAGACATTAGCAATTTTTATTCTGAAATCTACTTCCAAGGACATTTGAATAGTAGACAGTTCTGGAACAGAGATAAGACGATCCTTCTGAAGAGAGGGCAGTTTGATTTATGGACTCAGAAAACAGAAAGATGTGTCTTTCCAGAACAAAGTTTGGGCAGATCTGCTCGCAGCCCCTTTGGAGGATTCCTAATCTCTGGGTTCCTCAGTTGTGGCAAAACTCGTCTTGTGCTTGCTGCTTTCACCTGGGTCATTCTCCAAGGGACCGGAGGCAAGGAGAATGAATGTGATCACAAAGCCCCTGCTGTTTCCTGTACTATTTGAAAAACAGTTATTCGACTCTGACTCAGAAGTGTCACGTGTCCAGCTATCATGGATGACATGGCAGCAAATTAATCTGTTAGTCTGCAAATAGGGTAAAATTACAGTTCTTGGCATTCCCACCTGCTGTCTCATCTGGAACATGGGCCGCCATAACAGCTATCTAGGAAATTCTAGCAAAATAGAGAACTTACCCTTATTTTATTCTTGAACCTCAAAGTGATACATTGAAGACCTGTTGACTAAAGTATGTCACGTGACTTGGACAAGTGGGACAGTAAATGTACCCTCCTTGGATTCTGTTCTCCAGGAAAAAGAGAATGAACGGTACATTGGTGAGTGCTGGTAATGCATAACTCTACAGACGTTCTCTATCACATGGCTTGCGGGTTGACCACTTCTGTCCTTACAGATGCCGCATATTGATGATCTGCTGCTGATGAAAGAATTCACATGAAGAGCATTCTCTTTTTATGCTTTGTGCTTTTATCTAGCTTTTGAACTTGGGAATACTAGTGGAAGTTTTTAGGTTTGTATTTAAAAACCACACTTTTTTTCTTCCCAGGAAAGATAATATTGATTTGCCTCTTATGCATGATTTCACTTTTCTCCTGTGTGCAAAAAACTAGTCTTCATAATTTCATATATTTCAATAGTTTCTGGTTGTTATCATTATCTGCATATTAATTAATATTTTCCTATGTGTGTTTACTTTTAATCATTTCACTTAGTTTTTATAATGAGTATTGGGAAGAGAGGTATTAACATGCTATTCTTTCCAGATGTTTCCCAGAGAGATATTTTTAAATCTCTACAGTGTGCTTAACAACTGATAGCTATTCCAGGGTATTTCAACCACTTTACATAGTTTCAGATTTTGGATGATTAGTAGGATTAATCTCCTAAATCATTCCTTTTTTTAAATGTTTATTTATTCATTGAGAGAGAGAGAGAGAAAGAGTTTGTGTGTGCATGAGAGCAGAGGAGGGGTAGAGAGAGGGAAGAGAAAATCCGAAGCGGGTTCCACATTCAGCAAGGAGACCGTTGCAAGACTCAAGCTCAAGATTGTGAGATTATGACCTAAAGTGAAGTCTCTATAGTTGGAAGCCCAATCAACTGAGCTACCCAGGAGCCCCAGTTTGGCTTTGTTCTAAATGCACTTTATTTTTATTTTTATTTTATTTTTTAATGTTTATTTTTGAGAGAGAGACAGAGCACAAACAGGAGAGGGGCAGAAAGAGAAGAAGACACAGAATCCAAAGCAGGCTGCAGGTTCTGAGCTGTCAGCACAGAGCTCGATGTGGGGCTCGAACTCACAAACCAAGAGATCATGACCTGAGCCAAAGTCAGACGCTTAACCCAGTAAGCCACACAGGCACCTCTACTTTTATTTTTATTTTAGAGAAAGAGTGAGTAGGGGAAGGGCAGAGAGAGAGAGAGAGAGAGAGAGAGAATCCCAAACAGGCTCCACACTCATGCTCAGTGATGCAGGGGTTAGATCTCATGAGTGTTAGATTATGACCTGAGCCAAAATCAACAGTCAGATGCTTAACTGATTGAGTTACCCAGGGGCCCCCTGCTCTCTTAAATTGTTTCTAACTGACTGGGTGGAAACAGCCTAAATTACTGTGTAGAAAAGCTACTGTGGCTGCTGTGACCATATGACAGAGGAGAAAGATGCACTGAATACTATTCCAGCCCGATGCAAATCTCTCAAAACATATTATAAAAAGACAGACCCTGACTGAGAAGAAAAGTATCATCAGATGAGGCTGGAAAAGTCTTCATTTGCCAGACCAAGTGGCACCTGGTGGAGAATATTAAAGATTTTAATCTTTATGCCAAGAACAATGAAAATCCGCTTAAGAGTTTAGCTAGGATCTGTCTTGCTAAACACCCCCTCACTTCCACCCAACACCCCCCATGTGCCTGCTTCCTCTGCGAAGTAACAACCAACCTCTTCTACTGGTATGTTGTCTTAAAGTAAAACACAATCCACTAAAATATCTAATGCAACCTGGAAAGAAAGGGTCAGGGGAAATGATAACAGAGAAAAATGAGAAGGTTAATGCACGGCCTTTTGGGGGATAGGCATTTGTTGAGTTACAAGGATCGAGAAATGTCTTGGAGGAAAAGGCCCAGGGGGACCTTGAATTTCTTTCAAGCAATATCCACTTCTATGAAAGCTGTGACCAGTGTTCTGAGGTTTGAAAATATTCTCTTTTTTATTTATAACTTTAATATTTTGATATATTTTTGATAAATTTTAGTGATTATTTGATGCTATACATTTATAACAACAGAAGTTAAAGTTAGCTAAATATTTACCAATTATACCACAATGAAAATTTTTCTTCTCTGGATTTGTGCATTTGACAATTTATGTAAGATGGTTATGCTTTTGTGGAAAATTGCTTTTAATTATTAAATAGACTAAACTTATTTTGATGATCTTGAGAACAAATATTATTATACCTAAGATTATGATAACTTACTCTAAAAAGTCATAGATTTTTTAGCATGTTTAGTACAATCTAGGAAGTAATTAACCAGAATAAATAGTCGTTATTAGTAGTGGCCTCATGGGGGGGATAAATCAGATAAATCTTCAATTCACAGATGTATTATGACATTAAGATTTTGGCTTAAATATCTCTTTTGTGGGCAACATCTTGCAATGCATAAAATAAATTGCCAGTTGTTTTGTAACTTGGCCTAAAGATAGGACATTTGTGTTTGGATAAGTCCTGTAAGATATGGATCTGAGTTCATCAGATCTGGGGTCAACAAGAATGTTATCCATAAAAATGTTATAATTTTATTTTTTAAAGTTCATTTATTTATTTTGAGAGAGAGAGAGAGAGAGAGAGAGAGAGAACATGATCAGGTGAGGGGCAGAGAGAGAATCCCAAGCAGGTTCCACACTGTCAGTGCAGAGCCCAATGAAGGGCTCTATCTCACAAATACTGAGATCGTGACCTGAGCCGAAATCGAGAGTCATATGATAAACTGGCTGAGCCACTAAGGCACCCCCAGAGGAGTTTAATTTTCTAACATTAGCTGCACCCTATCCTATGTTAAACTAGTTACTAGTTATTTTATTTGTAGGAATCATAAATCAAAATAAGCTTTTGGTATGGTTAAAAAAAAAAGCATTATGATCATCATTATTAGTTTGTGTACCATTTCATAAATTACCTACACAAGTAAAACAGGTGGAAAGAAATCTATATAAGGCTAAGGAATGTGGGGGCACCTGGGTGGCTCAGTTGGTTAAGCGTCGGACTTCAGCTCAGGTTATGATCTCACCTTCGTGATTTGAGCCCCGCAGCAGGCTCTGTGCTGACAGCTCAGAGCCTGGAGGCCTGCTTTAAATTCTGTATTTCCTTCTCTCTCTGACCCTCCTCTACTCACACTGTCTCTCTCTCTCTCTCTCTCTCTCTCTCTCTCAGGAATAAATTTAAAAATCATTAAAAAAATAAAAATAAAAGCCTAAGGAATGTGATTTATGACTGTAAACACAAGGCTACTATGAATACCAGGTTCACAGTCTATTTTGTAATATAACAATATTGTAAATTTTAAATAAAGAATAAAATTAAGTATATGTTTTTCATCACAGGTATTCAATGAACCTTTCTCAAGTGAATGAATAAATAAACTACTAGGGTATATATAGTAAAATTATCCCTATTTATCTCACTGGTTGAATACAACAAAACATTTTAATAACATTAGATGTCAAAACATTATTTTGCACCAGTAAAAATTCTTATTTAAATACCAGCTTTCCAAAACATTAAAGAGAAAAACCCTACTTTCATTATGCCACAGAATTTAATATTTGTTGAATAAAAATTATTAATAAATCATAGTAAGAGGTATTTCATAATTATAAAATTTGTAGAGTTCAGGTTTCAATAATTAGTGTTCTTAAAAATGAATTTCTGCAGTTCATGTTTTTATTTACAAATAAAATTTACATCCATCGATAACAAAAGTAGAGTATCAAATATTTTATTTTATTTTTTTAAATTTGTTTTTAAATGTTTATTTTTGAGAGAGAGAAAGACAATATGTGAGCAGGGGAGGGGCGGAGAGAGAGGAAAATACAGAATCTGAAGTAGGCCCTGGGCTCTGAGCTGTCAGCACAGAGCCCAATGTGGGGCTCACAAACCGTGAGATCATGACCTGAGCTGAAGTCAGATGTTTAACCTACTGAGCCACTCAGGAGGCCCAAGTTTCAAATATTTTAAATTAACTGCACTATTGAGATGTCTAGGTGGCTTAGTTGGTTAAGCATCCGACTTCAGCTCAGATTGTGACCTTGTGATTCGTGGATTCGAGCTCAAAGTCAGGCTTTCTGCTGACAGCTTAGAGCCTGGAGCCTGCTTAGGATTGTCTCCCTGTCTTTTTGCCCCTCCCTGGTTCACACTCTGTCTCTCTCTCTTTCAGAAATAAACGTTTAAAAAAAACTCTTTAAAAATTAAAAAAAAAAATACACTGCATATGTTATTAAAAACTTAACAATGGGTCACCAAATCACTGCAGTTTTATTTTGTTTCTAAAATGTAAGCATGGCATGAGTCTTACAAACAACTCAAAAAATGTATCTTTGCAAAATCAATAAAGTGAGTATCTTTGTTCTTCAGCTGTATTTGCTTTGATCTACAGAAACCGACTGTATGAGGTCAGGGCTGGCTCTGTACAGATTTCTAAACTCTCTTCCACTGATATCAAAATACAGAGGCCAACAGAGTGCATCTCACATACTAAACATGAATTCTCAGATCATTGGTGCAGAATACATTTAGGATACCTGGGACTGAATCTCGGATTCACCATTCACTTGTTACGTAAATTTGAACAGGTTACTTAACTTCCTCAAGATTTCATTTCTTTATCTATAAAATAAAAACAGTAGAACTAATACTTAAGGGTTATTCTGAAAATGAAACAGATAATATATATGAAGCATATATTACAGAGTTGGGCACATGGTAAATGCTGAACATTGATTTGGTATTGTGATTTGGTTTATACCTAATATTCTTGGATGCTAATGATCTCAGTCTCTTCTATCAAGATCTTGGTCCTTTGTGCTGACATCTGCTCCTGTCTGCCACACCCTTGTGTTGTGTGAGGTCGTCTTCAATATGGTACATTATCTCTGCCTGACAAACACTAATTTGATATAAATATATGATTTTAAAATATGTAATAAAGGTTTAAGATATAATAGGTCTGAGGATGTTTTTATTGTAAAGTAAGAATAAGAAAGAATATTCTACAACAAAGCAGTATCCTACTGGCAGTCTCACCCCTGATAATCTCTTCAGAGAAACTCCATGTGCATGATTTGATGGCGGTCATCACTTCTACATGGAGAAGTGACTTGTCTCAGGCTTTAATGGAGGCTCAAGGAGCCCCAGTTAGATCGAGCACTTTCCTAGCTCTTGCAAAGACCTATCTTCAAAGACCTGAGCAATTTGTGGTGGTTTCTTTTTGCTTCTTTGTGTTTGATTTGTCTTTTATATTTATCTTAGAAGTGATGTTATGTGACTTATCTTGTGTTTTTGTGTTTGTTGTTGTTGTTGTTGTTTGTTTTCTTGCTGACCTTTCTTGCTGATCTTTTATTCCCTAGAAGGTAGGCAGGACTATGGAGTTAATCACTTTGTTTTCTATAGTGCAGTGTTAGCTGGGAGTCAGTGTTCAACAAATGACCAATTCTTGGTTCTCAACAAATGCTTAATAGAATTTAATACAGAAAATTTTCCCCTAGCAAAATAATATTAACAGTTCTCTCATTTTTATATAGTTCTTAAGCTTTTGCACTGTGGCAAGACATATAATTAGATGATGATTTGTTTTAATTCTCTCTGAGGTGGATGCCACACAGTTATGTTGTCAGGATAAGTTAACCTTTTATTGACAGCTTGCAGCTGAGATATTCCATTAATTGGATTAAATGGAACTCTCAGCCTGGAATGTTCTTTTGTAAATTTTGAATATGCAGTTTGTCAGATATTCAACTCCAGTTCATGCAAAGTGTTCATATAAGGTGTTTCCTGTTCATGCAATTACTGTGCAACATGACAGTTCTTTTTTTTGCTGTGTTTTGTGTTTAATAATGAGTCAATAATCTAACTATTAATTGGATATTAATCTAATGTTAATCTAATTAGTGAAATTTCTACTGCATATTTAGGACAGGACTTACTAAGGTCTTGGTAACCAGTTCTCAACAAATGTGAAAACTTTTAAATAAAATGAACACAGTTAACATTGTGTATGTGTGAGTTTCTGATGAAAGTAGTTCAGATTTTGAAATCTGCTCTTTTTATTACAGATTAATTGAAATCAATATTTATACTACACTGTTTTAGTGCATATTTAGTACATATATTTTTATGTGTATATGTATGTATAGATACAGTTTCATATACATATATTTGAAGTATCATATTATTCAGTAAATTTTAATTATGTGTAATCATCAGTCACCTGATCTATAGAGGATGCAAAGGAGAAAAAGAAATAAAAAGAAAAGATGGTTTCAGATGAAGCAGATCAGATGGGTAGGAAGAAAAGGGACATACAGATCTTTTCAAAGATTTTCAAAAAGATCTGAAAAGGCAACAGAATCTGGTGAAAATTAAAATATAGCATCAAAACAAAAGAAAGGCTTAAAGATAAATGAGAGAAACTCATCTTGAATCTTTGAACAAAGTATAAAAATATGAAAGAAATTTAAGATGAAAGAGACAGTGAATTTCTATCCAGGGAGTTCCCAAACTGAACAATTCAGTTAAAACCTTATTTAAATACCGTCATTAGAAAACAATTTTAATTTTCTAAAATAAACCATATATGCTTTAACAACTAATATTTTAGACTCATTTTTCAAGTACATATGTATGTATATATATTTTTATGTAAAATAAATGCAAATCTCTATGTATATATGTATGTATGTATGTATGTATCATCTATCTATCTGCCTATGTATTTATCTCATCCATCAATCTACAGTCCATCCATCTATCCATCTATCTATCCATGCATAGGGCTATGCATCCATCCATACATCTATGTGTCTACCCATGTCACATGTGGCTCTTCTGTTCAGGTGACTTTTAGAAAATGTGTATTATTTCAAAAATATAATAATATATCAATACATTAGACTTGTGGTATTTTTTGTCCATACTGTTATTTTTGTTATATTTTTGTTCATATCTGTTACTGCTGAATATCAAACTAATAATCCATGCATAAAATAAAAAGAATTTTTGTTACTTCATATTTCTTCAGGTTTCAAATTTAGACTGGTCTCCAGTGGCTAATATTTCAAATCGTAGCAGAGTTACTTCACGTACTTACATTAAGCTGAAAGGCCTTTAACTTGGCTCTAGGTCTGAGCATATTCTGCTGTTTGCTGGACAATCTCACTTGTGCATATTCTGAAGCTCAAGCTTGTTCGCATGGCAACACCAGAATTTAAAGGAGAAAGCAGAAGCCAGTAAGAGTGGTTGATTACTATAATGAAAACTGGTACACTATCACTTTATGCCAGACATATATAGGTCAAGCAAGTATCAAAGCCAGTAAAGTTTCTACTGGTGAGAAAAGAGACTAATTTTTAATAGGATGATCCAAAGTCTCATTGCAAGGATGTGTGTTTGCTGTTTTTGCCATCTCAATTATCCCAATTATGATCTTGTCTTTGTTACTTAGAAAAATTTAATAGATTTTTTAATAAGAGTGCTAAATTGCATTTTTTTTATCTTATGAAAGGGCTAAATTTTTTTCCTCTGTTTTGTTTCTGCTCTGCTTTGAGCGCACACTTCAAATTCATCTCAGTGGTGGGTTTTTTTCCTACAATTGGTGCCCAGGGTTTCCTTTTGTATGTATTCTGTGTATATTATATATAATGATAGCTAGGTTATTTTAAAATTATAAGTACTAGCAAACTTCTTAAAAGTAATGGTGCTAATATATTCAAAATCTGGTATGGAGTCCAATCTACTACTTTATATCTGAATTTTAAACAAAAAATATACAATAAATCATATGCAATAAATACATAATATATACATTTAAAATCAGGTCCATATCTCTAGGAGAACATCATTTACATATATTTATATAAAATATATTAATTCATATGAAGTATGTAAAATCATGTGTACTACATAATATATATAATATAATAACTCATATATATTTTATTTAAACTACATATTCCTATTCAGTTTTAGATAGAAATGCAATTGAGGTACTTTAATTATAAAATGATAAAAATAAAAGGTTATTTAAAAATAATATTAATCAAAATTTTAGATATAAAGGCTGGTTGAGATGATAGATTAAGTAAGCTGTCCATCAAAATAAATTTATTTACTCTGTATTTCAAGGCTCATAGGAAGTGACATCGATTCTCATTTTCCCAGCCAAGATGGATACTTAAACTAAATGTTTAAAAATAATTTATAAAGACATACTTTGGGGGCAATAGTTTAATCATGCATATACTATTTCTTACAGAAGTCAGTCTTGATTAGGGAACTGATGTATTTTTACAAAGAAAGAATAAATGCATATTGAATTAAATACCGATCATACAGAAACTCAGAATTTAGTGATTAGTATTACACTTCTATTTTCTGTACCTACACTTCAGAGATAAAACTATAAAGCAATATATATGAAACGTCCAATTAAAAACATGAAAGTTACAAAACACCACTAGTTCTTCTAATTGGGTGATAAGCTTAATAGGAGCAGTTATCTCTATTAAAATCAGAAATACATTTTTAATGTAGGAATAATTATGGTAACTCTCTTGTGGCAGTATAGTTTTGAAAACAAAATGTCTATTGAGAGAAATCTATAAACATGTAGATTATAAAGTTTTTTTAAATTTGTGTATAATATTTAGATTTGTAAGTTAAAGATATACAGAGAGTTCCTGTATATCTCCTCACCCTTTCCTGTTCCCCGTTGGACTTATATCTCAAATCAGTGTGCTACATTTCTTAAAATTAATGAGCCAATACTGATAAATTATTAATAAAATCCATTGTCCACATTAGGATTCAATCTTTGTGTTACACATTTTATGGGTTTTAAAAATGTACGATGACATGTAACCACGATTTATACTCTTACACACAGAAAATTCTCAGTATCTAACAATCCTTAGTGCTCCATTTTTCGCCTCCTCCATCCCCACAAACTTCTAACAAACACTGATGTTTTCACTTTTTCCATAGTTTTGACTTTTCCAATATGTCATATAGTTGGAAGCAGACCATAGGTAGCCTGTTGAGATAGGCTTCTTTCACATCACCATATGTTTTCAAGGTTTCATCTTTTCTTTTTTGTGGCTTTATAGCTCCATGCTTTTTATTTATAATCAATATTCCTTTTTTATGAACGTATCACAGTTGGTTTATCCACTCACCTATTGAAGGGCACCTTGGTTGCTTCTGAGATTTGGCAATGATGAGTATATCTGCTCTAAGATCCACGTGCAGCTTTTTGTTTGGGCATGTTTCAACTGATTGGTGTGAGTACAGAAGCATGAGAGCTGGATCATATGAAAGAGGGTGTGGTTTTCTGAGAAACTGTCCAACTGTCCCCCAAAGTGGCTAGGCTAATTTGCATTCTCACCAGTGACAATGTGGAGTTCCTACTGCCCTAGATCCTTTCCGGCATTTGTCAGGCGTTTGGATTTTTGTCATTCTAATAGGTGTTGAGTGATATCTCATGGTTGTTATCTCTGTTTTTTTAAATTAATTAATTAATTTAGAGAGAGAGAGAATGATCAGGGAAGTGGCAGAGAGAGAGAGAGGGAGAGAGAGATAGAAAGAGAGAGGATACCATGCAGGATCTGCACTGTCAGCTCAGAGCCTGATGCACAGTTCAAACTCAAGAACCTTGAGACCAGGACCTGAACCAAAACCAAGAGGCGGAGGATTGACTGACAGAGTCACTCAGGTACCTTCTTGTGGTTGTTTTAACTTGCAATTCTCTAAAGGCATGTGATGTAGAGTGTCTTTTTATATGTATACTTGCCATCTGTATATCTTCTTTGGTGAGATGTCAGTTGAGATATTTAGCTTATTTTTTAATTGAGTTGTTCATTTCCTTATTGTTGAGTTTTAAGTATATACTTAGGATATTTTGGATAATAGCTGTTTGTCAGGTTAGCCATTCTTAAATATTTGCTACTAGTCTGGCTTGCTTTCTCATTCTCAAGACAGTGTCTTTTGCAGTGTAGATATTTTTAATTTTAATGAAATCAAATATATCCATTATTTCCTTCATGGATCATGATTTGGTGTTGAATGTGAAAAGTCATCACCAAACTCAAGGACACCTAGATTTCCTTCTGTGTCTTCTAGGAGTTTTACCCATTGGTCTATTATCCATTTTGAGTTAATATTTTTGTGAAATATGTCAAGTCCATGTCTAGGTTTATTTTTTTGTTTGTTTATGTGTTTTTGCAAATGTATATTCAGGTGCTCTGGTACTTTGTTGAAAAGAACGTAGTTTGCTTTTTGAATTTTATGTAATCATCAGAGGCTTACATTGATGAACTTCATATCCTTTCTAGAGTTAATAAATGTCATAAATAATTTCCTTCTAGCTATTGAACTTATGTTGCATACAGTCTTAAGTTGATAATTGCCTTAAAATAGGGAATCAGAAATTTTTAATAATAAAACAAGTGAAGGTAAACGTATTTTTGTAATTACTTATAAATATTGACCTAAACCTCAGAAGCCTATTATTAATAAATTTGATTTGTTTCATTGCTGAAACCCAGTGTATTAACCCTTCAGTGATCCATTAGGTATTACCTAAAGTGAAGTGGGTATGAGAATATTAGCCATAGACAAACAAAAAATCAAACTGCACCAACTGTAGACCAATGGTCTCAGAATTTTTTCTATGTGTTTATGATGAGCACATATTTTATCACACGTCTGAGGAAGAACATCCATCCACCTTTATACCCCTACAGCTCTTTATTGCCAAGTTCATAGGTGTGACTGTGAGGACTGAATTAGGTCAACCCTCTGTGCTATATGTAACGTAGATATAATTCACATTATACATGGGCTGAGAAGTCCCAAGACCTACCATTGGCAAACTGGGGACCCAAAGAAGTCAATAGTGTAATTTCAGTCTGAGTTCAAAGACCTGAAACCCAGGGGAGTTGTCAGTTTCAATCTGAAAGCCACAAGTTTAAGATCCAAGAAGAGCTGATGCTTCAGTTGAAGCCTGAAGGCAAGGACAATGTGCAAATTCATGGAAATAGATATAGATATCTATATATATCTATAGATATAGATATAAAATTGATTTTAAAATATAATCCCAACTTGTTTAAAACAATTTTTTACATTAATGCATAAAAACATGAGTTGACTAGAAATATGAGTAGTCATTATATCTGAATATTTAAAATTTTTTCTGTTTGGGGCACCTGGGTGGTTCAGTCAGTTGAGCCTCCAACTCTTTTATATATATAATTTATGGTCAAATTGGTTTCCATACAACTCCCAGTGAAATAAAATTAATCACCAGAATGGGTAAAGCAGTGAAGTCACATTAAATACAGACATAAAGAAGGAATTTCTAATTCCTTTTTTTTTTTTACAAATATTTTATTGTCAAATTAGTTTCCACATAACACCCAGTGCTCATCCCCATGAGTGCCCTCCTCCATGCCCATCCCCCTTCCCCCCTACATCCATCAGTTCTCAGTTTTTGTCAGCATTCAAGAGTCTCTCATGGTTTGCCTCTCTCCCTTTCCCCCACCATATCCCCCCTTCTTCT
Organism: Hyaena hyaena; assembly: GCF_003009895.1. Taxonomy (NCBI): domain Eukaryota; kingdom Metazoa; phylum Chordata; class Mammalia; order Carnivora; family Hyaenidae; genus Hyaena; species Hyaena hyaena. The sequence goes on along the minus strand of NW_024081561.1, from coordinate 508,200 downwards.
CCCCCATGGTCCTCAGTTAAGTTCCTCCTAATCCTCCTATACGTGCAAACATATGATATTTGTCCTTCTCTGCCTGACTTATTTCGCTCAGCATAACACCCTCAAGGTCCATCCATGTTGCTACACATGGCCAGATTTCATTGTTTCTCATTGCCATGTAGTATTCCATGGTATAGATAAACCACATCTTCTTGATCCATTCATCTGTTGATGGACACTTAGGCTCTTTCCATGTTTTAGCTATTGTGGAGAGTGCTGCTATGAACATTGGGGTACATGTGCTCCTATGCCTCAGCATTTCTGTATCCCTTGGGTAAATTCCTAGCAGTGCTATTGCTGGGTCATAAGGGAGTTCTATTGTTAGTTTCCTGAGGAACCTCCACACTGTTTTCCAGAGGGGCTGTACCAGTTTACATTCCCACCAACAGTGTAGGAGGGTGCCCGTTTCTCCACATCCTCGCCAGCATCTAGAGTTCTCTGATTTGCTCATTTTAGCCACTCTGACTGGCGTGAGGTGGTATCTCAGTGTGGTTTTGATTTGTATTTCCCTGATGAGGAGGGATGCTGAGCATCGTTTCATGTGTCTGTTGGCCATCTGGATGTCCTCTTTGGAGAAGTGTCTGTTCATGTCTTCTGCCCATTTCTTCACTGGGTTGTTTGTTTTTCGGGCGTGTAGTTTGGTGAGTTCCTTATAGATTCTGGATATTAACCCTTTATCTGATATGTCATTTGCAACTATCTTTTCCCATTCCGTTGGTTGCCTATTAATTTTCTGGGTTGTTTCCTTGGCTGTGCAGAAGCTTTTAATCTTGATGAGGTCCCAACAGTTTATTTTTGCTCTTGATTCCCTTGCTTTTGGGGATGTGTCAAGTAAGAAGTTGCTGCGGTGGAGGTCAAGGAGGTTGTTTCCTGCTTTCTCCTCTAGGGTGTTGATAGTTTCCTGTCTCACGTTCAGGTCCTTTATCCATTTTGAGTTGATTTTTGTGCATGGTGTGAGAAAATGATCTAGTTTCATTCTTCTGCATGTTGCTGTCCAGTTCTCCCAACACCATCTGTTAAAAAGGCTGTCTTTTTTCCATTGGATATTCTTTCCTGCTTTGTCAAAGATCAGTTGGCTGTATACTTTTGGGTCCACTTCTGAGTTCTCAATTCTGTTCCATTGGTCTATGTGTCTGTTTTTGTGCCAATACCATACTGTCTTGAGGATGACAGCTTTGTAGTAGAGGCTGAAGTCTGGGATGGTGATACCTCCCGTTTTGGTTTTATTTTTCAGTATTACTTTGGCTATTCGGGGTCTTTTGTGGTTCCATACAAATTTTTGGATAGTTTGTTCTAGTTTTGAGAAGTATGCTGGTGCAATTTTGATTGGAATTGCATTGAATGTGTAGAGTGCTTTAGGTAGTAATGACATCTTAACTATATTTATTCTTCCTATCCATGAGCATGGAATGTTTTTCCATTTCTTTGTGTCTTCTTCAATTTCCTTCATAAGTTTTCTATAGTTTTCATCATACAGATCTCTTGTATCCTTGGTTAGGTTTATTCCGAGGTATTTTATGGTTTTTTGTGCAATTGTGAATGGGATCAGTTTCTTGATTTCTCTTTCTGTTGCTTCATTATTGGTGTATAAAAATGCAACCGATTTCTGTACGTTGATTTTGTACCCTGCAACTTGGCTGAATTCTTGGATCAGTTCTAGTAGGCTTCTGGTGGAGTCTGTCGGGTTTTCTATGTAGAGTATCATGTCATCTGCGAAGAGTGAAAGTTTGACTTCCTCTTTGCCAATTCTGATGCCTTTGATTTCCTTTTGTTGTCTGATGGCTGATGCTAGGACTTCCAGCACTATGTTAAACAACAGTGGTGAGAGTGGACATCCCTGTCGTGTTCCTGATCTCAGGGGGAAAGCTCTCAGTTTTTCCCCGTTGAGGATGATGTTAGCTGAAGGCTTCTCATAGATGGCTTTGATGATGTTTAAGTAGGTTCCTTCTATCCCAACTTTCTCGAGAGTCTTTATTAAGAAGGGATGCTGTATTTTGTCAAATGCTTTTTCTGCATCTATTGACAGGATCATATGGTTTTTATCTTTTCTTTTATTGATATGATGTATCACATTGATTGATTTGCGAATGTTGAACCAGCCCTGTAACCCAGGAATGAATCCCACTTGATCTTGGTGGATGATTCTTTTGATATGCTGCTGGATTCGATTTGCAAGGATCTTGTTGAGAATTTTTGCATCCGTATTCATCAAGGATATTGGCCTATAGTTCTCTTTTTTTGCTGGATCTCTGTCTGGCTTGGGAATCAGAGTGATGCTGGCTTCATAAAATGAGTCCGGGAGTTTTCCTTCGACTTCTATTTTTTGGAATAGCTTGAGAAGAATTGGGATTAATTCTGTTTTAAATGTCTGGTAGAATTCCCCAGGGAAACCATCAGGTCCAGGGCTCTTATTTGTTGGGAGATTTTTGATCACTGATTCGATTTCTTCACTCGTTATGGGTCTGTTCAGGTTTTCTATTTCTTCCCGTGTGAATTTTGGTAGTGAGTGTGTGTTTAGGAATTTGTCCATTTCTTCTAAGTTGTCCAATTTGTTGGCATATAATTTTTCATAGTATTCCCTGATAATTGCTTGTATTTCTGAGGGGTTGGTTGTAATAAGTCCATTTTCATTCATAATTTTGTCTATTTGGGTGCTCTCTCTTTTCTTTTTGATAAGCCTGGCTAGAGGTTTGTCAATTTTGTTTACTTTTTCAAAAAACCAACTCTTGGTTTCATTGATCTGTTCAATTGTTTCTTTGGTCTCTATGTTGTTTATTTCTGCTCTAATTTTTACTATTTCTCTTCTTCTACTGGGTTTAGGGCGTTCTTGTTGCTCTGCCTCTAGCTCCTTTAGGTGAGCTGTTAGATTTTGGACTTGCGCTTTTTCTAATCTCTTGAAATAGGCCTGGAGAGCAATGTACTTTCCTCTTAGGACTGCCTTGGCCGCATCCCATAGATTTTGAATTGTTGTGTTTTCATTTTCATTTGTTTCCATATATTTTTTAATTTCATCTCTAATTGCCTGATTGGCCCATTCATTCTTTAGTAGGGTGGTCTTTAACCTCCATGTTTTGGGGGGTTTTCCAGGCTTCTTCCTGTGATTGATTTCAAGTTTAAAAGCATTATGATCTGAGAGTGTGCATGGTATGATCTCTATTCTTTTATATTTATTGAGGGCTGCTTTATGTCCCAGTATGTGATCTATCTTGGAGAATGTGCCATGCGCACTTGAGAAGAAAGTGAATTCCTTGGTCTCAGGATGTAGAGTTCTAAATATATCTGCCAGATCCGTCTGGTCCAAAGTGTCTTTCAAGTCCATTATTTCTTTAGTGATTTTCTGTCTGGTTGACCTATCCATTGCTGTAAGTGGAGTATTGAAGTCCCCTGCTATTAGCACATTCTTATCTATGAGCCTGCTTCTCTTTGTAATTAATTGTTTTATATATTTAGGAGCTCCCATATTCGGTGCATAGACATTTATGATTGTTAGTTCTTCCTGGTGGATAGACCCTGTAACTATTATGTAATGCCCTTCTTCATCTCTTGTTATTGTCTTTAATTTAAAGTCCAGTTTGTCTGATATAAGTATAGCTACTCCGGCTTTCTTTTGATTTCCAGTAGCATGATATATATTTCTCCACCCCCTTACTTTTAATCTGAAGGTATCTTCAGGTCTAAAATGAGTTTCTTGTAGACAGCATATAGATGGATTTTGTTTTTTTATCCATTCTACTACCCTATGTCTTTTGATTGGAGTATTCAGCCCATTTACATTCAGTGTTATTATTGAGACATGTGCGTTTAGATTTTTTGTGTCCTTTGTGGAGTTCATGCTTGTGGTGGTTTCTCTGGTATTTTTGTTTCTTGATACCTTTCCTTCAGAGCGTCCCCCTCTGGATTTCTTGTAGGGCTGGCTTCGTGGTGACAAATTCTTTCAATTTCTGTTTATTTGGAAAGGTTTTTATCTCTCCTTCTATTTTGAATGACAGGCTTGCTGAGTAGAGGATTCTTGGCTGCATATTTTTTCTGTTCATCACATTGAAGATCTCCTGCCATTCCTTTCTGGCCTGCCACGTTTCAGTAGATAGGTCTGTCACCACTCTGATAGGTTTCCCTTTGTATGTTAGGACCCTTTTCTCCCTAGCTGCTTTCAAAATTTTCTCTTTGTCCTTATATTTTGTCATTTTTACTATGCCATTTTTACATTTATATGCCTTGCAGAAGGTCGATTCAGATTACGTCTGAGGGGGGTCCTCTGAGCCTCTTGTATTTCAACATTTACTTCTTTTCCCACGTCGGGGAAGTTCTCTGCTATAATTTGTTCCAGGACTCCTTCAGCACCTTTCCCTCTCTCTTCCTCTTCTGGGATTCCTATGATACGGATATTGTTACGTTTGACTGTATCGCTGAGCTCTCGAATTCTTCTTTCCTGTTCCTGGATCAATTTGTCTCTTTTTTTGTCAGCTTCTTGTTTTTCTATAATGGTGTCTTCTAAATCACTTATTCTCCTTTCTGCCTCTTCAATCTGTGCATTGGAGGCCTCTAATTTATTATGTATCTCATTTATCGCATTTTTTAATTCTTCATGTAGAGCCGCAGCCAGCTCGGAGCACAGACGCCGGTGCCCGCGCGCCTCCTCAGGGGTCCAGGCCCGCCTCGAGGGTAATGGCTGCAGGCGCGCGACCTCTCCCAGCCAGCCGGGAGCCCGCACAAAGCAGCAAATCGCGAGCGCAGCCCCTCCTGGGCGACTTGGAGCGTGGAGGGGCCTGACGCGCAGGTGTTTTGTGCGCAAAGATTTTCTACACCCCGAGCAGAGGTTTTTCCCCCCGAGCGGAGGTTTTTCTGCTTCAGGCTCTCTTTGTCCCCTCTCACTACCCACAGAGGGGGTGGCCGGTCTCTCCAGTCCCCAATTCAGGCCCGATTTTTACTTCCCCAGTTCGCACTCACGTTAGAAGTCTTTCTCAGTGGAATCTGCGTCCTTTCTCTGCCAATCTCTTGGGTGTGGTACGGTTTCCTATGGCTTCAGATCTTTTCCGTGTGATGCCTGGGCGCGAGTGCAGGTACAGAGGTCCCTACTTCTCCGCCATCTTGCCCCTCCTCCAGAATTTCTAATTCCTAAGCAAATTTTCTTGCATCATCAAATAGAGCTGATAAAATTTGTATTGAAGTTTTTATACAGGGGCTTCTGGGTGGCTCAGTCAGTTGAACGTCTGACTTCGGCTCGAGTCATGATCTCATGGTTCACGAATTTGAGTCCTGAGTCTGATTCTGGGGATAGCACAGAGACTGGAGCCTGCCTCAGATCCTGTGTCTGCCTTTCCCTCTGTCCCTCTCCAACTCACACTCTCTCACTCTGTGTCTCTGTCTCTCTCAAAAATGAATAAATGTTAAAAAAAATATTTTAAAGTTTTTATAAGGATTAAAATCATGATAGACTAGATGTATAACAGGTTGTTAGCACAGATTAATAGAAAACATACATATATTTCTAAGAATTTGAATATTCAATAAGTTTCTTATTCTATGAAATGTATGAAGTTTTGGGCACCTAATAAGACTCATGATAATGGAGACGGATTATTTCTTTCCATTAAACATATATAGACATCTCACAGTAGTGAGTTCATCAATTTACTTCCATCATATCTAGAGATAACTGTCTTTGTAAAAAAGTAACATTATATTTATTTATTTTATTTTATTTATTTACATAAATATATATCTCATGTTATTACCAGAAATTCAGGTAGCTATATCCAAACGTATATTCATTTTTGTTATCACTAAATAAGGTTTTTATTTGCAAATAACTTGTAATATGTAGTTAAAGCAAAATGACCGCTTTAGAGCCATAATCTCACAAGTTAGAATTTTTGAAAGCTATATTGACCTTTTTAAGTACGAAGTTTATTACTCAGTATAATGAGTGCTAATTTCCTATATAATACCCAAGTGGCCTAAAAGGGCACAAAAATGTTTCTTAGCCTCCCTGGTGTACTTTACACAGTGGGAAAATGTACTAAATTATGTCACAAATTTGCATTATAGAATAGAACACAATGGTTACAATTATATTTTTGGTGTTTTTAATCTAAGTAATTTTAAAAGGAATGTATTTCTAAGAATCGAATAAAATCTACATGGTGATAAGCAACTTTAAAAGAACATTTTTCCATTTCATTAGTTTTACCAATAATGTGTATGTTCACCATGAACCAATTTTTAGACTATTTTCAGGGTATGAATGAGTATCAGGACGTAAAGGCCACATTAGGGCAAATTTCCTTAGTGCATACAGAGTGATGATTTCATGCCTTCTATTGTTCTCTGAGGCCTTTTCCAGTTCTGCAAAGTGATATTTTGTTGTTTCAAAGCATGAGCAACAAATGCAACGTATTATTTAGCCCCAGTGAAATTAGATGCAGGTAAATCCTCGTGGTCTTGCCTAATTGTCTTCCTCAGTTTTCTTTGAGATGATATCCTTAAACTAATCATCTCCTGCACCATAAAGAAAATGGATTAATTTGGTTGATAGATAACCAATAGTTGAATAAATAACAGGTTGTGCACAATACATTCCCATAGTATCACAGCCATTAACCCAGTTTTTCTCCTCACATTAGTAGTGGTTTCTTCTTTACAAGGGAGAAAAATCTTGTCGTTCTCTCACATGTCCATTTTCCTTTTATGATAAATCTGAATAATACATGCATTCTTAGGGTTATAGTTCCATTTAAAACCACTATTTAGAAATTAGTAATAAACAAGAGTCATAATTCATCATATTATGTTTCCAGAAAGGATATTCTTGCAAGTGGATCAAAAGCTTGTCATTCTTTATAAAATTTCAAAATTAGTAGACAGGATTCTCCTTCCTTTTTTAAAAATATTTTAAAATGCCACAAATATTTTTCTACTTGCAGGGTCACTTAGGAAATCCGGGTTGGAAAAATAGGTTCATGCAAGGATAAACATGCAGACTATTGTACAGCATGGACCAGTGCCTCTCAACTGTAGTGCGTATATGGTTCACCTGAAGATCTTGTTTAAAATATTGATTCTGACTCAATAGGTCTGGAAGGGGAATGAAATTCTGCACTGTTTTTGGTTTTGTTTTTGAGAGAGACAGAGAGTAGGAGCAGGAGAGAGAGAGAGAGAGAGAGAGAATCTCAAGCAGGCTCTATGCCCAGGGTGGAGCCCAACACATGGCTCAATCTCAAGACCTTGAGATCATGACCTGAACTGAAATCAAGAGTTGAATGCTTTCCTGATTTTTGCCCCATAAGTGTCCTGAAATTCTGCATTTTTAACAGGCTTTCAGGTAAGGCCAATGCTGCTGGTGTCTATATATTTAATATACACTAAACTGTATATTATTGATAAAATGTATATATAACAATTATATTTCTAAGAATTCCAATTAATTGATTAAATAACAAAATATATAGGTTATTTTATATTAAGTATATATGTCCCAAATGTTGCTTTATTTATACTGTATACGATATGTAGGCTACCTGCTTCACTATCCTCTAGAGTAGAAAACACTGATAGGCTCCCATTCCCTACATTCTGTTATATAGCTGGAGACTGCAAAGCATGGAAATACTTTTCGAGCTTTTTCTAAAGAAGTCATCTTAACCTGACAACAACTCAGATCCATTTTATGTGTAGTGTCATGGCAAGCATTGTTTTAAATTCTATTTCAGAATATCTTGGAATGTTTCTGCTAAATACCCTGGCTGTAGTCTTTCTAGTTAAATTCCTTTTCTCTAAAGCTGTTTTCATATATCTTATCATCTGAGCATACTGAGTTATGTGGTCAGTATCAACATATATGATTAGTATGTGACCTTGGCAGGCTGAAGTCTTAAGTCTTGTTATTGATCCTATCTTAATGTCATAAACTTTGGATGGATGACAATGGTGATGATAAAATGGCACACACAAAAAAAGCCAGATTGCATTGGGTCTGAATCTTAGAGCTTTAGTGCTATCATTAATATCCATACCTATCTCTATGGCATCTGTGTCTATATCTCTATATCTGCTTGATTGAAATCGAATTCAATAACATATCTGTAGCACAGAATATACTCTTATCTCAAAAGACTTTGTAGCATTCTTTATTTGGTTTGCTTGTTTTAAAGGTAAATATATTTTCATGAGACAGAGAAAAGCACTGACTGATTATTTTAAGATCATAATTTCCTGTGAAAATTACATCTCAGTGTCCCATTTCCTTCTTGCTGGATAGTGACATCAGCTTTATTTTACATGGTCATCCAAAGCATAGCACTGAATCTACAAATTAATTCAGAGCTATTGTCATCTCCTTGTGCAACTGTCTCTTTTTTGTTATGTAAATGTCCAGATGGCAACAAGATCTTGTGAGATAAATAATACAACATAATTTTCACAAAATCATACATGATTACATCTATGTCTGTTACTGAGAAAATGAAGGTAGTAAGATGTATTGTGATAGAACTTAAAGTTTTGGAAACTTGAGTTCTTTTTCCAACTTTGCATTGGTGTTGTGCAAATTACTTTTCATTTTGTGGTTGAGCAAATTTGTGGATCTCAAGTTCAGATCTAGATTCTCACTGGTAACACAGAAACAGTAAGAGCTGCCTCTAAAGGGTTTTGTAAAGCCTGAAAAGGTATGTAAAATATTTTGTCTTCTAGCTTTTGCTCAATTAGTTCAGGGTTTTTTATTATTATGATCTTAAAGTGAAACCAATAAAGTTATCTTACCAATAGTCTTACCAATATCTTACCAATATATGTATACATATATATGTGTGTATATTTATTGCATATATATATGCCATTATTTTTATAATCAAAATGACTTAAGTTCTTCAGTTTTCAGGAAGAAAATAGTTTTTCTCATACTTATTTTCTAGAAAGTTGACCTGCCGCTTCATCATGCCCACAGGTATAACCCTCTTCAGAGCCTTGCTCTCAGAGTTTGACTAGTAAGGCTGCTAAGGCTGTGGATATTTTCTTCTCCTGCTTGCCTGAGGGTTACAGTCTGGCTGGCTTTCACTCTTAGCAGTCCCAGACGGTGGAATGTCCCATGGACTGAGTTCTTTTCACAGATCACCGCCTTGGTTCTTCTCATCCGTGACCCAAATCTGCACAGGCTTCACTGCCATGTATTGCAAAGCTTGGTAGGCCATCTACAAATGCCACTTGGACTGATATCTTAAAATACTTCCTTCAGACTAGTTCGGCTGCTAGTTCATTCTGTGATAAGAGATAACAGGCAGGTTAGCATTTAATTATATTACAAAAGAGAAACTCCAATCACAGTACGTAACATTTGTCTTAACGTGAGTTCAATTATAAAATGAGAACCAGTTGGTCCATAAGTGTCCACCCTAATGTATTCTTCCATTTGTTTTCTGATATTTTGCTGTCTTTTCTCTCTGTCCCATGGGAGGTGGGAAGAACTGACTGGAGCAGTTTATAAGGTACCTCTGTGTCTCCTTTCCATAAATGCTTGCACACATTTGTGTCATCTGAGATGGTAGCCATTCCCTGTTTACCTGTCACTGCTGCTTGGCTATTATTGGAAGACACATAACAAGGATATTTACTTTAAAAGGTGACAAAAATAGTTCATTGGATAAAATGAAAGTGTACACTTCGGAGCAGAAATAAAACCAAGTCAGAGGAGCCTGGGTGTCTCCGTCAGTTAAGTGTCCAGCTTTGGCCCTGGTCATGATCTCACAGTTTGGGAGTTTGTGTCCCATGTTGGGCTCTGTGGTGACAGCCTGGGGCCTAGAACCTGCTTCCAATTCTGTATCCCCCCCCACCTTCCCTCTCACGTTCTGTCTCTTTCTCTCAAAAATAAATAAAAATTTTAAAAAACAGGAAATAAAACCAAGTCAGTATTTTTTTTTTGAGAGAGATAAAGTGAGCATGTAGAGAGAGGGAGAGAGAGAGAGAGAGAGAGAGAATCACAAGCAGGCTCCATACTCAGTGTGGAGTCAGATGAGGGGCTCAGTCCCATGACCCTGGGATCATGACCTGAGCTGAAATCAAGAGTCAGATGCTCAACCAATTGAGTCACCCAGGCACCTTCCAAGTAAGTAATTTTTAATGGATAAATTTAGATTTTATTATAGAGTATTTAAATAACAAAATCTTCAAAACATTCACATTGTCAGTATTGGTCATCAATCCAATGTTTAGGAGCAGAAATGAATCTTTAGATAATTCAGATGAATGCATGCTAAGTGAAAATATGATGTTTATGAACTTTGAGTTTGTTTGACCAAATTTGGTAACAGTAAATTCTAGCTACACGGGTGACTCAGGTGCCAGAAAATAAGTTAGTTAATCTAAAAATTTACTATTTATTTTGAGGAATAAGGCATGTACTCTATACTGTCAGTCAGGAATTCAAAACTTAAACCTTATTGCTCCCCAAAATACACACTCTCTCTCTCTCTCTCACACACACACACACACATATACAAAAGCACATTTTTCCTACTTCTTGCAGAAAATGAAATTTACACACAAGAGCAAAAAAAAGTCAGTTTTGGAGGAGAGACACGAGTAAACATACTAATGATTAGAGCTTCATGCAAAATATATACAACAATCTTATATAAAAGTGGTCTGGAACAGGTGATTTCTTAGATTCTTTGTTTTGAGTGATATTTTTCATTCTGCTCCCAGCCATAGGGAATTTATGCAAACATCCGTGTGCACATATATGTGCGTATAAACACACACACACACACACACACACACACACACACACATACGTCTGTTTTGAGTATCTTATGCTGCTCCTCCATCCGAGTACTTAGCAGTGATCGCCAGCTTTGTGGCCGGGTAACAAATAAAGGGAGGGAGAATCACTGATTCTTTTTTTTTAAATTTTTTTTATTTGTTTCTGAAAGAGAGAGAGACAGCATGAGCAAGGGAGCATCAGAGAGAGAGAGACACAGAATCTGAAGCAGGCTCTAGGCTCTGAGCTGTCAGCACAGAAACCGACGCGGGGCTTGAACCCACGAACCGTGAGATCATGACCTGAGCTGAAGTAAGACACTCAATGGACTGAGCCACCCAGGCGCCCCGAGAATCATTGATTTCTAAAGCTTCCCCCTTGACTTCCATCCTCCCCTTTGATCCTCTGTAGCTTCTCTAAACACAGCATTGTAATCGGGTCTGCTCATTAAATTTTTCAACATTCTCTATATGAGTGTAACATTTGTTTAACTACAGGGTGCTGAGTGATTTAGGAGGAAAAGTTCAATTTTATCGGCTGAAAACTAAAGTCATTCTCATCACCATCCCTTAAAAAACATTTCTTCTAATCACCTATCATTTAGTTTAGTAAGCTAGAATCTTAGCAACATGTTGTATTTCGTTTTTTTCCTTGCACTTAGTCTTTCACAAATACCTTTAGAATCCTTGGAATCCCCAACGTTCTATTTCTTATCATCTACTTGTAATATGTTGCTTTCTTGTCCTAGTTTGTTCCTGTTTTGAGACATGACCTTCACCGGAATGAAGACTTTGGGGACTCTTTCCTCAATATCTTCAAACGTGTGCCAACCCCTTTCACAACTCCTATACAATTTTAGCTCTAGAAATTCCAGTTTAGGGAGACCCATCCCTTACCCATCCTGTGTATACACTATTAATCTGGAAAAATAATTCAGCATCTATGCTTTTAAGGGTACACTTTGTTAATGAAATGATGAGCCTGTTCTGTGAAGGACCATCATGGCCATCTTGATAAACCTGTCCTATATTTCAACTGTGCTTAATTGCTAAAACTAGCTGCTTATGGGGAACCAGGTGGCTCAGCCAGTTGAGCATTTGACTTAGGCTCAGGTTGTGATCTCGTGGTTCCTGAGTTTAAGACCGACATTGGGCTCTCTGATGTCAGCTCAGAGCCCGCTTCAAATCCTCTGTTCCCCTTTCTCTGACCCTCACCCCTTCTCAAAAATAAATAAATATTTTTTTAAAAGCTGCTTATTCTCTCAGTCACCTCAACATTTAGGGACTAAAGCTTTCAGCCCTAATCAGTTCAGACTCACTTAACCTAAGGTGGTTGAAAGACGATTAGTGATTCACAATGAATTTCTGAGCTTTCTTGGCTATCATCACACCCAAGGGTCCAAGATCATCTTCCAGTGGTGAGTAATCAACTCTAGTTGAAGAGAATTAATAAAATCCAAAAATCCACATCTAATAGCAATTCAGATGCCCATGCCAGATGCTACTGTTTTGAAAACATTCCTCTGAGATGCAGTTGACTCGCTATTTTTTCTTTTGCAGATGGTCTTCTTAAGGAACATACTAAGCTCCAGATTAATAGGGACAGTTCCAGGTGCCACTGGGGATGATGTGGAAAGTGCACGTATTGTTTAACCGGTGAAGGGTGGTCTTCAGCTGCCTCTGACTCTCTGCTGGCATCTCATGTTCTGTCTTCTTCATTAGGACCAATCATATACTGGAATCAGGCTCTGAAATCTGTGTCCGTGCCCTGGCCTCCATTCTCCAGGACCGTGCACTCTGTAGCCTTTTCCATCTGACTGCAGGACCCACAGGCTTCTTTCCATTGCTAATCTTTGGACTGCCCAGTTGAGGTGCCCAGGTCTCCAATGAGGCTCCCAAAAAGCCTTTTTTGGGAGCACTTCTGGTTTGACTTTTACTCATCAAATTTTGTGACTTCACATGGGGGTTGGGTATTTGGTTAGGTGTTCAGTCACCCCAAGTAAGTCTTTTGGATGCAGACACAATGTTTTCTCTTCTCTCTAACATCCTTCTTTATTCCTGGACTTTTGTCTAGCCTGGAGTTAGGTCTCTATCACCCTTCTCAGGGACTCAGATTTTATAAAATTACTTCAATTTCTTCTATAAAATTTCTTGCCCTCTATAGTTGTTCCTAGTGGGAGGAAAACCTAGTTTTCACATAATTCTCCATTGCTTCCCACTCTATGGTTTATGGTATACACTTGAGGGTATAAATCTTTCAGGCTCCTCGCACTGTTGTGCTCAAATTAATCTCCAAAACAGCCTCGCTTCCATAATAACACCGTACCTGCTTTAAGATTAATATTTCTGCTAACCATGAAAAAAATCTATTTAGAAGTCTGACGTTCTCCCTGAAGCAACGAATGCCACTCATTGATCCGTTAGAGGGATACCAGAAAATATGAGAAATTCAGAATATACATTCTCAGATATTATATACATTGTGGTGTATCAACTCCCCCCCCCCCCGACATTCACAAGAATTTCATCTCGAATTGCATGATTGGTAATAAAACATAATGCTCCTCCATGAAGGAATGTAAACTGGGACAGACTTCAGGGTGGCTCCGCCCACAGTTCAGCAGTGTTATTAAGGACCAGCGCTTTCTACCTGCTCTCCTTCTGTTAGTTCATTCTCCGGCTGGTAGCAAGTGGGCTATAATCATCCCAGTTGTCACATCCCCGGGCACAAACATATCCTGAAGAAAATGAAAATCCTACCTCTTCTTGTAGTCTCTCTTCAAACGAGAAAACTTTCCCTGAAGTTTCTGAGTCCACTGCCATGAGTCGTGATAGTAAAATCCTAGTCCAATGCTGTAGCAGTCTCTGGCAAGGTATTGGAGATGACTTCAAAATCGATTAAGCCGGTGGGCTCAGCTTCCCCTGAGGCATAAAGGAAGTAGAAGAAACAGCTATTTATCTGCAATGCATTGGGGTCTATTAGGAATTCTATTAGGAGAATGACATAAATGCTTATTGGGAAGGCAATAAAAATGTCAGCAGCTATCTTAAAACAATATTATTCCTCAAAGTACATATGCAAAGAATTTCAAGATGTCCTTGTTTCCTGTGCTAAAGATTTGAAACTAACCCCGTAGAAAGTAGGGCGCCATTAAGTGCTTTAGAGCAGGGATATAAGATGACTATGTTTTCATTAAAAGGATAATCTTTGCAAAAATGTGGGGAAGTGGAGTGATGGTATGGTGCATGTGTTGTATGTGTGTACATGGTGGGAAAAGCTACATACAAGAACTTCCAGAAAGCCCGAAAAGTTTTATATATGTTTTTTTGCTTGTTTAGAAAATGAAGAGACGTTGCTCAAATACAAAAAGTGATAAGAGAAAATAGAGGTGTATATATTACTATTTTTTCTTACTACACCTTCTTTCAGGGGAAACAGTTTCTGCCTAGAGTTTCCTCTTCTGAGAGAAGCTTCTATATGATGATGGCTTTGGCTGCCCTGTGACTGAGGAATGGAGAAGGGTACAAATGACGTGTTAAGTCCCTGAATGCGTGGACATGAGAAGCAAAGTATCAAACACGATATCCACGTAAACAGGAAGAAAGCAACAATTGGATTTAAATAGAAGTTTCAGCACTGATAGACAAATTAAACAGAGCCTAAGAGAGATGGTTTTGGACGGAATCCAGACTGGTTCACTTTACACACATCTTTAGATCCTTTTTTTTTTTTTTTTTACTTTCATTTGAGGATGTGAGCAAAGAGCTTAGATTTTGTGATCAGATGGACCTGGGCTTAAATTTTGACACTGGCAGTTAAAAGGTGAGATGACCCTGTATTACCTCAGAGAATGTTTTCAGCATGGATTTGGGCTTCAAACCTATCCCTCTCTATTCCTGCTGGTGTGTCACAGCAGTGATTTAGACCACGGTTACTGGAGACACACTGCCAAGGTTGTATCTCAGTTTCACTGCTTAGAGGTTATGACCATGCAGAAGATTCTAGACTTCTCTGTGTACCTTAATTTTCTTCTCTGTAAAATGGGCATAATGATAGTATACATATAACATCGTGTTGTATGTATTAAATACTGGGTATATTTTTATTTGTGTTTGTATATACTTTATGAATCATTTTTCCTTTTTTTAATTTTAAAGTTATCTCCTGGTCAGTGTCAAAAGGTAATTGTGTATTTAATTATCTATTCAAAAATTCTGACAATTACCAAAAAATGAAAAGATTACCATACCTATGCTAATTTAGATATTATGGGGCTTTTAATTCCTTTTTTGGTTAATTTATGTTCCATATTACCATGTTAAATTACTGTGGCTGTGTGGCCATGTCATGTGAGTTTTTATCAGGTATGACAAGAGACTATTAGCTCATGATAAAAATATACAGTGAATTACACTAGGTGATCTATGAGTGTGACTTGAAGTAAATGGAAGTTGTAAATGATATTTAATTTTTTGACGTCTCTTTATAATCTACTGGGGTAAAATATATAACAATATATGAATACATTCAAGTATAACTTAAAATGTGTTGCGTGCTGGCAACATTAATCCACCATTAATGTAACAATACTTTTGCACATATTATTTACAATTCTTTTTACTGTAAAAAATAAAATTATTTAAGTATTTCTTTTCTATGGTCTATTCATATTAAAGAATAAAAGATAAATGAAGGTTTATGCCATCCCCCATTTAGGTTAGGAAACATTTCCCTTATCGCCCTGCATGTGGCCTTCCTGATTTCTTCATGTACAATGCCTGAAGTACGTTTTCAACTCTCTTGACATTGCTAAACAATACAGAGTATAAAAATCCTAGTTCCAAACATCTTTAGCAGTATTTACTATAAACACATTTAATTTAAGTTTTCAAAAATATTTTAAATAGAAAATTTGGACCTTATTAATTATATTCCTGATTTTAATGAGTTTGAACAGGTTTTCATATGTTTATGGACACTGTATGTTTTTATTCTGCGAAATGCCCTTCAACATCTGATTACTAGATCTACTGTAATGATTGATAAGACTTCTTTATATTCAGATTAAAAATTCTTTGCGTACAGTATTATCCTGACGTATGAAGTTTTTCTTGTTAATGTACATTTTTTTTTGAAATTCAATACAGTTCATGTGATTAACCATTTCTTTTTTTTTTAAATATTTTTATTATTTATTTCTAGGAGAGAGAGAGAGAGACAGCGTGAGCAGGGGAGGGTCAGAGAGAGAGGGAGTCACAGACTGAAACAGGCTTCAGGCTCCGAGCTGGCAGTCAGCATAGAGCCCGACGCGGGGCTCGAACCCACGAACCGAGAGATCATGACCTAAGCGAAAGTCGGACGCTTAACCGACTAAGCCACCCAGGCGCCCCGTGATTAACCATTTCTATCATAGTTTTTTTTTTTAATTTTTTTTTAATGTTTTTATTTATTTCTGAGACAGAGAGAGAGAGAGGGAGACAGCGTGAGCAGGGGAGAGTCAGAGAGAGAGGGAGATACAGACTGTGAAGCAGGCTCCAGGCTTTGAGCTGTCAGCACAGAGCCCAATGCAGGGCTTGAACCCACAAACCATGAGATCATGACCTTAGCCGAAGTCGGACGCTTAACCGACTGAGCCACCCAGGCGCCCCTGTTTTGTTTTGTTTTTTTAACAATCGTTTCCTATGAAGAACAGAAAGGTCTTCTTTATTCTTTTCTAAAAGTTTCATGCCTTTATCTTTTAACTACCTTATGGTTAGGAAAGTGAGTTTTGTACACATTGTGAGGTAGTATCTCGTTTCAGTTTCTTCCATATGGAGAACTAATTGTCCCAACAGCCCTTATTGTCTTTATATTATTTTTTGTACAGCAAACAACATCATTTCCGAATTAAATAATTTAATTTCCAAATTCCAAATTACATAACTTCAGAGATAATTAATTTCCAAATTCTCAAAAATATCTGTTCTTTAATTTGATCCTGAGCTCACTTTTTAAAACCAATGAGCCATTTGCCTATTCCCAGTCAAATACTACAGAAATTACTAAAATTCATAAATAATAATAAAAATTACTAAAATTTCTATCATCTACGTGAATAGTCAGTAGAGAAAGTATGACTTCATTGTTCTCTATCATAATCTCAGTTATTCTTGGCCGTTTTCTCCTGTATTTTTTGCATCCTACAAACATCCTGCTGTGATTTTTCTTTTCATTGTATTGAACCTAATGATACTTTAAATTTTTTTTTAATGTTTTTTGTTTATTTCTGAGAGAGAGAGAGAGAGCGTGAGCGAGACAGCGAGAGAGACAGTGTGAGCAGGGGAGAGTCAGAGAGAGAGGGAGACACAGAATCCGAAGCAGGCTCCAGGCTCTGAGCTGGCTGTCAGCACAGAGCCTGATGTGGGGCTCGAACCCATGAGCTGTGAGATCATAACCTGAGCCGAAGTCGGACGCTTAACCGACTGAGCCACACAGGCGCCCCAAACCTAATGATACTTTAGAAATGTCATCTTCTTTCTATTACGTTTTTTCCCTAGAACAATATGACATATCTTTCTTTCACTTTGCATTTATTTAGGTATTTTTAATTTCTTTTAACACATATTGTAATTTTCACCACTTAGTATGATTTTGCATTAAGCTTTTATTCAAATATCTCTTATAAGATCATCTAGACTGACAGGTGCTATTAAATGTTATGTAACTTTATATATTAATTTCAATGACAATCCTATTTTCCTATGTTAATCTCTTTTATTATAGGAAATCACATTACTTTATTGGTTGATACCGACATAGTCCTGCATTCATGATATTCATCCAAATAGGTCTTTCTGTATCAATTCTTTTTCGTGCATTACTGAACCCAGTTTACTAATATTTAGATTAAGATACTTGAATTAATTGTTATGGCTGAAATAAATGTACAATTACCGTCTTCCATTTTCTTATTTGTTTTTTTGTATCAAGATTATTTTATACTTATCTAATCTACATGACATATAATAACTTTCAAGACAAAATTAATATTTATGTTTTAATTTTTATTACTTATTATAATTATTGATTTTAAATATTTATTTATTTATTATTTTGAGAGAGAGAAGGCACACACTCACATGCACAATGGAGGGGTAGAGAGAGAAAGAAAGAGAGAGAGAATTCCAAGCAGGATCTCTGCTGTCAGTGCAGAGCCTGATGTGGGGCTTGATCCAATGAACTCTGAGATCATGACCTGAACCCAAATCTAGAGTCAGAGGCTCAACTAACTAAGCCACTCATGTGCCCACTGAGTCCTTTTTTTTTTTTTTTTTAAGTTTTGATACTAGTTAGATGCTCAATATCTTCTGGAATAAACATTTCTTCAATTTTTACATATTATATTCATCTAGGAATGTATAGACTTATCTGATTTTTCAAAGCTATTGATATAAAGTCATTCAATGAATCCATGTTTTAAGAGTTTATGTCTGTAGCATCTCATTTATGTCTCCTTTTCACTCCAATCAAGTATTCTATTGTTCTTTTTTCTTATCAGTAATTAGAGATTTGTTTAATTTAGTTAGTTCTTTAAAAATAAATAAATTTTAAGCAGATCAATTTTTGCTATTAAAATATTTTGCCTACTTCATTAATTTTTGTTCTCACCGTTATTTTCTTCCTTTTCCTCAATTTGGGTGTATTTTGCTGTGTTGTTGTTGTTTTTTGAATTCCCTAATTGGAAGCTTACCTTAATACTTCACAGCATTTGGAAATGCCTCACTGTACTATATCATTATCTTAAGTGTAATATGATGACATATATCTGTATCAGTAATGTATGCTAAAAATTTTGTAATGTTTATTTCACATTGGAAAACAGCAATCCTAGGCATTAATGTCTTGTAAATATTGATACTTATTATCTATGAAAGCATAATACTTCTGCCCTAAAAAAAATCTTGACTTACTGTTAATTACCTTGTAAGGTTAAATACAAGAGGAAAATGGATTGCTATTCTATCTCCCAAAAAAAGATGCATTAGATGTGCACTGAGCAGACTGAATGAACTCCACAAACACGTAATTAATGATGTCAGAGACCACTGAGGAGTCTCAGTTACTCCTTTCCAGGAGCTCATACAGCAGTTCTTCAATGACCTTTCCCTCATGTCCACATGATGATAACCCTATCAAATAAAAACATACAGTTCTATCAAGGCATAGTACAAGGTTATTGGTTTTATAGTTTATTGTCCACTGAATTGATGACTTACTATTGCAGAGAAAGATTTGGGATGAAAATAAAAAATAGTTACTTTTTTTCCAGAGGGAAAAGGAGCTGTTTTTCCCAATGAAACTATGTTCAAGACTCATCACAAAGGTACAAGATGCAGAGAAGACTTTGTGATGCAGAGACTCAAGACACAGAAGTCATGAAGCTTCAAGAAGGCTTGAATAACGGAAGGAATATGTAATTAGTTAAGAATTTTGTTAATTATTTGAAATCTCTTTTATTGAAATAACACTATATTAGAGGATACATCTCACATCTTGGTTACATAGGTCAGGGAATTCATCAGGGAATTCATTCTCCCATCTGACTCAGTGTAAAAGGATTGAACAAAATATCACTGAAGTTTGAAAATTTTGGTCTCTTCAGTTAAATATTTCACTCTTCTCAATGTTAAACATTTTTAAAACAAATAATTTGGCCCATTCATTCATATGGGAGATAAGATTAAAGAAATACATTTTGAATATTCATTACTGTATAATTATATTTGTTATTTGTCCACAAATATTATAAGAGTATGATCCCTGGAGCCCTGTGGACTTTTTGTAGCATGTTAGTATTGTTAGATTATATACTATTACCATTAAAAAAGAAAACACTGGAACGTATTTAAGTTAATGCATCATTCAAAAGCTGTAATATGTATGTATATATGGCTATATGTGCATACACATATAGGTGTGTGTATATATATATATATATATACATATATGTATATACACAAGTATAAATGAGTGAGATAGAATATTTCAGACCCCAGATTTTTTATCTTACATAGAAAAATCTGGATCTCATCCCAGAAACATAAAATAACTTCCCTATTGTCAAATAACTTTCCAACGATGGAGCTGGAATTACAGCCTCAATCTCCTGACCCTTAAATTGGTGACATTTCATGCCAGAGGCCAGCTCCAGCAGGTCCAGGGGTCCCTGAAGGAGGGAAGGTGTCAGCAAGGGAGGGAGGGAGAGAGCCCCAAGATTCTTTCTGGTCACCAGGCAGCCATATCTATCCTGTCGGTTTTGGTGTCTTTGTTTATAGGTCAAATGTTAACATGGCATCAGGAAATGAAATTTTTACAATGGATAGCTCTCTGTGATAGGATGTTTTTGGAAAATGTACAGAAACAGGTTTTACAGAAGTATTCTTGCAGAACTGCCCCAATTACAGTGAGGTTGAGTAGCTAAGAAAATAACAGGGTGTTCACATTTTAATAACACTAAGATTAAGTCATAGGTTTGTAGATACTCTTATCCATCCTCATCACAGTTGCCAGGGGAAGGGAAGGTGTTTGTGGAATGTAGGTCTTAGGGAAGGGGCTGCTATACACCATCAGTTAGCAAAGGTATATGTAGTAACTTATGTTCTGCCCTTATCTATTCCTTCTCTCTAAGTTAGGCTCTTTGTCTCCGGGCAAGACTTGATTTTCCAGTTATAGTCTTTATGGCACCAGAGAGCCAACCATACCTTTAAAGAGTTTAGCTCATTTCCAATACATAGAATAGCCTCTTCAAGTGCATTTACCTTTGTGTTTAGTTTTATGATTTCTTGAATAGCTAGGGCATGAGAGACATTTTTGGTTAGCTGATTTACATGTTGAGCTGTATGAACCTCTCGGACTAGCGCAACGGTAGAAACAGAATTGTACATGTAAAGGTCAATCGTTTATGAGTAAGGGTCATTAGCCTGTTCACAGTTAAAGGGAAAGTATGGAGGGAAACAGGACCTTCTGGAGATACGATGTCTGTTCCATAATCAAAAGAAGAAGTTCCCACAATAAGTTCCTTCACGAGGTGCAATCATCTTACCAGGGCTTGAATAAGGGGACAAGTCACTCCCAATACTGATCAACAAGGTACCCTCGGGGTCAGTGCTCAAGCAGAAATAATTGAGTGGGGGTGGATATCGGTCATCATCTGATTGGCAAGAGACCGTGCAAACTTGCTTTAACCTCACCAGGAGTTTTCTCGACTAGTGGGCTCAGAATGGCTCCCAACATCTTCATTACCCCTACGTAGGAGGGAATAAACCTAAAATTAAAGTTAATAGTCTCAGATTCCTGTACCACTTCTGTTTCTTAATATATTTGTGACTTTGGGCAGGTCCATCACATTTCAAATTTCACCTTTCTTACCTACTTAGTGGAGACTGTAATAATTTAATGTTGTCATGGAGACACAGTGAGATAAAATATATAAAATTGTTTTTAAAGTGTTCTAATATGCTACTCGAGTATCAGTTATTTCAATATCATGAACAGTTTTTCCTTGTAGGTGTTTCTAATATGAAGTCACAAGTTTGGAGGTACTGTTATGTGTCACATTAAATAATATTTTAATTTAGATCTATCCACGTAACAATGCACCATGCAATTTATATTTAGTGTCAAAATCTTTGGGTCATCTGGGTGGCTCAATTGGTTAAGCATCCAATTCAGCTCAGGTCATGATCTTATGGTTCACAAGTTCAAGCCTTGCTTAGGGCTCTGTGCTGAACAGCTCAGAGCCTGGAGCCTGTTTCCCGTTCTGTGTTTCCCTCTCTCTCTGCCCCCTACCACCCACTTCAAAAATAAATAAACCCTTGGGGCGCCTGGGTGGCTTAGTCGGTTAAGCGTCCGACTTTTTCTTTGGTCATGATCTCGCGGTTCGTGGGTTCGAGCCCCTCGTCGGGCTCTGTGCTGACTGCTGGCTCAGAGCCTGGAGCCTGTTTCAGTCTGTGACTCCCTCTCTCTCTGACCCTCCCTTGCTCACGGTGTCTCTCTCTCTCTCTCTCTTAGAAATAAATAAAAAATATTTAAAAAATAAATAAATAAATAAATAAATAAACCCTAAAAAAGTTCTTATTAGCCATCTGGGCTTAAGACTCAACTGTTGGGGTGCCTCAGTGGCTCAGTCAATTAAGCATCTGACTCTTGGTTTCCGCTCAGGTCATGATCTCATGGTTTGTGAGTTCAAGCCTTGTGTCAGGCACTGTGCTGACAGCGTGGAGCCTGCTTGGGATTCTGTCTCTCCCTCTTTCTCTATTCCTCCCTGTTAGTTCTCTCTTTCTCTCTCTCTCTCTCTGTCTCTCTCTCAAAATAAATAAACATTAAAAATAACTCAACTGTATATTTAGAAGATAGAAACAATGCATCCTATCTAAGCTGGAAGACATAATACCCAACTCTTACCTTTTTGCTTGTCCTTAAGCACCAGAGTGCCAGCTCAGAGAATTAGGAAACAGTACTTCTAAAGATGGAAATGTCTAGGTGGATCCACTTCACAAGTGTTTCTTCATATTATTCTGTTTCAGCTAGGGTGACTGGGTAATGTCAGATACAAATAATATTGTCTCCATCTTTTTGTGCCCCCAGGTTCAGCCCTTCTGCATTAAAGCTCAGGTAAAAGCCACATCCAGCCAGGGGCACCTTGGTGGTTCAGTTGGTGCAGTTTCGGACTCTTGATCTCTGCTCAGGTCACGATCTCACAGTTTATGAGATTGAGTCATGTGTGAGGATCTATGCTGACAAGCACAGAGTCTGCTTGGTATTTCCTTTCTCCCTCTGCCCCCTCCCACCACACATGCTCACTCTCTCTCTCTCAGTCTCACAAAATAAATATTCATAAAAAGCCGCAGCCAAATTACAAACTGTGTGGACACTGACCGTGCATGCAAAGCTATTCTCTCCACAGAGTTCACTCACTGTTGGTTTTTCTCTATGGCTTGTTTCTTCCATGTAGAACACACAATCAACTATTAGAAGGCGAAAATAATGGAGCAAATAGTTACTGTAATGCGTGTGTGTGTGTGGGGGGGGATTTTTTGTTTAAGAGAAGAAAACGAAATTGAAAAATGAGGCCAGATAGACTTCTGGTAGCAGTCAGTGCAGGAAACAGCTGCAGCCACGATGGCAATAAGAGAGACAGCATAATGAAACCAGATGTTTTAAAACATGTAATTTTAAATGATCTACAACATTGATTTAAAATATAAGTGTAAATAAAAGTGGATGGATTAGAAGCATAATTAAAGCCGAAAGAAACCAAAATAAACTTGGTGAAAACTGAATTAGAATGATAGACAATAACTGACTTTGCTTAGCCAACAAAATATTAGCAAGTGGGGAAGATTTTTCTTGATTTTAATTTTGGTGCTGCTTAATCAAACACGCATTTAACAGGGTCTCGGTAGACATTTTCAATGATGATGAACTTCAGAGAAAATGAAACGAGGCAAATGTGCTTTCTTCACATTTTAAAATACAATTCAAATTACTGTATTGAATGCCCGCTAAAAATTCCACTATTCTGGGAACTAGAGAACTCTCAGTAATGAAACTAGTTTACCAACGTTAATTTAAACCCCAGTTTTCTCTACAGCCTCCCTCTCCCTAAAACGCTCTTCTCACTTGCACTAGAAATTTCCTTTCATCCTGCAACTAGATCCAGTCCTATTACATGAGCTGCCATGGTCGCCTATCAGTTCCTCCCGATCTTATTTCTCCCGTGTTTGTATGTCCATGTCATTCTCTACTTGCACTTTATTGCGCTAGCCAGCGTCAGGTCTGGGTTTCTTCTTTCTTCCTCGCACACTACTGCCTAGGCTGCCCACTTCCACTCCCGAGTCTGTCATTAAGGCAAGGAGCAGTGACTGAACTCACTGGCAGAAAAGGGGGAGCCCACCAGGAGAGAAGAAGAGGTTAGAAGGCTGGATTTTCTTCAAAGGAGAAAGGGGAGTGAGTCCAGAGTGAGTCCAGAGTGCAGCTTCATTGCTGCAACCTGGGAACAGCCAGGGATTCACGAGGAAGCAGTGGTTTCTTGCACACATTTTGTTTTTAGACACATGATGTTCAAATTAGCTTCAAACTTAGAATATATAAACTCTTCTCCAAAACGTCAATCTTTATTAGGTATGAAATGTTAGGGAAAACCTATCCGGTCCCAATCGTATCTCCAGGAGAATGTGACACAGTAGTAACTGTAACACGATTCAAAATAATCCACATCAAGAGAATGAGAATGCTGAAAGCTATATTATATTTCTTTTTTTGTTTTTAAGTTTATTTATTTTGAGAGAGAGAGAGACAGCACGTGCATGCACTCCAGTGGGGAAGGAGCAGAGAGAGAGAATCCCAGGCAGGGTCTGGACTGTCAGTATAGAGCCCGATGCAGGGCTTGAACTCACTAACCATGAGATCATGACTTGAGCTGAAGTCAGATGCTTAACCGGCTGAGCCACCCAGGCACCCTATGGAAGCGACATTAGATTCTAAAACTGAATGCATTATACAGAGTGTAGTGAGAAAGCCACTTGTAAGCTGTCACTTGCAAACATAGGGACAATGGAGCAGCACGATGGAACTGTTCTCAAATTGCACCTAAGGTTTAATTTATGGAGATATGACCCATTGAGGACATGCAGAGGCCAATGCCATTGAATGAAGGAACTTAACTGGTGTTGTATGACATATCTGAAAGGTATGGAGTGCATAGACCCTAAGAACACTCATCACAAGGAAAAATGTTAAAAATTATATTTTTTTATCTATGTAAGATAGTGGAGGTTAGCTTACTGTGGTAATCATTTTGCAATAAATGTAAGTGAAATAATTTTGATGTATACCTCATGCTTATATAACAGTATTGTTTGTCAATTATATCCCAATAAAACTGAGGAAAAAAGGAAGAGTTTATTACTTACATTTCTGGAGAGAAGACAGGCTACACAGGTACACAGGGGGAAAGCCCATATGGTCAAAGGCAGAAAATATAAACGAGGGGCGCCTGGGTGGCTTAGTTGGTTAAGCATCCGACTTTTGCTTAGGTCATGATCTCACGGTTCGTGGGTTCGAGCCCCGCGTCGGGCTCTGTGCTGACTGCCAGCTCAGAGCCTGGAGCCTGTTTCAGTCTGTGACTCCCTCTCTCTCTGACCCTCCCTTGCTCACGCTGTCTCTCTCTCTCTCCTAGAAATAAATAAAACATTAAAAAAGAAAATATAAGCGAGAGGAAAATCTGAGTCTGAGCCTTTACTGGGATTTCCATGGGAAAAACAAGGCAAGTCTTTGGGACACTGAGCTGTTCCTACTTGTTTGATACGTGGCCCTCACATATTGAGGGCAGGGGGAATATTGGCTTGGTGTGTGAGATTGAGACCAAGAGGTTTGTATATGAAAGACTTGCTCGTAGGCAAGTTGTAATGATCTTTAGGAATTAGATACCCCTGGGAGGGTCGGTTTTTCCTTGGATGTATATTCTTCCAATCCCAGGCCATCAAAAATATAGAAGATAAGAAATTATAGTTGATATAGTTGACCCTGTGATGAATGGATGCCAAATATACAAATAGAAAAACAGAGTAAAAACAGAGTTAGAACAAGAACATTCCTCCAATAGTCTCTACTTTAATAAAAATGGCTTTGCTATTTCCTACAAGTGATGGGGCTCTAACGAGGCACAGGTGTCCTGAAATCTCACTATCAGAGTCTGGTGAAGTGAGCATATTAGGGACAAGTGCAACAGCGAACATTGGAACTCAGGGTTCACTCCATCAATATGATAACTGGAACACTGATGATCATTGGCATAAAGAATCGATGTTGGTAAAGGTGGCAGTACGTCTTACACTGGCTGCCCACTCCTGTCCTGAATCTTTTAGTTTTCTTAGGGAGCGAATGGAAGCCTACGTGATCATCCATTCCCAACTGGCCATTTCACAAAGGGTGAAGCCTTACATGGATTGCCAGAGCTTTTCACACCACTATGACTCTGCCAGGAGAGGTGAAGAGGGATCTGAATTGATTTGGGGGACTTCCACAATATCCATGTATTTTTCACAAGCTGCAGATACTGACCAAACTGCAATTTCATTTAACAATTGAGTACATACAAAAAAAGTGATGGGGTAAGCAGAAGGAACCAAAAAACAATAGAAATGTTAATACAAGGAAAACTGCATTTAAGTTGACCCTTGAACAGCACTGTGGGTAAGGGCACCAATCCCCTCACACCACTGAAAATTTGCATGTAACTTTTGACTCCCCTAGAATTTAACTATGAATAGCTGCTATTGACTGGAAGCCTTGCTGATGACACAAATGGTCAATTAATACATATTTTGTATATTAGATGCATTATATACTGTATTCTTACAATAATATCTAAATTTTTCTCATTTTTAAATTTATTTATTTATTATTCATTCATTCATTCACTCATTCATTCATTCATTCATTCATTCATTTACTTTGAGAGAGAGAGAGAAAACACACAAGTAGGGGAGGGGCAGACGGAGAGAGAGGGAGACACAGAATCCAGAGCAGGCTCCAGGCTCTGAGCTGTCATTACAGAGCTCGACACAGGGCTTGAACTCACGAGCTGTGAGATCATGACTTGAGCTGAAGTCGGACCCTTAACTGACTGAGTCACCCAGGAACCCCTCTTAATTTTTTAAAAGTATTTCTAGGCTACATGGTTTGTCTGTGAGTGTCTTCAACTTGCCATAAATTTCAAACAAATTTTCCATTACATTTACTGAAAAATATTTGCATGCACATAGACCCATATTGTTCAAGGGTCAACTGTAATTATTTTATCAGTAATATTCCTAAATGAATTAAGGTTTGGAAGAAAAATACTTTGCTATAAAAAGAAATAATGAGAGAAAAAAAATCCCTTAAATTAAAAAGAAATAACAGTAATCACAATAGCACAACAGATGCTGTTGAAATCTGCTTTGGCAAGTTAGGAGACCAACCCTTAGAACTAAGAAATTTTTTGCCCATTATTTATTAGGGACTGAAAATAAGTCATAAATTGTTCTCAGTGGTTAGTATCATGATCAGGACAGCCTGAACATCAACTGCCCTAATGGATGAAAATATTTATAAGTGTCATTATTACAAAAAAGGAATTTCGAACTATCTTGGATACTTCTTTTAGGTGGGTTCTTCCTTGACCCAAATCTGGGGGAAGCAAATTTGTTATAGTGTCATTGCACTTAAGCTGACTTGACCTTGTAGTAACTACATAATCTTGGATCAATTACTTAACTCAATGTGTCTCTGGCTCCTCAATTAAAAATGATGACAACTGTACTTAAAATATGGTGTTTTTGTGGGGGTTATATGAGTTAATACACATAAAACACTTAAAATAGCATCTAGAGAATAGTAGGTAACAGTTAATTTTTAACTTTCATTATTTTTATGGTTATTGTTTTCAAATATTTAATCCATCCAGGATTTATTCATGTGGTTTTTTTTTTTTTTGCATCAAGGACCTAATATTGTTCCCAAATACTTTATTCTATAAGCAGAAATGTTAACTAATTCATTTTCTAAATGTGTGTGTAGGTGTGTGTGTGTGTGCTTGTGTGTGTGTATTCTGAAGTTGCATTTTATATGGTACTTTATTATTTGGTTTTGGTTTATATATATGTATATATATGTATATAAATGGCATACATACAGATGCATACACAAACATGCTGTCACTCATTTTGTTAATCTCTAATCAGTTACATTAATCTATTTTCCTAATCATGACCAGCTTTATTTTTTATTAAAGTAGTGTAACAGCATAGGACTTTCAAAATTAGATAAGGTAATTTTTCTAAACAACTATTTTTTGGGGCGTCTGGGTGGCTTAGTCGGTTAAGCGTCCGACTTTCGCTTAGGTCATGATCTCACGCTCGAGTTCGTGGGTTCAAGCCCCGCGACGGGCTCTGTGTTGACTGCCAGCTCAGAGCCTGGAGCCTGTTTCAGTCTGTGACTCCCTCTCTCTCTGACCCTCCCCTGTTCACGCTGTCTCTCTCTCTCTCTCCTAGAAATAAATAAAACATTTTAAAAAAACAACTATTTTTTTTAAATAAAAGGATTTATTGTGTTTTGATTTCTTAATCTTTAAAAAAATTTTCTTAGTGCTTATTTATTTTTGAGAGAGAGAGCAGCATGTGCAAGCTGGAGAGAGGCAGAGAGAGAAAAGGAGAGAAAAGAAGATCTGAAGCAGGCTCCACGCTGAGAGCAGTGAGCCTGATGTGGGGCTCGAACTCATGAATCATGAGATCATTACCTGAGCTGAAATCAGATGATCAGTGGATTGAGCCTCCAGTCACCCTTAAACCTTAAACTTAATCTTAAAATCACTCTTCATGTTTGCAAGAAGGAAAAGAAAGGCATGTGGTGTCTTGAATTGTATATTTATATATACACGTACGTATGAAGAATTGGAATCTTTGTGATAAGTGTTAACACAACATAAATATGATTATTTATCTCCTTATGTCTCATATAATATATAGCATTAGATACACTTTATTTTTTGTTTAGCTATTTAGTTCTAATAATTTCTCAGAAACCTTTTGTTTTGTAAGTGGTAGCACTTTATTTCATAAATCCATAAGTAGTGTTCTCAGCGCTTCCTGAATAGTAATTTATTTAATCCCATTACAACCTCATGAGTCAGGAACTGTTGCCATCCTTACTTCACAGAAGAAGGATGAAAGGAGCCACAGGGGATGATAAGTACACAGCCTAAGGTCACGGCCAGTAAGGAGATTTGAAATGTGAGCTCAGGTGGCCACTCAGACTGCCTTTTCATTTTTATTGTTAACAATGTAACAAATATCCCTTGTGTATTTATTTATTTATTTATTTACTTATTTATTTATTTTTACTTACTTATTTACTTACTTAAATGAAACACCTATAACATTTGTTATGTGCTTAGAGTTCATATATACCAACTCTTCGGTCCTCATGGCAACCTCAGTCAGGCACCAAATCCTGTGATAGTACTGAATCTCTCCCTTAAATCTGTCTGGAAACCCTACTGTCCATCTTCTTAGTTCCTTCGGGGACTCGCTGTGAAGTGGGTACAAATGTCCACTAAACGTTAAAGAGTGATCCTTTCTTGAGCTTTTGTGCCAGGGGTGTGGGATTAGAGTAAGAAGGGGATTTCATCTTTTGAAATATGTGTACTTGTATGCACACAGTTTTATATACATGGATATATTTATAATAAACAAATATTACATTTATAACAAAAATACTTTTTGGAGTGCATACAATCATAAAAATTATCTATTCAGTTGTGTGACTTTTTGAAAGAGTGCATTGCATGTCTTTTCCTGTCTCCTTTGGCTGTCAGCAAATCACCTTGGCTGGCAGTACAGTGGTCTCGGTTGGATTTCTGTTATCTCTCACACTCAGAAGCAGACCATTCGTAAATTGTCTACCTCCTGCCAAGATATGGTATGAAGTACAGTTAATACTCATTTTCAAGGAAAATACAGACTCTAATTGTAAAGTCTCTTCCTGTGTGTAAACAGAACATAAAACAAGAATTATGACCAGTAAATTGGCAGAGCATTTTTCTAATCGCAAAAGAAAGGATTTTATATTTGGTTGTTGCTATTTGCATTTTTTCCTACCTGAATGAATTTAAGCATAGTGTTTCACGGACGATCCAATGGAAAAGGAAAAGGAAATGCTTTCAGAAGTCCTTTGAGGTAGGGTCTAAATTGGAAGTTTTAGAGAAAAATAGAAGTTGGGATCCTAGCAAGAGACAACATATTTAAATAAAATAAAAATGTAAAAAAATTACATCTTGTATATTAATGTATCTCTTTCTTCAGAATTATGGGTGGACGCTGAATGTTTGAGTGTGCTCTTGAAGAACGGATCATCTTTGTTAAAAGAAAGTTAATAAATCATGAAAGGACTAATTCTATAGATGAATTGGGGACATGTTTGGATAGGTGGGTAACAAAAGATGAATAAGGGTAAGAAGAACCAGGTGGAAAGACGTGATGAATTACATTTTTTTTAAACACTAGAAGAATTACTATCTGAGTTGAGGAATAGACTTTTTATATCTGGAAATATGCAGATTGAAAGGACTTCCTGGAATTCAAGAAAACTGATTAGAAAAAAAAGTCATATTTAATCTGATTTAACAAATTCCTAAACAATAAAGATGAAATTTACAATTGTCAAACAAGTTAATGGAGGGGAACTGGTTAACAACTGATTCTAGTAATTGTTTGTTCCTCTTAGAGGTGTCTAAGGATTAGATCCTTGTAGGAATATTTCTTACAACTCTTAAAGAATTCAAGATAAGTGAGAATTTGGCCTACACACCTATGAACATGTGCCCATTTTTGAGTTTCTTAAAATCAAGAAATGGATTGCGAGTAATAAGATACATCTGTGCCAAAAAAAGGTGTGTGTGGGGGGTCTAATCAGTATTTCAGAGAGGCTTCATAACTAGCAAGGTTTGAAATTCAAAAGTTTCCCTTGCCAGAGTCCAACTCCTGCCAGGTCCAGGGGTCCCTGAAGGATGGACAGTGTCAGTGAGGGAGGGAGGGAGAGAGCCCTGAGAATCTTTCTGATCACCAGGCAGGCATCTCTGCCCTGTCAGTTTTGGTGTCTTTATTATAGGTCAAATGTTAACATGGCATCCAGAAATGGAATTTTTACAATGGATAGCTCTCTGTGATAAGATGTTTTTGGAAAATGTACAGAAACAGGTTTTACAGAAGTCTTCTTTGCAGAACTGCCTCAATTATAGTGAGGTTGAGTAACTAAGAAAATAACAGGGTGTTCACATTTTAATAACACTAAGATTAAGTCATAGGTTTGTAGATACTCTTATCCATCCTCATCACAGTTGCCAGGGGAAGGGAAGGTGTTTGTGGAAATGTAGGCTTTAGAGAAAGGGCTGCTATACATCATCAGTTAGCAAAGGTATATGGAGTAACTTATGTTCTGCCTTTATCTGTTCCTTCTCTCTAAGTTAGGCTCTTTGTCTCCGGGCAAGACTTGATTGTCCTATTATATTCTTTATGGCACCGGAGAGCCAACCATACCTTTAAAGAGTCTAGCTCATTTCCAATACATAGAATAGCCTCTTCGAGTGCATTTACCTTTGTGTCTAGTTTTATGATTTCTAGAAAAGCTAGGGCATGAGAGACATTTTTGGTTAGCTGATTTACATGTTGAGCTGTATGAACTTCTTGGACTAACACAACGGTAGAAATAGAATTGTACATGTAAAAATCAATCTTTTATGAGTAAGGGTCATTAGCCAGCTCATAGCTCAAGGGAAAGTATGGAAGGAAACAGGACCTGCTGGAGCCACGATGTCTGTTCCATAATCAAAAGAAGAAGTTCCCACAATAAGTTCACAAGGTGCAATCATCATACCAGGGCCAGAATAAGGGGATAAGTCAGTCCCAATACTGATCAACAAGGTACCTTGGGCATCAGTACTCAAGCAGAAATAATTGAGTGGGGGTGGATATCAGTCATCATCTGATTGGCAAGAGACCGTGCAAACTTGCTTTAACCTCACCAGTTTTCTTGACTAGTGGGCTCAGAATGGCTCCCAACATTCCCTGAGTTTATGGCTTGCTTCTCTATTTTGGCATTCTTGGTATGCACTCAAGTTTTTTCTTGTGACCATGTCTGTCCAAACCTCAGTAATTTGGGGGCTATTTGGAAGCTCTCTTTGGAAATTACAAGATTTACAATATACTGTTGCTGTGAATGCTGCATTTTCCCTTGTTTTCTTTGCTTTCATATAATTTAAAAAAGTAGCACAATATGAGGCCTGTTTTGTCTAGACAATTTGATTGTCTGATCTAAAGAGTGTTGCTGCTTATGGAGACAATAGCAGGTGTCAGAGTGGGGTCAGAGGCAGGAATGATTATCACATCCTCATATCAATATGTCAAGGGCAGTGTTGAATAAGAAAGTTTGGACAGGGAAGTTCTGACAAGACTTTGAGGCAAGGATATTTGATACACGATTGTTGCTCTGATGAGGTAAAAGTTTTGTCAATGATTCCTGGGGCTAAATATTAAAAGTGGAATTTGGATAAGACAACAGCTGATCCTTAGCAGAGCAACTGAGTTGCATCTATAATAAACAAAATTGAATGGCTGGAGGTAGATAAACCAAATCCTTAGGGAATATTAGAAACTAGTGCACAGTGAGCTATTATCCCTACAGAAGGATAAAGGAACAGTAATAGGAGGTTGAAAATAAAATTTGAAGGTACAATGATTGTGTAATGGAGGTAATATAATTATGATAAAAGGAACATTTATAAAATTACAAAAAATACTTCTATCTAAGCGCATAATTGAAATAGATGTAAGAATATACAGGGGGACATTTACATCTTTTGCCAATTTTAATTCAACACATTAATTAGGAAACTGTAGAATTGTCTTAAGTCTTCTTTATAGTGAGTATTAAACATTAGTAATAAAATAAATGTTTGAAAAAGGGGATTTAATTGTCAACAGCACATTGTAAAACAATCTCACTTAACTTATGATGAGAAAAGCTGATGGTTCTCAGAACATTTTATGACTTGAATATCCTGGTCCCACCGACAGCCCCTGCTTCACCCCATATGGTGAAACTGTTCATGATGTTCGATAGTGTATGTTGGCCGATGTGTGGCGTGAAGCCTCACAGGAAGACTAATATTACATACTACCTCAAATGGCCTCATGGCCAGTTTCACTCCCCACTCTGCTTCTTCAGATAAGATCCCTTAGCAGAACAAGCCCCTGTCAAAAGAGGCAGAGTTTCAGCTGATCCCTGAGCAGCATTTATTGGTTTCTGCACATTAATGTGGACTATCTGCTCTGTAAGGATGTGCAGACTGGAGTTGATGGCAAAAGAGTACCGTCGCACAGCTTCCAGAAGGATTTTGGATTGACAAATTCCCTTAAGCCATGGCTAGCTAGAATCATCCCGAGAGTCCATTGCTGGCCCCCTACATGAGTTTGGAAAAGGCAGCTCAATTACTGAGAGACATGAAATACTTTGGAGATTCGTGGGTGTGCCATCTGTGCTGTTGCGCACAGCACCATATTAAGAAGAGTTCCATGTTTGCTTTAGTTCCTGCTGCCATTGTCTTGAAATTCTTAATATATTTTTATTGAAGGACCCCATATTTTAATTTTGTTCTTGGGCTTACAAATGATGTTGCCAACCCTGGATCCAAAATTTCTATTATATCAAGGGTCATGTCAATGCTATATTCCACTGAGGATTGAATGGCTTGGAAAGCTCAAAGATAACATCAAAATAGTATAAATGAAAATGAGTCATTACAAGTTGGTGGTTGAGAACATCACGGCTATGATCAGATCGACATTTGGGACTTACACTAAAACCCATAAAAGAACTGATAGCTTCTATTGCTTAATTATTGGAAACTGGACAATTTTCTTCACTGGTAAAGCAAAGCTTGTCACCATCTTTAATGAAAGATGTTCACAAACGGAACGATCAGAGATTAGTTGTATTTCTGCTGGGATTCACTCCATAGAGGGTGAAGTAAAGTAGGCAAACTACATGTATAGGAGAGAATTGACAATATAGCTGACATTACAGGAAGAAGTGGGCTCTCAATTTCAATGCAATGTTTGGAAATTTGTGGCTTCATTGTTCTGTCAGGCATACGAGTCTTAGATTATGAGGTAGCAGGATATTTATGTACAGGGAATAAAATTATGAATATTCCATGAGAATTCCAAGAAAGAGTTAAAGTGTGCCATACTGATGCTTACTAGAAAAAGCTAATTATTTACTCAAAAAAGCAAAAAAAAAAAGAACGAAAGAAAGAAAAGAAAAGAAAAGAAAAGAGGAAAAGAAAAGTAAAGAAAAGAAGAAAAGAAAAGAAAAGAAAAGAAAAGAAAAGAAAAGAAAAGAAAAGAAAAGAAAAGAAAAGAAAAGAAAAGAAAAGAAAAGAAAAAGGAATGCAAAAGCAGATACCTTATTCTGGTCCTGGGATTAGCTACATGGAAAGGTATTGGGATCGGTCCTTGAAAGTCTAAATTATGTATCTTTATACTGAAAAATGATACACTTCCTTGTTGCTCTCTGAAGCAGTTAATTTGGTTAAAAATGTTTATAGACTTCTAACAGGAAATAAATCAGCTAAAGATGACATTGGATCAAAAGTATTCAAGAATGAGTCAGCTCTCCACTCCAAAGCAGTGATTTACATACGAGCTTTTAAAGTAGTTCTTCTTGGCTTTAAATGGATCCTGGTTTGAACAGACGCATATTCTTCTTTGAGTTTCCATTGTGACTCAAGACACTGCTGAGAATTCCATTAAATATAACAACACATTGTGTCTTAATTGTGTCCTCTAGGCTACATTTCATCAGATCATTTCATTTCTGATGAAAGCTGACAGTGTTCAAAAACAAACTTAAAACCACAAAATAATGTGGGTTTATCATATGCTTTACCACCCATGAAGAGCTGGCTTGATTGAGAATTTATGAAAGAGCCTACCAGGTACCTGTGAGAGCTAAGTTATTAACAATATGCAAGAGCTAGAAAAACTTAGAAAGGAAGGTTTCTCTAACTTTATGACTCATGCTTGCTCATTAATTTTTTCTTGTGACCACCTAGATCTCAAATATGGAATGACTAGGACATCTGAAGCTATGCCTTTAAATCTTAAGATCTTACTCTGTTGTGTAATTACCTGACCCATATTCGTTTAGAAATCAAAGTAAATATTGTGGTGGGTGAGGTATGTTGTATTTATGTGTTTAGTTTGGTAGTTAACCTGAATCCAAGTTTGTTGGTACTAGTTGAAGAGAGTAGGTGATGCAATATGTCATATATTACTTTGGGACTGATGAGATACAATATGTGAAGTACTCTAGTACAATGACTAACATATTGAATCCTACTAATCCTACATAAACTATTTTTTTTTTTTTTAAATTTTTTTTTTAATGTTTTTATTTATTTCTAGGAGAGAGAGAGACAGCGTGAGCAGGGGAGGGTCAGAGAGAGAGGGAGTCACAGACTGAAACAGGCTCCAGGCTCTGAGCTGGCAGTCAGCACAGAGCCCGACGCGGGGCCCGAACCCACGAACCGCGAGATCATGACCTAAGCGAAAGTCGGACGCTTAACCGACTAAGCCACCCAGGCGCCCCTACATA
The DNA here is from genome assembly GCF_003009895.1 of Hyaena hyaena. Taxonomy (NCBI): domain Eukaryota; kingdom Metazoa; phylum Chordata; class Mammalia; order Carnivora; family Hyaenidae; genus Hyaena; species Hyaena hyaena. The sequence goes on along the minus strand of NW_024081561.1, from coordinate 473,177 downwards.
AACTATTTTTTGTTGTTGTTGGTACACAACTTTCCACTTAGAGTTATCTTATTTGTCAAATTCCAAGTTACAAACTCATTGGACAAATGCAAATATTGATTAAATGGATGTACTATCTTCAAAATATTGAAATCATGTGTATAGGTTAGGAAGGAATAGGTGTTCAATATTGAATTGACATGCAAATTCAAAATATACAACCTTAAATATACAAAAAACAATATATACTATTTTCATCAAGTGACAATGTAGGAAATGTAGAATGGGTCCAAAGTAAATGACATTTCATATGACTTTTCCTATGATTATTCTGTTTTAACTCATAAACTTGTTTTAATTTGAAAATGAAGAGATTGGAGAATTTATTTTTTTAATTTTTAATAGCACATTTTTGATAAACAGAAAACCTGATATAATTTATTCTATTTTTAACTTAGAGGGAAGTTAACTTGGAATTTAACATAGAAAAATATTTATTTGGGGGAATTGAGAATATTAATCCTCAAATATTCTGACACCATTGGTTAAACATCCAAACAAAAAATTCTACTTTAATCTATTATATTTTGCTTCATTGGGGGGAAAAAACTAAAATGTGTGCTTGCTTGAATTTGTTTTAATAGTTTATTAATTTATCAATTCATTCATATTTCAGGTTGCTACGATAGAAACATGGCTCAAATATTTTGAATCGTATTCATGTATAATCATAAATATTTTCCCTAATTTTACTTAATTTTTAGCAATTATTTTATATTTCTGTAATTAAAAAATAACAAAATACTACTTTGAGAAAGTTTTTAATAAGTTGTTAAATAGTAGTCAGTCAAGAATTATTATCTATATTCTACTCTTTTATCTAGTAATTGAAATTACTTTTGTCTGTCTTCTGGAAGGATACAGATAGAAGTTGAAACAGTGATATTTTAAGTTGTTTCTTATAACCTAGGCAAGTTAGTAAAACACATATTTAAAATAAAATTTTAAATAATCATATAATGTAATTTTTGGAATATAAAGGAAAAATGATATATTTGTCATTTGACAAATGAGTAATTTGTCTAAAAAATGCCATAGTACATTAATATTTTCCAGCCTGATTTAAGAAAAACTAACATTTTTTTATAACTTACACAGATCACTAGAAATAAGGTCCTCTGAGATTTATATAACCCTATATTTAATGTAACAACAGACAATTCAAACTCTTCCACATCAGAGCACACATACATTTATTCCCTCTCTACAGTCTGAATGCTTTCAATGATGAGATTTAGTATCATTTTTTAAAATGCTGTTTCCTGCCATTCATAGTTTGGAAGTAAAAAGATATATTTTACTTTCAAAATATAAACCTATGTCTAAACAAACAAGTACACAGGCAATATATACAAAGATGTATTTCAATATTTCTCTCTACCCATTAGTTTTCTTCCACTGGCATTATTCTACTATAACAAGAGAATGAGGTTCTTTCTGATTGCTTTTCCAAAGAATTAATTTTATATCTACATCAAAGTCAAGTTTAAAATGAGTCTTGTAACTTTTTATTTGAAAAATGTGAAATAGTGGTCTTTTAATTTTCTTTAAAGACACATTAAAATGACAAAAATTGAAAAAAATCAGTTGCTCTTTGGCATTTAATACCACTTCTGCTACTAGAAGACTATGAAATATCTCTGCTTAAAGCCTTACATTGGCCTTCCAATTTTCCTTAGCCTTTATGATATACTTGGGCAAGTATTCATCACTTTAGTTTCTAAGAATCTGAACAATTTGCTGTCTATGATACCAGTCCACAAAAATTAACCAATCTTAGGGCCTCTGAAATGTGTATTTGTTATTTTTAATAAAGAGAGCTCTGTAGCAGCTTATACTTATATACTTATATAGTATTATAGCTTCTAAAGATTCATTGTGTTATCAAGAACACATATAGGTATGTATAGGACATATGAACACATATGTGTATATATGATGATGTGCATATACATGTATGTGTTGTGTTTATTGTGCATTGTATAGTACATATACAATGTTTATTTAATATGTATTATTTTAGGGGCATGTGGGTGGTTCAGTTGGTTAAGCATTCGATTTCTGCCCTGGTAATGGTCTTGCAGTTCATGGGTTCGAACCCCGTGTCAGGCTCTGTGCTGACAGCTCGGAGCCTAGAGTTTGCTTTGGATTCTGTGTCTCCCTCTCCCTCTGTCTGTCTCCTGCCTATGCTCTGTCTCTCTCTGTTTCTCAAAAATAAACATTAAAAAATTTTTTTAAATACATGTTGCATGTATAATACAATACACATTATTTTGTACATATTATATTACATATAATACATATTATATTGTACATCTTATTTATGATGTATACATGTATAAACATATGTATATTTATACACAAAAAATTTTAAAGTAGCCAGGGAGTAGTCACCTTTATTATCCCCTTGTTCCATTCCCTAATGTACATTTCTTGTAGAATTTAAGTGATTTATCCCTATGATTTTTTCAGCTGTGACAGTACTTAGAAATACTGTGCTGGAACCTAGAATTTATTCATAGAAAAATTTTAGTTAAAAATGTCTTGCTGAATATATATCTTCATATTGAATATGGTCAAAATTATATTTAACTATATAATTGGAAAAGAAATACATTACACACATGCATGCAATTACCAGATCTGAATGACCCAAATCTCTTCAGGTGCAAGCCTATTACTGACACCTGAAATAATATGATTAGAACTTATTTAGGATGAGTCTTTGTCCCTTAACTATTGCAATTTCCCATTTGAGAAGGTGACACAGTAATCACTTATTAACCAGAACCATCTTACAGTGAGTGAGTCATCATGTCATTTCCAGTAACGTGACTGCTAGCTGAAACTTAAAATGAGGATGAGGAGTATTTAATTAATGAAATCTAACAGATTGAGACAGTTCAGCTACCTATATGGTTTGTTAAATTGGACAAAAAAAATGGAAAATAATACCTAACACTCTTTTTCCAAGAAAGTGGGGTAAACTCTGCTTATGGTTCTACAATGAGACAAAGGAGTCAAGAGGAATTTGAGAACATTTAGTGTTTTGTCTTAGATATTTGCTTAGGGACAGTTTTAATATTAAATCCCTGCTCCAATATATATTTCAATTGCTTGTTATTGATACTCTAAGAAAGCTATAAGACCAAGAATCTCTATTCATTTATTGTTAGAGAGTTAAAATGTTATTTCCAGGTACCATTTTATAAAGTTAGCTTTAAAAAGATTCAAGATTCCTTCAGGGGTCTGATAATTGATTACTTTATCTTAAATGGTTTAAATGCAGCTTTCAAAATTCATCTTATTAAGTTTTCCATAAACTTGAATTAAAGGAATGGGCAAAACATTTTATACTTCTGTATTTTATGATGAAATCTTACATAGTACTGTGAGCTTCTTCACAGAGAAAGAATCGTACCCTCTAGGTGGCTTCTCTCAAAAAGAACTGATAAAATGAGAAATGTCAGTAGTCAGGGACCAATTTAGCAAGGTCATCTCAGGGAAGCTGACACAGTAACTTTCACGTACCCAACAGCCACTCTTGATCATGGTTCATATGGTTCACTCTATGATTATTGTCCCATTGTTCAGTTCATATTTATTTTGGTTCTTCTCAGAACATAGTACATGAAATAACTTCATTACCAACAAATTACCTGAGGAAAGAAAAGGCCAAATTTCTATTTCTAATGAGATTTCACAGATCAGCAGCTCTAAATATTTAGGTGATATCATCCAAAGTCAACTTTATGAAACTTTAGTCTAACATTTGCTAACGATTGTGCTTGAGCAAAAAAAAAAAAAAAAAAAAAAAAAAAAAAATGCTATCACGCTTGCTCTTTTTTACTTTCTTGATATGACATTGGTGAAATCATATTGTCACAAGGAAACTTGATATTTGGGACATGAAAATATACTTTTCCCATGGTAGGAAAAGTGTCAGACAGAAGACAAATGACCTAAAAACTCAGCATTCTTGCAACAGGAAAGTTTAGTGTCTGCTAGTTTCTACCCCTAAAAAAAGGAAAATTGCCCAATGGTTGCACAGATAGAAAAGAACAGCAAAAGCATGTATGTTTTTAATGAACCGTTCTGTAAAATCTGGCTGCTCCCTTGCTAGTAGTAAGTTTTTACACTAACAAGCTCACCGTCTCACTCAGATTCTCAGAGAAGGCCAAGTAAGAGTACTCGGCTTGACTTACTTCTTTTCCTCATCAAGGTTAGCTGTAGGAAACATCAAATCAAAAACTGTTTTAAGCTTTGTCATAACGCTTTAGAAAAGGACTGCCTTTTTTCATTTTTAAATTTACTCCGTAATAGTTGGAAATGTAGGTTTCAGGGAAATAAACTCTTTGAGGAAAAACAACAATATATTCCTTGGCTTCATTCTCTTTGACTCTCTCTCTTGTTGGAGGCCGGCTCCGGCAGGTCCAGGGGTCTCTGAAGGATGGACTGTGTCGACGAGAGAGAGTGAGAGAGCCCCGAGATTCTTTCTGATCACCAGGCAGGCATCTCTGCCCTGTCGGTTTTGGTGTCTTTATTTATAGGTCAAATGTTAACATGGCATCCAGAAATGGAATTTTTACAATGGATAGCTCTCTGTGATGTTTTTGGAAAATGTACAGAAACAGGTTTTACAGAAGTCTTCTTGCAGAACTGCCCCAATTATAGTGAGGGTGAGTAGCTAAGAAAATAACAGGGTGTTCACATTTTAATAACACTAAGATTAAGTCATGTTTGTAGATACTCTTATCCATCCTCATCACAGCTGCCAGGGGAAGGGAAGGTGTTTGTGGAATGTAGGTCTTAGGGAAGGGGCTGCTTTACACCATCAGTTAGCAAAGGTGTATGTAGTAACTTATGTTCTGCCCTTATCTGTTCCTTCTCTCTAAGTTAGGCTCTTTGTCTCTGGGCAAGACTTGATTTTCCAGTTATATTCTTTATGGCACCGGAGAGCCAACCATACCTTTAAAGAGTTTAGCTCATTTCCAATACATAGAATAGCCTCTTTGAGGGCATTTACCTTTGTGTCTAGTTTTATGATTTCTTGAATAGCTAGGGAATGAGAGACATTTTTGGTTAGCTGATTTACATGTTGAGCTGTTTGAATATCCTGGACTAACGCAACAGTAGAAACAGAATTGTACAGGTAAAGATCAATCTTTTATGAGTAAGAGTCATTAGCCTGTTCATAGCTCAAGGGAAAGTATGGAGGGAAACAGGACCTTCTGGAGACACGATGTCTGTTCCCATAATCAAAAGAAGAAGTTCCCACAATAAGTTCCTTCACAAAGTGCAATCATCATACCAGGGCTGGAATAAGGCGACAAGTCACTCCCAATATTGATCAACAAGGTACCCTAGGAGTCAGTGATCAAGCAGAAATAATTGAGTGGGGGTGGATATTGGTCTTGCCATCTGATTGGCAAGAGACAGTGCAAGCTTGCTTTAACCTCACCAGGAGTTTTCTCAACTAGTGGGCTCAGAATGGCTCCCAACACTCTCTGGCTTTACTTACTTATTTATTACAATAGTAACTCCACCCTTGGGCCAGAGGTCATATTTACTATGAGTATGGCATTAAATTAGGACAATTTTCTCAGTCCCATTTCTGATTAAAACCCAGGGAATATTAGTGCTGACCTGTCAAGTTGCCCTGACAGGGTTGGGACCATCTCCTTGACTTTTGCATCAGGGCCTTTATTTTACTCTACAGATTGAACTTGGGCTTTAGTTTTTTTTAAGTTGTCATTTAAATTTTAGTTAGTTAACATATAATATAATCTTGGTTTCAGAAGTAGAATTTAGTGGTTCATCACTATAACACCCAGGGCTCATCCCAACAAGTGTCCTCCTTAATGCCCATTACTCATTTAACCCATGTCTCCCCATCCACTTCCCCTCCAGCAACCCTCAATTTGTTCTTTATGGTTAAGAGTTTGTTTTGAACTTGGGCCTTCAAGTGCCTAGAAATGATCTCTCCCTAAATGTTCTGACACAGCAGTCGGTCTAGAAAATTTGATGTGGAAAAACTATGTAAGCTTCTTGAGCTATGAAAGAATGGTCAGGTTTGTTGTTTTCAACTGCATAGCTTTGCAGACTTATATAGAATGACTTAAAGACTAAAAATCTTTGACTTTTTATATTTAAAACACATTTGAAGAACCAAAAAGGAGGCTTATTAACAGATTCACACCTCCTCATTCAAGTCTACTCTGCTTATCTAACAAGCCTAATCACCACTCTGAGATATTATATTAGTAAACTTGCTTAGGACCACAAAGTTAATTTATGTCGAAGAGAAGCAAGAGTTCAGAATCAGCTTCTGATTCACACTGTTTTTTTTTTTTTTTTATCATGTCACATCCATATATCTTTTTTTTTTTTTTTTTTTTTGGCCAATCCTTCTTTGACACAGCCTCTCTTATTTTGAAGGAAATATTTAAAGATAATGCATGACATCACTTTACTAAAGCTAAAATAAGAACAAAATTAAATGCATTGGATATTAGATGTTACACTCATGGCCACTGCAGTATTTCATTTGCAGAAGTATCAACAGAGTAAAATATTAGGGAAATGCCAGTTATAATCAGTGAGAACAGATCCCCTTTTTTACAGATAAAGCAAACATTTGTACAGGACCCTTGAAGGGCCTGTTTCTCAGGAAAGCTGGTCATCTACATTCCATTTCATTCAATATACATTCTGACTTGTTCTCCCCAGAGAATGATTCCTGTTTAAGGTGATGTTCAATTTGCATTCCTGAGAAGTATTTTAGAGTGGGACCAGTTTAACTTGAAGAATCAATTCTATAAAATTTTTTTATTTGACTGAGAAATGGGACCAGCTGAAAGAAAAAAAAAATCTAACTTTAATTACATATTGAAGCCAAAACAAAACCACACAGATCTTAATTACTTCAGTTCACAAAGATGCTGAGTCCCATTTAAACCCTTTTCTGGAACCGACAATTAGGACTCTTCATGTGGACTCTTTTAGGAACTTTATAGGACAATCATTCTCATACATTTGTATAATTTTCCTCAATGAAAAATCAAAACATTTGTCTACTAAATAGTTTATTCGACTTATTAGAATAAAACTAAAAATATAGTTTTTGGGAGTGTGGGGATTATAAAATTATACCATAAGTTAAAATCATGTGAAATCCATCTCTCTCATACCTATGTGTTTAATATGGTAAAAATATATAAACTCAAATTTACCATTTTTATTATTTTGAAGTGTACACTTTTGTAACATAAAGTGTATTCACATTGTTGGGCAACAATTACGCCCATCCATCTTCAGAACTTTTTAATCTTCTCCAGTTGAATCTAAATCCCCATTTTCCCCTCTCCCGACCCCTGGAAACTACCATTCTACTTTTTGTCTTTACAAATTTGACTATCCTAGAAAGCTCCTACATCATTTGTGGTTTTGCAGCTGGCTCATTTCACTTAGCATAACATCTCCATGAGTCATCCATACTACAGGTAATATTTTTCAGAATTCGTCTTCCATTTTAAGGCTGAAAAATATTTCTCTCTATGTATACCCCAAATTTTATGCCAATGGACACTTGGGTTGTTTCCACCTGTTGGCTACTGCAGATAATGTTGCTATGAAGATGTATGCATAAATATCTTTTCGAGTCCCTGCCTCAATTCTTTTGAGTATATACTCAGAAATGGAATTGCTGGTGATTCTGTGTTTAATTTTCCAAGGAATCACCATCCTATTTTCAACAGAGACTGCACCATTTTGCACTCCCACCAGCAATGCACAAGGGTTCCATTTTCTTCATGTTTTTGCCAATATTTACTATTTTCTGGGTGTTATTTTTTCTGTTTCTGTTTTGTTTGTTTTAATAGTAACCATCCAAATGGGTGTGATGTGGTTTCTCATAGTTTTTATTTGCATTTTCTAATGACTAGTGATGATGGGCATTTTCCCTTTGACTATGAGCCTTTTGTATATGGAAATGTCTATTAAAGTCTCTGCCCATTTTTTAATCTTTTTGTTTGCTTTATTGTTGTTGACTCTGCCTGTATCTTAGTAAATAAATACTTGGGATGCACACAATTTTACGAATAAATAAGGTTGATATCTCAACAACCAAACTCTGTCTCAATTTTCAGAAAATATAGGGTAATCTTAAAGTATACTTTGTATGCAAAATTATAGATAAACACTAAATGTTGTTTATATTAGGTATAATGTTCTAATTTTCAAGGACCAGCTGGAAATACAAATGGTATTACTGTTTTGCAAAAACAGTTGGAAAAAGAAGCAGGAGAGACGAGTTCTAACCCAAGCTCTGCCATTGAACAGCTATATATGTTGTTCTTAGTGATTTTATTGTATCTATTTGATTTTTAATTAATATATTTATTTAAAATGTTTAACTTGTAAGATCTGTACCTACCCACATTGTGTCTGAGGCTCACTGTGTCTGAAAGACGTTTCATTCCTTTACACTTTTTATGGTAACCTTTTACAGTGTTATGCAAAGCCTTTATTTATTCAAATATAAATTTGATATAGGTATCACACATTTTAACATTTGGAACTTGGGGCTTCCTTCAATATCTTGAAATCCTTTTTTGCACTTAAACAGACATTTTAAAATGTTGAATCAATTTCTTTAAAGGTATCAATGAAATTACATTGACAAATTTGTTTCAGACACTGGTTACAAGTCTGGAGACAGCCAAGTAGTTTTTGTGATTGGTAACCTTTAAGGGAAAAGATTACCTGATTGTCACAACCCTGTTGTAAATTAAATTACTTCAATTTGACCTGCAACTAAAAGTGTTATTAAGACAATGAGTGGTTAATATGCTAAATCTTATCCAATATTGACACCTATCATTATTATTATTATTATTCTCCATTTGAAAAACAGTTTTCACATTGTATAAATCAAAGTTTAGGAACAGACTTCCTAAAATCAACTTCCTGTTTAGCTATTTAGTTGATGGAAGTTGCTGGCACATCTGCAAGCCAATTTTTATAAAATATTGGATACAAGGAAATATGAATATACATTTTGAGATGACGTCAAGAATATCATTAAATAGCATGTTCTATTTAATCTTTCTTTTTTTTTTACTGTTTCATTGTACCCTTCACTGATCTTCATTTAAAAAAAAAATTTAATGTTTATTTCTTTTAGAGAGAGAGAGAGACAGATAGACAGACAGAGCAAGAGCACGGGAGAGGCAGAGAGGGAGGGAGACAGAATCCAAAGCAGTATCCAGGCTCCGAGCCATCAGCTCAGAGCCTGCCTGACCCAAGGCACAAACTCAGGAACCACCAGATCATGACCTGAGCCAAAGTTGGATGCTTAACCCACTGAGCCATCCAGACGCCCTTTCACTGATCTTCAAATGACACGTAATGACAATATTTACTTTAGTGATTAGCAAAAAAGAACAAAAAGAATAATGTTATTAATCTCCTCTTATCTAAAATGAGAAATAAATCATATCTGAAGAACAGAACACAAGCATGAACCTACAAATGGATATTTTCCCCTGAGCACAGCTCTTTGAGAATGGTGTCCGCAGAGCTGTAAGAGCAGCAGTGTGTTCCTTACTGCTGTGTAGTTACCGCATTACCCTTTGCTATCACTTTCTTGATGGCGCTTTGATTAAGATACAATTGGCTGTACAACTTAGCTCTGCAGCTCAAAAATTTTGCTGTAATTGCCACCTTTACACTCTACTGGGAATCTTCATTAACTGCTAACCCAGAAGAGAACTAAAAGACCTGACAATTTTAGATGTGAAACGATGAATATCTCAGAGTTAAAAATAATCTCTGAATATGATATCATTTTGCAAAGGTTGCAATAGAATATATGCAGAATGGTGGGAGGAAAAAGAAGGCAATATTGACTTTATTATAGTCAGGCCTCAGTGCACTTTACAGTACAGGGGTGTAGAGTAATTGTAATAATGGCTAATGTTCAGTGTTGAGCAGTCACCTTACTGAGGTTTACGTGTGTTAACATATTGAATACTCATTGGAAGCTTGCAGATGAGCAAAACAGTTTCCATTAGTTAAAGAGATTCCCTAAAATATAAATGACAACCATGTAAATAAAAAAGAATTTGAGACTTATTTTAGGGAAAAATATCTCAGCACATTATACAAGACTTTCTGAAATAATTATTTCATAAAAGCTAACTATACACTTAGTTTCTAGGACTTGAATATTTTCATACTGATTTCCAAATTGCATTTTAGATTTTTTCTAGGTATGGCTGTTAAAGTTTAAAATAACATACTGTTGTATTATGATCTTAAAAGCATAGAACAGTATCACCATCCTGCAAATCTAATCATTGTTCCCGTAGAAAATTCTAGATAAATGATATATTAAGTGTAAAAGAAATTGCATTACTATACTACTAGGTTCATGTGAAAAGATGTACCTGAGCCGAAGTGGGACGCTTAACGGACTGAGCCACCCAGGAGGCCCTCTTGGTTTCTTTTTTAAGAAAAAAAAAATAGGAATAACTCCAAATTACAGTGGATTCCAAAGAACAAAGTTAAGGTTAATGACAACTCCTCAAGACCTAAATTCTTATGAGTTAATCAATACTGTTAGTTCTATTAAAAACATTCCTGTTTTTCTTTTAATAACGCTAATACTTAAAATTATATTTTGTGCAAATTTGAACAAAACTTGAACAAAAAGTGTGGCTTTACTTACAACAAAATATCTTCACTTGGTGTAGCTTATCTGAATCACTGCCGCTAATCCCAAATTGTAAGATTTATTTTAAGAACTTGAGATATTGACACTCTATACATTTTTTAAATAAATAACCTAGGTAACTCTATTTTAATTTGTCACATTTGTGATTCTAGGTGATAACAATGCAGTTTATCTATAACATTTAGTAGACAATGATACTAGATTCACTGATGTTAATAGATCAAAAATAAAATTAACAAATGAATTTTTTAGATTATTTAAAATCTGTATTAATGAATGCAATTTTTAGCATAAGTTTATAGAATTGCAGTGTAAATATTAACCAAAATATATTGCTTTGAAGATTTACAGCACCAAAAATTAAGTGTTCTTTATGCTTTAGGATTTTAAATTAATCTAATAGTCGTGTTTTTATTGAAGATTGAGCTCTTGACAGAATTTTAAGGGTTTGTGTTTCGTAAACTATTTTTCTGATATCCTAAAAATGCAGTAATTAACAACAACAAAAATTCCTTACCCGCACTTTAGAATTTATACTCTACAGTCTCTAGAAAATAAATGTGAAATGCATAACTTTCAATCCTTTCAAAGTCTGTTTCTGAGTATCTCATGAACAGAGAACTTAAAAATAGTTCACAAATAGCATTGCATTATCTTATGACATAAATAGTAATGTTTTCAGGTGGATCCATATTTTTGAAGGCAAAGAGGTGATCACCATTTAAAAAAGGAGAGTCCTATTATATAATTGCAAATTTAGAGAAATTCAATTATAAAAATTAACTTTTTAACTAAATGGAATAAATATAATAATAAATTTATTAGATGGAATACATGATACATACTTGGTTTGAGAATTTATTGTTTTGGTATTTGAATAAAACCATTGATCGCCATTTGGACAGAACTTTACTTATTATATTCTATTCAACTAAGCCTTAAGTAGTAAAAAGAATGTAATGTTCCCAAGCTTGGCACAGGAAGGTGGTAGTTATAAACAATCTTACAGAATGTTAGAAAGAGAGGCTGCACTTCAACACCTCTGTTTCAAATTGAGCACACCACTTTCTAAAATTTGATAGCACGATATGCTCCAGTATTTGTATATGAGCAAAATCAACTGGAGCTCATGGGTGGTTAAACATCTGATTCTTGATATCGGCTCAGATCAGGATCACATAGTTCGTGGGATGGGCCAGGTGTCAAGCTATGTGATGAGTGTGGAGCCTGCCTGGGATTCTCTTTCCCACTCTTTCTGCCCCTCTTTCACTTTCTCTCTCTCTCTCTCTCTCACTCTCATTCTCAAATAAATAAATAAACATTAAAAAAGAGAGCAAAATCAACCAACAACCAATAAAACTATCAGAGTGTGTGTGTCTGTGTGAAATGACTTTCACATGACATAGCAATGGTTTTTTGAGAAATTCTAGGATGGCAGTAGTACTGGAAAGATACTATTTCTTTTTCACTTACATCCATAATGTATACATTTTGCCATTGTAAGCTATAACACATTTTTTCCTTTACCCCAAGAAATCTATTCTTATTACAAAAGTCAAAATATAAAGTGGACAGGGACGCCTGGGTGGCTCAGTTGGTTGGGTGTCCAACTTCGGCTCGGGTCACGATCCCCCAGTTCGTGGGTTCGAGCTCTGCCTCAGGCTCTGTGCTGACAGCTAGCTCTGAGCCTGGAGCCTACTTTGGATTCTGTGTCGCCCTCTCTCTCTGTTTCAAAACAGAAACTTGCTCTCTCTCTCTCAAAAATAAATAAACATTAAAATTAAAATAAAAAACATTTAAAAAATATATAAAGTGGATATGATATTTTGGTTTCAGCAACCTCCAACTGTTTTTAGTACACTTATCCATGTCAAACTCCTTGTAGCTTAGAGGGGCACCTGGGTAGCTCAGTCAGTAGGGTGTCCGACTTCGGCCCGGTCATGATCCCCCAGTTCATGGGTTCGAGCCCTGTGTTGGCTTCTGTGCTGACAGCCAGAGCAGAGCCTGCAGCCTGCTTCAGATTGTGTCTCCCTCTCTCTCTGACCCCTCCCTGCTCATGCTGTCTCTCTCCCTCTCTCAGAAATAAATTTAAAAAATTAAAAAAATAACTCCTTATAGCTTATAAACAGTAATTAATAAATTATGTTATCATTGTAGAAAATTATACCTAGAATCTTGAAAGTGTGTTTATTATAAATGTTTGTAGTTAAACCATCAATGATAACCATATTGTGCATAACTGAATGTAAAGACCAGGTTCCTGTGTTTCATTTTTAAATTTTTGCATTTTATACTTGGGTGGAAACTTAAATGGAAATATTTTATAATGATATAAAATTTGACATCATTCACTTTTTATTTTATATAAGGAAAATTTTACATGTTTTTTTAAATTTTTATTTATTTTTGAGAGAGAGAGATAGCGTGAACAGGGTCAGAGGGAGAGGGAGACACAGAATCTGAAGACAGGCTCCAGGCTCGGAGCCAGCTGTCAGCACAGAGCCTGATCTGTGGCTCAAACCCACGAACCGTGAGATCATGACCTGAGCCGAAGGCAGACGCTTAACCGACTGAGCCACCCAGGTGCCCCAGGAAAATTCTACATGTTAAAGCTCCAAGCTCTACCTGTCTTTTTATATTATATTATCTTATAATCTTATATTATTATTATGTTATTAAATTAACATTTGTACAATTTTTTATTCATATGCAAAATACATCCTCCTTTTAAAGAAAACACTACAACACAGACCTCTGTTTAAAAGACTAATGGTGTTAATTAAAAGTGACCATTGATTCTAGATAACATGCAAAAGCAACTTGTATCATTTCATACCAATATAAATGCTTGGGAATGGTAATATAAAGCTCCTACCTAGTTTATCATGTAAATAATCACCCTTGGTTGGCTGGTATTAGTCATCAAAGATTTTGGTAATGCACTAAACATTTAATGTATATTCTTGTTTCTTTAATGTAATGTTTTTCCTTTTTTTCTTTTTCTTTTTTACGTGCAGCAAAACAAACAATAAGCTTTGCCAATGAAAAGTTGGGGTCAACAAAGGGAAACATTGATGGTTAGTCTCTGTCTGGTAGTTACTAGTTAAGAATCAAATAAATTCATCAAGATAAGAATATTTGTCTGCCACTTGTACTTCCATTTGATAATTTTAGAGACTGTGTCATACTGGTGTGACTTAAAAATTATGTATACATGTTACAAATATAATATAAATATAATCTTTGATGGTTATGACAGGTTTTGCAAGTTTACCAATAATTCTTTTTCTCTACTTCTAAAATCGAGAGATTGTGATTAAGAGAAACTCTTATTACGGCTATGGCTATTATTATCCGTGTAAATGCTAACAAGGCAATGAACTGCTCACAAAGCAGACCTGTTTTTCGTAAATGGGTACACTTTCTGGTCATTGATTAGTTCACAAACCATGAGTTTGTACAGTCATTTCTTTCATCTGAACTAATTTTATCTCAGATATTGGATTATATAATAATAAAAGAGAGTTTCTATTAGTTATAGCACATACTTTTTATTAACCGATAGTTTTAATATTGAAGCATGTTCCATCAACAAATTATATTAGATCAATATTCTCAGTGGGAATCTTTAATGAATCTGAGCAAGATAAAGGTGCCTCTGTGAGTACGTCAATATCGAGTGTCCTACTGTGGTAAGAATGACAGAATTCAGGGTGTCCTAATTGAGTAGTAATGTGAGGAGAGATGACAGTAGATTATGATAACATGTTGATCTGCTGGCTTAAAAGTATTGTTTCCTCACTAATACATGAACTTCATGAAAAACCATGAGATCAAGCGGGGAACCTAGAACTAGTTCAGGAAAAGCATTGATAAATGTTTTTTATAGAAGCTATTTTCCTAAAACAAAGGACAGAGGCCTTTGCAGCCTGATCAAGGATGAAGTCACAGTAAGCAGTGAGTTTTGATGTTTGCCCTGAGGCTGAGTTAAAATTCCAAGGATACCAGGTCACTCATCTATAAAATGCTTCTCTATTAGGTTTACTCAAAGAAGTCTGCTGAAAATCTTCTCCAGGTTCTTGAAGTCCTGTTCATGTGTAGGTTCCCCAGAGAGAGTCTTTGTGGCCCTTGTCAATTAAATAGGAAGGTTTTAGCATCTCAGAAGAAATTGACCTTCATGTCAACAATATCTAGTTAAAACCAACACTGTGGGCTAAACATTTGTGTCCCCTGAGCAAATGCATATTTTGCAACCTAACACCAAGATGATGGTATATGAGTTGAGGTTTGGGGGGAGGCGATTAGGTCATGAGGGTGGAACCTCAAAAATGGGATATACCATATACCATATAAAAGAGGCCTGGGAGAACTTCTTCACCCCTTCCACCATGTTGAGAACCCTCAGTGAGAAGAAGAGTATCTGTGAACCAGGAAATAGTCCCTCATCAGATATAGAACCTGACCATGTGGACACCCTGATCTTATATCTCCAGCCTCCATACTGTGATAAATAAATTTTTGTTGTTTATAAGCCACCCAGTTTATGGTATTTTGTAATAGTGTCTCTAACAGAATAAAATATGCAGGATATTTTTGGGTTGTAATTTTATGAGGTGTCTAATATAAGTTTGAAAAATTTTTAGTGTATCAGCAGAGATGGTTTTCCCTCTTTAGGCAGGACATACCCTAAATGATGGACATAGGTTTTTATTGTTGTTATTAGATCCTTTAAGTTCTGTTTTGTTCTTCCTACCGGCATGAGTAAAGTGTGGTGAAAAAGGGATAGAGTACTGTTTGTTCTTCTCTTCTTGAAAGTGGAGACATAATAAATGATCCAATTTCTACCCCATTTTCTATTTGTGTTTTGAACTTCAAACAGAGAGCCTGTGTATTACCACCCCCTTCGGAGCCTTTTCCTAATTATATCAGATTGCTACTTTCTTGGTTACTTACTGCCTCACTGCCTCTTTCTACCATGAAAGTACTTGTTGAAACCACCAACTTATTGGTGATGATTCTCTTAACCATCCTGTCCAGGGATCTGTTACTTTTCAACAGAAGTGATGATAACTAGTTGCACATTCAACTTTATTTCCATTTTCACTATCAACAAAACTTCTTGATTATTAGCTACCTTATTAAATCATTCATGTTTGACCACAACAAAGGATATGTTTGTCTGACTCTCCATCATGAGAGAGGGCAAAATGCAGTGGGCAGAAGAAAATCTTTTGTTCACTCTTCCCAAAAGACTCCTTTTGGATAATAGAAGGAGAATAGGACTTTAAAAATGTGAATAATAGATTCATCTTAAGATTTACTTTAATAGGTATCATATCTATTAGAGTAATTGCATTACATTTGTTTATTACAGTTCTACCGTTATGCTCATTTACTTTCAGTCAAGAATCAGTGATCAAAACACCTCTAACATCAGTATTGCATGGACAGTGCTCCTTTGTCATGTCTCAATATTTCTATTAAAAATGACTAACAATTATGAAATTGCCACACTCATTTTGTAATCTACGTTGTACTTAGAATTTCCAAAGATTATAAAATAAGAGAAAAAGTTAATATAGATGTGACATTCAAGAAATAAATTTTAAGTAGCCATATACCACAGAAACCATCTTATAAACTCGTATACACACCATGTACCTCACCCTGACAGGTTTATTGCAATGGCCTTGTTGCTAAACTATGGGTACTCATTTGTTATGGACAAAGCATTCGTGGAGATGAATAATAGCAAATAGTGAAATGGTCATAAGCACTTCAGATAAATTATAGAGATTTTGCAGAGAATATCAGTGGTTTTCATTAATTACTATAAATATTAAATATTTTTAAGAATTTCCAAGTGCATAAACATTCTTTAAACACCAAGCTGTGTTCACATGCATCCACGAAGGAAAACAAAAGACAAAAAATACATATGCAAAAGGAAGTTTGGCCTTGAGAAACTGAAATCCAATCCAATAGTCATTCTTTAACCCTTTGTAAAAGGGGAAAGGTAATTTTGTTTTTTTGGGCATCATCTTTCTATTCATTTTGTGAATTCTGAATTTGCTTTGCTTTCTCTCCTGAAATTTAACTGCTTTTGTTCAAAAGAGGGCAGTGTGTCTTCACAAATGTACAGAAAATTATAAAAATAGATGCATATATGTTTCTGAATTTCAATCTCTGGAAATATTGAGTGGAAATGAATTTGAATATAATGAATATTATAAGAACATGCTGCTTAATTTAAGTACCTTCCAAAGTGGATGTTATTTTTACTTAATTTGTTGTAAAATCATGTTAACTTACATACTTAAGCATGTAACATAGATGATTGGTTTTAGACAATGGTCAAAGATTAAATCATAGTTAATGAACAAAATTCTCAGTGCAAAATCTATTAAAGTATTATAAAATATGATTAAGCATTTTCACATCTTAATGTACTTTAGTAGACTTTTTTTTAAATTTCAAAGTATGGTGTTGGATAAGAATAGACTTATTGTGATGAGCACCAAGTGATATATAAAACTGAGTCATTATACTATGCAGTTGAAACTAGTATAACACTGTATGTTTGTTATAATTCAAATAAGAAAGTAAGATATAATGTATAGAGTCAGGGCAATTTACATGTACCATTGATTTTAATATCATTCTTCTACCCTACATGCCATAATTTACAGCAAAATTATAGTTTCTGAAAACATTACTAGCATCATTTGAAAGATTTATCCATAATGAGATGAAAGGTCTACATTTATGGAAATCTAGACAAGGTTCCCTGATTCTGGCCTGCAATGAGTTAGCTCAAACCTTGCTATTGTAACTACCACTTCCAGGTGCTTGAATCAGGGAAGGTGCTTAGCTGTACTGAAAGATGGATTATTGAAGGGGAAGTGGGTGGGGGGATGGGGTAAATGGTAATGGGTTTTAAAGAAGGCACCAGTGATGAGCACTGGGTGTTATATGTAAGTGATAAATCACCAAATTCTACTCTTGAAACCAATACTACATTATACGTTAACTAACGAATTTAAATAAAATCTTGGAAGGTGCGCCTCTCTCCAAATAAATAAATAAACTTATAAAATAAAATAAAATAAAATCTTGGAAGAAAAAAGATTTTATCTTTGTTTTGTTTTGAGAAAGAGAGAGCATGAGCAGGGGAGGGGCATAGGGAGAGGAAGAGAGAGAATCTTAAGCAGTCTTCACACCAGCGCAGAGTCTGATGTGGGGCTCTATCTCAGAACAGTGAGATCATGACCTGAGCCAAAAACCAGGAAAGAGTCAGACGCTTAACTGTCTGAGTCATGCAGGTATCCCAAAAGACTGTATTCTTAAATGAAATATTGCAGTGCAGGAGAGAAAAATTCCTGGAATCACAGTAATTTATAAGCCAGACAATTCAGTGGAAGGAAAGCCTGAACTGGGCATTGAGTGTCTCTTGGTCCAGGGTAGAATTTTCTTACGAAGAATATTTATTCATACCCTCGCATAGATAACATCTGTGTGCAATTTAAACAAGCATAAAATGAATCCTAGTGTACTCACCGTCCAACTTGAGAAACACAATGATGCCATGTCTCTGAAATGCCCTGTCTGGATTCCTGATCATGTCATCTCCCTCCCTCCTTCCCTTCTCCCACAACAGTGATTATAATGACTGTGCTAATTATGCTATTTTATTTCATTCGAGCTCACATTGTGCCCCTAAATCACATTTTATTTAATCTTCTACACTAGAATTGTAGATTTTTTTTCATCTGGTATTACTGCAACAATACAAAATTATTGCAGAAGATTATTGAATAAAAGAGATGCGAGCACACTTCATTTTCTTGTACCTGATTATACCAGCAATGGACTCAGTATTTTACCATTCAGTATGATGTTTACTGTTGGTCTTTAAATTTTAGTGTGTTAGCTTCTATTCCTGAATTGAAAAGGATTTATTTTATACTTTTTAAAATCATAAATGAAGGTTTCATTTTATAGAATTCTTGGCTTGTATTTAGGACAATTTATGGCATTTAGCCTTTTGTGCTTACCATATTAATTGTAAATAATTTTATAATATTGTATTAACACTTTATTCCTATAGTTCCCAGTCTGATCATAACCTAATCTCATTTTTATCCATCTGAGATAGAATTTGACACCAATGTTAAGACCACTGGTGACCAATAATAGTGATCTGTAATTTTATTTATCATACATAAAGTCCTTAGTTGGTTTTGATAACAATATTAAACTGGTTTCAGAATTAGTTGAGGCTTTCCCTTCTTGTTTTGTTCCCTGCCGCATTTTGCATAATTTTCAAGTTCTTAGTCCTTAAATATTTAGTAAAGTTGTCTGTAAAATCATTTGTGTTCTGTCTTTTCTTTGTGGAAATATCTGTAATGGCTTAAATATTTTGTTAGCTTTAAGACTATCTAGATTTTCTCCTTCATGGTTATATCTTAATTAATTACTTCCATTTTCATTATCAACAAAACTTCTTAATTATTAGCTACCTTATTAAATCATTCATGTTTGACCACAACAAAGGATATGTTTGTCCACCTTCAAACAACTTTATGCTGTTTCTCAAGTTACAGTCGTCTCATACAGAGTTTTCACCTTCTCTCGCCTTCCCATCCCTATGAAAGTTCTGCAATTTTTTTTAGTTACTCATTTATCACCCAGTAAAGTCCAAACATTATAATTTTAAACAAATATCTTTTGGGTTAATTATGAACAAACAAGTTATTATTTAACATTTATTCCTCTTTAATACTCTTCCTTTATTTAGAACTGAGTTCCTGATATATATATTTACATATTTCTTTGATGTTTGGCATATGTGCCTATATGTAGATTCTTCTGCTATCTGTCCTTATACATGTACTCTGAGATTCTGGTATTGGTGCTTTGGTGACTGTCATTAATTATTTTTTTAAGTCTCAATCATTATTCCTACAAACTTGTTTTCAATTTCATTCTTTCTTCTTCTATTGCATTTAAGTTTTGGAAGTTCTTCCAGCTACTGATTCCTTTGTAGGTTGTGTCTGTTCTACTGATGGTTCCATCAAGGGCATTCTTCATTTCTGTCATGGTGGCTTTTTGTTTTTTAACATTCTTTTTTGTTATTTCTTAGACTTTGCATCTTTTTGCTTCTAGTATCCTTTTCTTGCTATTGTCTACTTTTCTCATTAAAATCCTTAACATATTAATCATAGTTATTTATTTTTTTAATATTATTCTGATACCTATGTCAGACATCAGTCTAATTTTGCTACTTGCTTTTTCTTTTAAGAGTGTATTTTTTTGGGGGCGACTGGGTGGCTCAGTCTGTTAAGTGTCTGACTTCAGCTCAGGTCATGATCTCACAATTCGTGGATTTGAGCCCTGCATCAGGCTCTGTGCTGACAGCTCAGAACCTGCAGCCTGTTTCAGATTCTTTGTCTCCCTCTCTCTTTACCCCTCCCCCATTTGTACTTGTTGCGGATGAAATGACACAAAGACAGGACACACACAAAGGACAGACACAGACACAACTCCGGCCGGAGGAACAATTCTACGCAAGCCCCTCTTGCGGTTTATTTTATACCCTGGTAACTGGATGCAAACTGAAATTTACAAAATACCTTCTTTTACAAAACAAGGGCAAGTAGCCAAACACATTCCAAGGACAGGGGGGAGCAAAGGGAGGAAGCGACCACAACACGTTTACTAAGAGGCCTGCCCACAATTCTAGCCTTCTCCTTACTTCTAAGGAGGGCATGTTCCCTCGTTTGCGAGCGGACCATTAAACTTGGATATTGTGTGCAGGCCTCCTGGCAGAGCATCCTGTTTGCAGGCATGCTTTGCCCAGGCAGGGAGCCCCGTGTGAAGGCACATCCCCGCATCCCTAACCACGCTTTCTTGTGGTCACTGTCGGGCTCCCACAGCACTCACTCACTATCTCTTAAAAATAAATAAACATTAAAAAAATTTTTAAAAAGAGTGTATTTTTTCTTTCTTGTTAACATGCATTATAATTTTTGTTGTTGTTGTTGTTGTTGAATTCTGGGCATGATGTATACCATAATGTGACATGAGGTAAGTGTGAGGTATTCTGTTAATATTCCTAGGAGCCAAGCTATCTGAATGTTTGTTGTAGCTGTAGGTAGATGAGATTTCACATTTCTCTAATGTCTGGGTTTATTTTTTTCTATTTCCACCTGACAAGAGTATACACTCTGAAGCTGTTTAATCTGTAATCTAGTATATTACAATGGATTCTTATTGTATGATAAAGTGGAGAAGTGGAGAAACAATCTATTATCTTATGATTAAATCTTAATCTTTAGTGGACAGTGACTATCAAAGCGAGTTCTTTTGGGTTTTGTTTGTTTGTTTTCATCCCACTTTAGGTAAGACATTAAGTCTAAAAGGAGCTGAAATTGGGTAAGTATCTTTCCGATTAAGCAGGATGAAGCATTTTCCATTGCAGAGTAGTTATGGGGAGGGTTAGGTGTCTTCACAACAATTTCTTTTATTTCTCCTTGCTAGACCAACAAAATTCTTGGCTTTTTACTGTGAGAACCTAGGGAAATTCTTAGATGTAAAATACAGCAAAGGGGGGGTGTCTTTCTAAGACTACTGACCCTCCCTCCAGGGGTTTTTAATTCTCAATTCAGTTTACACACAGGCTCAAGCAATTCATCACAGTTCCAGTTTAAGTGTTCCTACAAGTTTGTGGCTCTAGAGGCTCCTGCCTTTGGTAATGAGATCCTGGATGTAAGTCTCTAAATTTCTCTCTCTCTCTCCAGATTCCGGGGTGGTGGCTTATCTTGTGACCTTAATTTTCTCTCTATCAGAAGCAGGAAATTATTATTTCTCATATTTTTAAAGTTTTTAAAAAATTTTAATGTTTATTTATTTTTGAGAAAGAGAGACAAAGCATAAGTAGGGGAGGAGCAGAGAAAAAGAGAGACACAGAATCCAAAGAAGGTTCCAGGCTCTGAGCTGTCAACACAGAGCCCAACACAGGGCTCAAAGTCACCTATCATGAGATTCTGACCTGAACCAAAGTCAGATGCTTAAGTGACTGAGTCACCCAGGCTTCCCTTATTTCTCATATTTTTAATTCAAAAATCACGGTATGCACAGTTGTATACATGTGTTCATCAGTCCAGACCGAAACTTGGATAATTCTACCTGAATTTGCAAACTTAGACCATTCCTTAGCTTAAGAAAGTTTCCTGAAATTTTCTGTCTCTGAAATATTTTCTTTCTCTCTTCTTGTGAAGATATTATTAATTTTTAGGTAGGCTTTTAGATATAACTTCAAATACCACCAAGTTTTGCCTTGTGATTTCTATATCTATACTTGCTCTGTGATTTGTGATATGCCTCATATTTATTCTCTCCAAGTTTATAATATGAATTACAATGTTAAGTAACTTTTCTTTAATTTACTTAAATAAAATTTTTGTTAAAATTTTAATTTTAGCTCCAGGACATGGATATTGTCTGTCTCTTTCAGCAATTATTTTATTTTTCATGAGTTATGGATAGTCTAGCTTGATAAATAAGGGTTGGTTTTTTTGTATGTATACTAATATCTATGTTGGTACATATATAGAGATAGATATAGATATAGATATAGATATAGATATAGATAGATAGATAGATAGATATCTTGCAAGTAAGGAACTATTTTCTTCTGCTTACACATCAACCTCTGATCAAATTGTTGATTTAGTTAAATACCAGAAATAATGAAGATGACAGAATCAGACAGGATTTCCAACCTCTCTCTTATTGGTTCTGTCAAATATAATCACACAAACTCTGTCCCCTGTTGCAGAAATTAACCGAAGGTTTATTTCCTGAGGACAGCTATTCAGGCCTCCTTTGGTCTTTGGAGTCCTTCCTTTGGGATTTGAAGCTGTTCTCCAGACACTTACTCAGCTACTGGGTGGCACATCCTAAGGGTAATAAACTTTTAGGTGCCTTTAAATTCTCTCCTGGAGACATTTGTTTACATTAGAAGATTAATAAACCAAGGGACCTTCCATTCACCTCACAGAGAGGATTTGTCTAAAGGTCTTACTCTCTCTCTTCTTGGAGGTGAGGAGATGACAATGTGCTAGCTGCCCTAGATAAATTTTCATAATTTCAAGCTTCCTCCTTGTGGTACAAATTCCACTGCATGGGCAGGTAAATATGTTATCCTTATTGCTTCACCTTATGAGAAGTTGGGGCACAGGAACCAAAGCAAGGTGCTACTTTGGAATCATAAAACATCTGAGTAATAAAACATGTGTTCTGATCCAGGCATCTCATGTTTCAAGTCAGAGTATGAATATAGGTGTGAACTTAACCTTGCATGATTCAGTCACACACCAGTCTTCTAATTCCTCCTACCAGAAGCCTCAATGTTTCCCAGGATTACTTATATTAGTATTCTATAATTTCTGGTGTGTTTTATTAGCTCACTTTTATTTTATAGCTTACCCTAATATCTGACACAGGATGGGCATCTAGTATATAATTTTTGTTTGGGAACATGTATAAATAACTGACTAAATAAATAAACATCAGTGTTGTACTAGGAAGCCATCATTTAAAAATTGATTTGCTCCCCAAAGATTTTTGTTACTGACTACATATTTAAAGAAAAATTCTTTACCATGGCTTTCATAGATGTGAAACGATGTTGATTTATCTTTCTAACCTTACTTTCCACCTACTTTACCATACATGGTGCTAGCAATCAATATATTTAAAAAAATTCCCTGCCTTAACTGTCTCCATTGTAATGCTTTTTTGTGGAGGACATTTAAACTATAGCATCAGGTTTAAGAAATCAGTCTCAGCTACTTAACTGCGAGATCATGACCTGAACTGAAGTTGGATGCTTAACCAACTGAGCCACCCAGGCACCCCAATAACTATATTTCTTTATGTAAGGCACGTTCAGTGCCTTCATAAATGTGAAGTGTTTAAGAAAAAGTCTGACGGTCAGGGTGACCATAACATCCTGAATGCTCCCAATCTCATCTAATCTCAGAAGATAAAGCCTGACAAATCATAAACACAGTTCATCTGCTCATCATATACTTAACTTATAATGTCTTGCGTCATATATGATGTACGATATACCAGACTAGTTTGGAAACTTCCAATATTTGAGGGTAGATAATATATCCAATAGTTGTTCAAACCCTCGCTCACGGTGTTCAGTGCAATGTCTTCAACAGAGAAGTCATGAATTAACTTGCCAAATACGATAAAGAAAAGATGCTAAAATGATTCAATCTGAGATATACTTTGAAAATTAAAATTCCACTTAAAGGGAAATTTGAAAGTAATATATTATAAGCAACCATAAGTACTGTATTTTGATTTATTCATTAATCTCTAGGCCTTGGAGATGTTCCAATGACATTTGTCCTGAAACACGTGTCATTCTTTTTACCTCTTTGCCTTCTTATTCACTTCTCTCTCTGCATCACCGTGGAAACTTTATTCTCCATGATATTTATTACATGTATTACAATGGTGACAACCTTATATCAAATGTCACAATGACTTTAACAACTTTTAATATAGATCAGGATGTGCAAGACAGGTGAGTTAATTAATAGATTATTTTCAAGTATTCCATTCTGTTACTCTGGCAAATCCAATAAATTACTGACAGAATGTACTTCTAAAATGTACTTCTGAGAGATATTTTTAAAAATGGCTAACAGTTTCTTTTAAAATAACTCCTAAACTACCAAATTAAAGGTAATGGGCTATAGAATCACACAACATTTTATATACATGCACCTATTTATTATCTGTTTTAAACTGAATGTTCATGTCTTCCAAAAATGCATACTGTGAAACCCCAGTGTGATGGTATTCGGAGATAGGGGCTTGGGAAATGATTCAGTCATAAAAATAGAGCCCTCATAAATGGGATCAGTGTCCTTATAATAGAGAGCTCAATGAATGCCTTGCCTTTGAAGTCATACGAGGACACAGAAAAAAAAATGCTGTCTATGAACCAGGAAGAGATCCCTTATAAGAGACCTGTTTTGCGCCTTGGTCTTCAACTTCTCAGCTTCTAGAACTGTGAGAAATAAATCTCTGTTGTTTATAAGTCACCCAGTCTATGGTAATCTGTTATGGAAGCCCAACCAGACTAAGACATTGTCGATCTAAGACTTCAATAAACCCACTCTGTGTTCTTAAACTGAATTAAAATATTTTTGCATTATATTAAGAAAGAGAATCAGTTGCCAAATGCAAATGTCTGTTTTCTCCCATTCATAAAAATTACAATAATTTTAGAAAGGATATTTGCATATTTTAGAGGATATAAAGGTTTATTTAAATCACAGAAAATTGATTCAAGAAAATCCCTTAAAAGCTTGTTCTATCAACAATGTTTTTGCAGTCCTCAACCACATGTTTTGGGGGACAAAAAATAAACTGTGTGATATCAGATAGCCAGTGTCATAATTATTTGTCTGTTTTTTCTTATAGGGTGAGAAGATACAGAATTTTCATCAGCAGAGAAGGTCCTACCAAAATGGTACTTAGGAGTATTATTTGGTATATGTTTGTGAAATATTGTATTATACAACTGTGAACATCAAATTTAATTTGTCTTATGTGTTTCCTCTTGTGAGTCAGTGTCTAAGAATGACAATATCCCAAGGGTCACTAAAATGCAAAAGAAAAAAATAGAGAAAATAATTTAAAAATTATGAGTTTCTAGTTATATGTAATTGATGTGCCTTTGAAATCAATTGCAAATACAGATAGATAAGGACATTCAAATGTCTCCAATAATAAATTAGTAAAACAGAATAAACATATTAGTAAATTATAATAAGTAATACAAATAAGATAACAAGTAATTATATACCCATATTGTATTATATATGTTTCTAACAGTAAATATTAATTTGAAATCTATGATTTACTAAATTATCTTTCAAAATATGGTACAAATTTTAAAGGTTTATATTTTTGCAGTAGCTTTCACAGTGTACTAAGCTTGAAAATAGTTAAATAAAGTGTAAGAATTGATAGGTTTGTAATATATGTAGATTTAGCTCATTGTCACTTACAGTTCCAACAATTTCTCCAACTGCTGAAAAGATACAGAAAATAAATGGAACACTGATTTCTGTAAATTGTTTTCCTGAGGCACTAATCATCAGAAACCACAGACAAGCCACCGAGGACCATCATGCAAAAATAGCATCAATGTTGATTGCTTTTATTGTTGTTTGCATCTGCTTGTCTCATCATTCATTCATTTCCTTTGATTTGTTGCCAAAATTTTATCAGAGTTTACAAAAGCATTTATAAAATTATTAATAAAACATCTATTTGCTTGCTTTGACTAAACAAAAAAGTCTGGTAGAAAAAGGGAGAGTGAAAGGAAAACTGATCACATTTTATGTTCAATTTGATGCCTTTCTTACATACATTAGCAAAAATTGAAATATTTTTCTTGGTATTTAAAAGAATACAGCGAATACAACATCATTGCCAAAGAAAACAGAGGTGACTTAATTCTTGCATAATTATTGGAAACAGTTAGGCTGATAATTTACTTCAAAATAATGTCAGAGACTCCAGTGGTAGACGATGTTTGATTTTCCATTCATATATTTAAATTTCAAAAGTAGCACTGAGATATCAGAGGGAAACTTCTTCCAAAACTAACAAAATTTTAAAAATTGAGATTGTCATTACATGTCAAACAATGCTTAATTTAAAAAGAAAGAATTAGAGTTCTACTGCAAACACAGGACATTTGTTCATCCCTCCCCCCCATTTTTTCCACTGCTGAGGCAGCCAATTTGCCAAGATACTGATTTTTGTAGATAATGTTTTTCAAGGCACAGAAATATGTACTGTACTTCAACCCTTATGCTTTTGCCTAATGTTATGGACAGAATGTCCTCTGGCCCAAATTTGTATGTTGAAGCCCTAGCCACCAATATAGTTATATTTTGATCTTTAAGGAAATAGTTAAAGTTTGTGAAATTATAAGAGCAGGGCCCTAGTGTGACAGGACTGATAATTTTATAACAAGAGAAAGAGATATCAGAGATCTCTTTCTGTGCACAGAGGGAAAGTCATGTGAGAACACAAGGAGAGGTGGTCATTTACAAACCAAGAAGATAGGTTTCACCAGAAACCAATCCTTTTGGCACCTTGATCTTGGTGAGAAAACCACGTGAGAAAACATGTTTCTGTGGTTTAGGCTACCCAGTCTATAGTATCTTGCTCTGACAGTGCAAACATACTAATATACCTACTATAGTCTCCAAAGTAGAACATTTTATTTATTTTTATTGAAGTATAGTTAATATACAGTGTTATATTGGTTTCAGGTATACAATATAATAATTCAACAATTCTATATATTTCTCAGTGCTCAACAAGATAAGCGAACTTTTAATTCCCTTTATCTATTTTATTCATCTCCTGCTCCCCCCACCAACCTCCCCTCTGGCAATCACCAGTTTGTTCTCTATATTTAAGTGGGGTTTTTTATTTTTATCTTTTTGTTTTGTTTTTATCAAAAGAGAACATTTTTAATCTTTATCTCTGAAGATTGGGATTTCTAGCAAAAGTTGGAGTGATTGAAACAAAGCATCCGGGGGTGCCTAGTTGCCTCAGTAGGTTAAGTATCCGACTTTGGCTCAGGTCATGATCTCACAGTCTGTGAGTTCAAGCCCCAGATTGGGGTCTGTGCTGACAGCTCGGAGCCTGGAGCCTGTTTCGGATTCTGTGTCTCTCTCTCTCTCTGCCCCTCCCCTACTTGTGCTCTGTCTCTCTCTGTCTCTCAAATAAACAAACATTAAAAAAAAAAAAGAAAGAGAGAAACAACACATCTGTCCCCATTTTATAAACTGTGTTCAACAGCCAAACCCAGAGACCAGATTTTGATTTCCAATAAAAGGAAATAGAATTTCTGTGGGAATTGGCCAAATCTAGGCTCCCGAAGGACAAAAGCAAGATGAAGCTTTGGTATCTTATAGTGACAGAAAACAAGGTAGTGATCAAAAGACAGGAGGATGGGAACATGTCAAAGGGCCACAGGAGCCAATTTAAAAGAACATCTTAATGGCAAACACTGGAGAAATTTGAGCTCTAAAATAAATAAGGTGGCATGGGATTATAATGTAGTATATAAAACTAAAATACATGAGTGTATAAATGAACAGAGGCAAAAGAATGAGTATTACTTTCAGAAAATTCCAAATAATATAGATGATGATAGATAAATGATGATGATAGGTAGATAGATAAATAGATAGATAGATAGATAAATATTCCCTACTCCAGGAGATTGAATATAACCCCTTCTTCCCTTTGAATGTGTAGTGGACTTGGTGATTTGCTTCCATAGAATAAAAAATAAAAAATAATATATAGTTGTTTTAGAAAGGGGAAAAAACTAACAAACACTACCATAACCAAGTGATTGAGATAAATATAACTCATTGATAAATCACTGGATAAACTGTACACACTGATAAATGTGATAAAAAGGTTATTTCTTTTTTATGGTATTCTTCTCCAAATTCCATAGCTATAGTCTAATCATGAGAAGAATATGACTCAAATTCAAATTGAGAAGCATTGTTCAAAATCCTTCATCAGTACTCTAAATTCTCAGTCTTTGAAAACAAGTAGAGATTGAAAAACTATCGTAATTAGAGGAGTTTAAGGAGACAGGGTATTGCTTCTTGGACTGGATTTTGAAACAGAAAATATAACCATTGAAAAACTGGGAAACTCGAATAAAATCTGAATTTTAGTTGATAGCAATTTTCCAATACTTGTACTAGTTGTGACATTTTCCTTAGTAATAAAAAAATGTTAATGTTGGAGGAGACCTGTGTAAGGAAAATACAGGAATTCTGTATTATTTTTACATCCTTTTGGTACATTTAAATCTATGGCAAAATATAAAGCTTACCAAAAACAATAACAATGTTGAGTTAGATTTTGAGCAGAAAATATATGAGACAAACTACCGGAAATATTGCAAACAAAAGAAGAATTTATTAGAACTATTATAGATTGAAATAGAATAAACAGTTTTATTAATGAATAAGAAAATATTAATAACGGGGTGCCTGGGTGGCTTAGTTGGTTAAGCGACCGACTTTTGCTTAGGTCATGATCTCACGGTTTGTGGGTTCGAGCCCCGCGTCGGGCTCTGTGCTGACTGCCAGCTCAGAGCCTGGAGCCTGTTTCAGTCTGTGACTCCCTCTCTCTCTGACCCTCCCCTGCTCACGCTGTCTCTCTCTCTGTTGCCTAGAAATAATAAAAAAAAAAAGAAAATATTAATAAGATATAGTATAATTCTATTTAATAACTAGTATTACATGTTATGTGAAATGGACACAGATGGACAGTTATTAACATGAAATACATAAATATGAATCTAAGTAACCATATAGGTATGTATTTATATAATGGTCCATGTTTGTTAGTAATTAGGTGATCCAAGTGAGAGAAAAATATTTGAATGAATGAATAATAATGCTTCAAAGTAGTTATATCTCTACTTCTATAAAAAATGATAGAACAGTAAGTATGAAAAATGTACACCCTACGAGCTTCGTTCTCAGTTACACTAGACACATATAGAATAGGTCAAATGTAGATAAGTATTAACAGAAGTATCATATCAAGTGAAACTGTTACTGAAAAAAGATTACACACACGCACACACATACAGGCAAAGGTGAAGAGAGATGAGATGGTCTAGCAGATAAAAACTTGAAGATACATCTGGAATGAATGGTGTTGGTGAAAGTAGTTACCTATATCCATCTGGGCTTCAAAAAGCAGAGTTATACAACGAGTCTCACCAACAAGGCCAGGGTTGTATGAAATAGTCCATGCAATGGGGAAAGAGTTTTTGACTGTGAAGAGTGGAAGGCTACCATGACCCCTCATCACTCCCAAGGAATCTTCCCCATTTGGTTGGTCTGGCAAATTGTGACTCAATCACCAGTGAATAATATTAAAGAAATTGAATTGTGCTGACTCAAAGATACCTTAAGAAAAAAAGAGAGTCAAGTATACTTCCAAAGTATTTCTGTCAGGCGTCAGAAGTGATGAAATAGCCATTAAACATTCAAACCTGAAATGAATGTATATGCATGTGTATGTATATACTTTTGACACAATATCAGGGATATAAGTGACATACACGCACATACACACACTCAAGTTTTAGTAGAGGTAACTTAAGTCCACACATTAATGTAGATATATATACACATACATATATAGTTATATACAGTTAGTATTAATGTCTATATGTAGTTGTAAATGTGTATATGCATATCTTATATGGGTATATGTATACATATATCTATACTGTGCATATATGTATAATTGCATGTTTCAGTGGGTATACAATGTATACATTATATGTTCATGTCTACTTTTACATGCATGCAGTCACGCATAAATAACACCTGTGATTTAACAGAGTGAACCAGAAATCCAATAATTCAAAGTAAAATTTAAAAAGCTACTTGAAAAAAATAAAACAACAGTTATCAGAAAAACTTCTGCTTAACAAAAAAACAGAAGTTGTTTTACATTAGTGAAATATTCAGTTTATTACTGACAAATAAGGCAATTTATCCTGAAATTGAGAGATTAAAGACCAAATACTACTTAATGGAGACAGACAAAAAAGATCCAACATACACAGAGTCCCAGGTAAACAAAAAAAGGAGAAAATAAATATTTTATTTGAAATATTTTTATATTTATTATTATAACAACTCTCCTGAAATAATTATTATATTGAAATTATTATTATAACAACTCTCCTGAAATAAATGAAATCACATATTTCTTCAGTCACACTTAACAAGAGAAGCCAGAGCTCTTCAAATATAATCGAAGAGAGAAAGAATAAGTCAATAATTTTACATCAAACTAAACTACCTTTCAAATATAAATCCTAGAGAAAAACTGATTTAAAAATGCAAAAAGCACAAGTGTCTATCAACTGATGAATGGATAAAGAAGATGTGGTGTATATATACAATGAAATATCACTCAGCCATAAAAAGGAATAAATTCTTGCCAATTGCAATAGCGTGGATGGATCAAGAGAGTACTATGCTAAGCAAAGTAAGTCAGAGAAACACAAATACCATATGATTTCACTTACATGTGCAATTAGAGAGGCAAACCAAGAAACAGACTCTAAGCTACAGAGAACGAACTGATGGTTACCAGCAGGGAGGTGGGGGGAGGGATGGGCTAAATGGGTGATGGGTTCTAAAGAGGGCACTTGGGATGAGCATGAGGTGTTGTATGTAAGTGTTGAATCATCAAATTCTACACCTGATACTAATATTAGACTTAGAAATTTCTACTGTTCTAAATCAGATGAGAAATGCCTGTGGAAACAAACGAAAATATACTAGTATTGAGTATAAAGTACACACACACACACACACATTTGTATGCACATACACACACACACCAGAGAACTGAAAATATGATGTATAGGTAAAATTTCATTAGCTGAGTGGCTTGTAAAAAGCAAATCTGTATTTCTCACATTCTCAAAGCTGAGAAGTTCAGCATCAAGGCACCATAAAAAAAAAAACCATATATTTTATTAGACCTTTCTTCTATGCATGTGTAGCATAAAAAGAACAAAGTTCAAGGTGGTTAACAAAATATATTGAAAATAGTTCTTTAGTGTGTGTGTGGATGTGTGAGGGTGTGCGTAATATATATTAGAAGAGAAGGGAAAAAATCTCCAAGTCAAAAATATCATTACACATGAAGTCTATGGAATCTCCCTTATTTTTGTTATTCCTCTTGAACTGAATGTCTACACTATAATGAATGACAATGAGCACTATCCATGACTTGAGAGAGAAATCTCAGTGGGTACCCTGTGTTCCTGAATGGCTTCTGAATAGAGACATTGATATCATTTGTTTTGAAGGATAGGAATGTTACCCTCTCCATGGCAAAGGACAGGTTTTGTTTGTTTGTTTGTTTTCTCTTCAGAATAAAAAACCTGGAAAAACATTGGACATGTTTGGTAGCAGGTGCATTTGAAAGATTGAAATTTCCTAAACTTGGGGCTGCTCCTCAGTCATGCAAGCATATTATGTGTGCAGCATTTATCTGAGCTGATCTGCATTGTCTATAGGGACTTGTTGACAAGGGAAGTCATTGTGAACATAAAACCCATGCTGTTTCTGTGTGGTGAGTTAGAAAGTCCGTTGTCCCTGATTCAGCAGTCTCGTGTCTTCAGCCAGCATCTACTGTTAGCTTGCAAGTGCGACAAATCTTTGTCCCTATTTCAGTTATTGAACTCTCGACTTTATTAGCTTATGCACAATTAATTTACATCAAAATTGAGGTGAAGTGACATCCAAAAAGGTTGAACTTACTGTTTCTAATCTCACTGCCCTTGTGTTTTTCTCATTCAATTGGATCTACTCTATCTTTCAATCAAACTGAAATTTTTTCTGCTATTCTGTAAAGTTTTCCATAATAAAGGTCAGATGATCCTCTACTTGCATTTTAAATTAAAAAATTACTTCTGTAACAACAGCTCTGTCAATTATGCAGGGATGATGAGTGAGCATGTTCATTCATGTGACTAATTTTCTATATTAACTTTCTGGAGGAATAAAGCATTTGAAACAAGTGTTTTTGACTACCATAACATATACTCTGCCTAATGCTTTCTTACAATTTGTCCATTTGTAAAGAGTGTTATTTGAATGAAACTAAGTTTAAGTGTTTTTGCCTAGAAGTTTGCTGAACAGGTTGGCTTGACATAAAGACAGTTCTCACTGTTATAGTCTGATTCTCCTCTTATTGCTCTGGCACTAAGAAGATAGGTTCAGTGTTTTAAGAATTGGCTCACGTTAGTAAAACTTACAAATGGATATGAAACAGTATATCAGTTTACTGAATTGTAATGAGCAGAATAAAATTCATGAGATAACCAGGACATTTCTTCATTATAAGAAACAAATGTTTTAAGATCTGTTTTAATCAAAAGTTTGAAGAAGATGACATCAGGCTAAAGAATACAATATTTAGGGGCGCCTGGGTGGCTTAGTCGGCTAAGCGTCCGACTTTCGCTTAGGTCATGATCTCGCGGTTCGTGGGTTCCAGTCCCGCGTCGGGCTCTGTGCTGACTGCCAGCTCAGAGCCTGGAGCCTGTTTCAGTCTGTGACTCCCTCTCTCTCTGACCCTCCCCTGCTCACGCTGTCTCTCTCTCTCTCCTAGAAATAAATAAAACATAAAAAAAAAAGAATACAATATTTAATGACATCTGGCTGTCAGGAGTGCTGAATGCCTCCATCTCTAATGTGAAAATATGTTCCTCTGAAGCAGACTTTATACTAAAATAAAATGATGAGGTTATGCTTTCCATTGGATCTTGCTAATTGGGGAATGCCATTTTTCCCTCTAAGATCCTACTTTTGTATTTTTATTTTGTATTTAGATACTCTATACTAATTATTAGTAGAATCTTTCATATATCAACTTGTATTTAAGGTACCTTCATATTCCCAGCCCTGGCTTTATTAATTTTTAGAATTCTCTGCATTCCTTAGAATGCGACTGGCGAAAGCTTCTAGACTAG
Source organism: Hyaena hyaena (assembly GCF_003009895.1). Lineage (NCBI taxonomy): Eukaryota > Metazoa > Chordata > Mammalia > Carnivora > Hyaenidae > Hyaena > Hyaena hyaena. The sequence goes on along the minus strand of NW_024081561.1, from coordinate 439,746 downwards.
CTCTGGATATCTCTTTTACTCCTAACTATCAGAGGAATATCCATAGCAGTTGCATAAATATAAAATACACATGCTTGAAGACTTTTTGTTCTTTAGGGTTTGCATAATTTTCATCATTCTTAAGTAAAACTACACAGTAGAAATTGTGAGCAGGGGCTATACATGTCAGAACATTCCTTAGAAGTCCATGCCTCAAACTTTGACTATCTTGTGATATTTTCAGCTCATCTAACACCAACATTTTCATGAAGTCTGAAAAGTGGGCAGAACTTGTTTGCCACTTCCAAGGAAGATGTAAGGAGGAGTAATCCTATTGATTTTATTTCTAGCTCTTCACTTCAAACGAAGAGTGCAAAAAAGGCCTCCCAAGAGCTCTAGCTACTTTGAGGGAATGGTTTTATAAATAATTGAGTTACATACCCTAGGAGAAAATTCTTCCTTCTTTCCATATATATATATATATATTTACTTTTCTTTGAAAATTTCTTTTGACATTAATACTGTTTACTTCTAAATAAATTGTATGAATGGCCAGGATTAGTCTGAACAAGTGAGTTAACTGCCAGGTAATAAACAACATGCCAAAATGTTCTTAATTTACTCCCGGTTTATTACATTTGGAAAAGGTTACCATTAGTTTCCCCTTAGTTACCATTTGTTTCCCCATATATTTTTTATATATAATATATATGATATATATGTACATATATAATCTATACGCCTTTCATATAGATACATATATATATGAAAAATTTATTCTCATTGTCTAAGTGGTTTTATAATTAGGTTATGTATTTTCAAGTGAAAAGTAGTGGCATATGCTAATCCTTTTGGCATGAGAATTATTTTGAGCTGAAGGCAATTAAGAGGAAGCAAATACAACAAAAGCTCTCTTCCCTCCTCTGATTTGCCTAAAGACAGGACATCTATTTGTAAGTTTGTCTCCTCCCTCCCCTCTCCACAGAGGACAGAAGTTAATCACTGGAGGCAACTCTAGACCTTAATCAGCTCAGAGGCACCATCAGTGACTAACTCTACATACCAAACCTTGATAAACTAATCTTAGTTACCATTTGTTTCCCCATATATTTTTTTACCTACAATTTGACACCTCTAGAAGCAGTTTCTCTTCCCTTTGTCTTGTCATTCCTCTGAAAAATGCATTGTTCCTTTGTTAAGATGCTACTTAAGCCCAAATTCTAACCACTTGAGTGTGTGCCTGCTGCTCATGTTAATAAATTTCAGTTTGTTTTTCTTTAGTTAATGTCCATTGTTAATATAATATACAGGGCTTTGCCCAAAGAACCTAGAAGGGAGAGGTAAAAAGGTTCTTATCCTCTTCAACACAAACAACTATGGATTTTTGATACATTGACTCATTTCTACCATAACAATAAAAGAAATTTTAAATTCTGCTGCTATAATATATAAACATTATTTATATAATTGTGCAATGATATTTTAAAATACTTGTATTGATAAGGCAGGAAAAATATTGAAATAATTTTGCCAGATGATTAAGGAAATACTTTTGTAGCTCCTGCTAATATGAGTTTATTTTTTAAATAAAAAACCATTGATTTTCATCAGTAAATTATTTTTCCCTCTTGGGAACTTACAAATGTGATAATTTTGTATAAATGTCAAAGCTTAATTAGAAGTTATAAAGCCATAAAAAAAAAAACAGCTTTTACTTAAGTCTCAAAAGAAATAAAGCCAAAAAATAAAGACTATGAATAACAAAGTAGATAAAATCATAGTCAGAAAAGAAAAAGGAAATTACTTTTTTATTCTTCATAAATTTCCTTTTTTTTTCTTATGGAAGATTCCAAGTAATTTTAGTAATTTGGGGTCCTATACTTTGCAATTCAGTTCAACTGTTTCCTTTCCTATAGGTCCCACTGAAGTTGTTAGCTACACTTTTTATTATATTTTATTTATTTAGCTTTACTAAAGCAAAGATAAAGATAAAAAGATCTAACTTGCATTCATTGACAATTACCTGTTTTATGCCTGGCCCCTCTAGACTGTGATATGCTTGATGGAGTATACTATATTGTTGTTGTTGTTGTTTTTTTTTTCAAAAAACCAGCATTGGGCACAATTGATGTGGTAGCTTTTAAATATATCTATGTTTAAAGAATTAGCATATTACAAAGATAATCAAAGAAAAAAATCAGGTAAAAATGACTTTTGTTTCAGTGATTCTCAACTACAGCTACAACAGGCATACATTGTGAGATCTTGAGTAAGAATGTACATTTCTAAGTTTTAGTTTCTTTTTTTTTAATAGATTACGATATTTAAACTCACTATTGCACACACACACACTGCTGGATGCATACCGCGTCCAGTCCATCTTCCTCTACCCATATTAGCAAAATCCTAGACTTGCATGAGGAGTCACTGTATTCCCTGAGTCCAAACCTTTAGGAAAGTGAAATGTCTCCTTAGGCTTGACAAATCTGTCTTTCAGAAATGAAGATGGGATAAAAGTTTAACCAGACAGGGGCACCTGGGTGGTTCAGTCAGTTAAGCAACCCACTTCAGTTCAGGTCAGGATCTCACAGTTCCTGAGTTTGAGCCCCACATCTGGCTCTGTGCCGACAGCTCAGATCCTGGAGCCTGCTTCAGATTCTGTGTCTCCCTCTCTTTATGTCCCTCCCCCACTAATGCTCTGTCTCTCTCTTTTTAAAATAAAGAAATATTTTTAAAATTTCAAAAATAGACAAGCAAATAAACAAAAGCAGTTCATTGGCATTAGACTTATGTTAGAAGAAAAGACCTAAATGTGAGATAGGAAACCATCAAAATCTTAGAGACGAACACAGGCAGCAACCTCTTTGACCTCAGCCACAGCAACTTGAAAGCACTCTGATACTAGACCTGTCAATGAAGGAAGGAAAACAGCATGTAGGGCATGCACACCCTACTGTTTATAGAAGCAGTATCAACAATAGCGAAACTACAGAGAAAGACCAAATGTCCATCGACTGATGAATGGATAAAGAGTTGGTATATATAATGGAATATTATTCAGCAATCAAAAATAATAAAATCTTGCCATTTCAGTGGCATGGATGAAACTAGAGCACATTATGCTAAGCAAAATATGTCAATCAGAGAAAGAATACCATACCATATCATATCACTTATATGTGGAATTTAAGAACTAAAACAGATGAATGTGTGGGAAGTAGGGGAGAAGAAAGGGAAACAAACCACAAAAGATTCTTAATGATAGAGAATAATCTGTGAGTTGATGGAGGGAGGTGGGTAGGAGATGGGCTTGATGTGTGATGGATACTAAGAAGGGCACTTATTGTGATGAGCACTGGTTGTTGTATGTAAGTGATGAATAACTGAATTCTAATCCTGAAACCAATATTTCATTGTATTTAACTAACTAAAATTTAAATAAAATTAAAAAAGAAGTGCTAAAGAAAGTTGTTCATGTTGAAACAAAAAGATGCTAATCAGCAACATAGAAACATGAGATAGTAGAAACTCACTGGTAATAGAGTATATAGTCAAACTTATATATAGTACATAGTCAAATTTAAAACTCTAATACTGTAATGATGGTGTATAAATCACTTTTTCAAATTATTTTATGTTTTTATTTTATTTGTGAGAAAGAGAGAGAGTGCAAGTTGGGGAGGGTCAGAGAGAGAGGGAGACACAGAATCTGAAGCAGGCTCCAGGCTCTGAGCTGTTAGCAGAGAGCCTGACATGGGGCTCGGACTCATGGACCATGAGATCATAACCTGAGGTGAAGTCTGACACTTAACCAACTGAGCTATGCAGGTGCCCCAATTACTTTTAACTCTAGCATAAGATTACAGTTACAGCTATAATATTTTGTTAATCATATAAATTGTGACATCAGTAACATAATATTTGTGGGTGGGAGAAAAATGTACAAAGTTTTGTATGTAATCAATGTTAAGTGATCAGCTTAAGATAGAACATTATGACTATAAGATATTTTATATAAGCCTTATAATAACCACACAAAAAATGTGTAGTAAATTTACAAATATTAAAGAGAAAGGAATTGAATTATACCATTACAAAATAAAAACACAAAAATCATCAGTTTAGAAAGGAAGGTAAAAAGAGAGGAATAAAAGAATTATAGAACTGTAAAAAAGAAATCAATGAACAAACTATCAATGGTAAGTCCTTACCTGTGAATTGTTAAATTAAATGTAATAAACTCTCCAATCAAAAGACATACATCAGCTGAAGAGATTTAAAAAAAAGACCCATTTACATGCTGCCTATAAGAGACTTACTTCAGCTATAAGGACATCTATAAGCTTAAAGTAAAAGAAAAAGATATTCCATGCCATGATAACCAGAAGAGAGCAGGAAGGCATCTTTTATCAGGCAGAATAGATTTTAAGTTGAAATGGTCATATGAGACAAAGAAGGTCATTATATAGTGATAAATGGGTCAGTTCATCAAGAAGATATAACATGGAAGATATATATGCACCCAACATTGGAGCAGCTAAATTCATAAAGCAAATGTTAATAGAACTGAAGGGAGAAATAGATAACCATACACTCATAGTACTGGAATTAAATCGACCGTATTCAACCATGGATAGTTTATCCAGGCAGAAAATCAATAAAAAGAGTACTTGAGCAACACTATCAATCAAATGGACCCAGCAGGTACACAATATCCCATCCACATTCTTCTCAGGCAAGCTTGGGACATTCTCCAGCACAAATGATATGTTGAGCCACAAAACAAATCTTAAAAAGTTTAAGAAGACTGAAATCATACCAAGTATCTTTTCTGACCACAGTGTTCTGAAATTAGAACTCAATAACAGGATGAAAATTGAAAAATTTACAAAAATGTGGAAATTTAACAACACATTCCTGAACATACAATGGGTCAAAGAAGACATCAAAAGGGATATCAAAACATACCTTGAGACAAAGGAAAATAGAAACGCAAGAAGAAAGATCTTAAACAACATAATGGCACCTCAAGGAACTAGAAAAAATAAACACAAAGTTAGCTGTAGAAGAATTTAATAAGATTAAAGCAAAAATAAATGAAATACAGACTAGAAAAACAATAGAAAAGATAAATCTGAGTTGATTTTTTGAAAAGATAAGGAAAATTGAAAAGACTTTTAACTAGATTAATTTAAAAAAAAACAGAGAAAAGACTCAAGTAAAATTCTAATGACGAGATATTACAACTGATGCCACAGAAATAAGAAAGATTATGAGAGACTCTATTATGAACAGTTACATACCAACATATTGGATAACTTAGTAGAAATGGATAAATTCCTAGAAATGTCAGAGCAGTTAGTTAGGTTTTAACGGGATACCTGGAGACATGACCACTATCGACTATCTGGAAAATCAGATGCCTGTCTTGGCAGCACTCCACAAGAAGCAGATCAAAACTGATGGGCCCAAGATGGCGGGTGCCAGAACAGGAAACCCGTGACCAAATAAGGAAGGAAAAGTACCAAACCTAGCTTCCAAGCAATCCCGTCTCCAAGTAAGAAATATTTCATCTCTTTGCTAACAATTGCCAATAAAAGATAGAAACCCAAACCTCTTTCTTGAACTCACCCACTCTCACATCTTAAGAGTGTATTTTCACTTCAATAAACTTTCCCCAGTTGTATTGCTTCTCCATTGCATTGTCTGTCCTTGAAATCTTTCTCAAGAGGAGACTCTCAAGAGCCTTCAGTGACATCTTTGGGACAGGCTGGGTCAAGGCCTCAGCACCCAGGGCCCTCCCCACTTTACCTAACCATAGAAACAAAACATATCAAGACTACATCATTAAGAATTAGAAAGCCCAAATAAACATATAAATAATAAGGGGACTGGTCTAATGTCACCTATCTAACAGCCTCCACTAGTTCTAAACAACTTGTAGTAGGAGGGCTCAGGAAGACTGCATTATATTTTATATTCCCCGCCCCCACCCCCCATCAAATGTGAATATGCAGGGTGCCTGGTTAGCTAGGTCAGTTTAGTGTCAGACTTTGGCTTAAGTCATGGCTTATGGGTTTGAGCCCTGCATCTGGCCTTGTGCTGACAGCTCAGAGCCTGGAGCCTGCTTCAGATTCTGTATTTCCCTCTCTCTCTCCCCATTTCCTACTCATGCTCTATTTCTCTGTCTCCCTCAAAGATAAATAAACATAAAAAAAAAAAAGTGAACATGTGACCAGGAAGGATTCAGGCAATGAACTAGTGGGTCTAATGGAAAATAGTCAGAAATCAGAGACATCACACAAACTCAATATAGACAGAAACAAGAAAAGTTAAGAGTAGGGTCTTTTTCGATTACCTTGGAAACAGGCGAATTTATCTTGCTAATCCAAAAATTCTATGAGTAGACTGGCCTGGCTTAAAGCTCAGGTACAGGACTGACACTTAATGTCTAATGGTGTAAGCCTTTGATTTTTATTTTTCCGTTATTTATACCTTTTCATTTTAAGATTGTCCTAATTTACCAGTTGACTCTCTCCTCAGTGCCTGGTATTTCACATCTTTTTTCCCCCTCCTTACAAAATCTAATGCAAAAAATGTTTTGTTTTGCAATATCAGTAACATATAAAAATAAACCAGATAAATCATAGTAAGGCAATAAAAGTTAAAGAGAAGAGACAAATGTTTCAATCACATTAGAAAAACTTCTAGAAATAATCAGAATAATTAAAATAGATACAGAGATTGAGTGGAGATATAGTCTATGTTGTTGAAGTTGCGTGGTAGAGAAATTGAAACTCATGATACTGTTCTCTTTGAATATGCTTGAGAATTTCCACAATATATAGTTAGATTTGCAAAAAAAAAATGTATAGAATAATAGTAGGATTAACTGTTTGATCTGAGATAAATAGTATAAAATACAGATGAGACATTTGAAAAAGAAAAAAGATAGGCTATTATCTATTTATTTTTAATTTTTGAGAGAGAAAGAGAGAGAGCACATGCAAGTTAGGGAGGGGCAGAGACAGAGACAGAGAGAAAGAATCTTAAGCAGGCTTCATGCTCCCACTGCAGGACTTGATCCCGTGACCCTGGGATCATGATCTGAAGTGAAATCAAGAGTCAGATGCTTAACTGACTGGGTCACCCAGGTGGCCACTAGATAGGCTTTTTAAAACTGAGGGCATGCAAAAAAACCCCAAAAAAACAAACAAAAAAAAACCAACAACAACAACAACAAAAAAACTGAGGGCATTCATAGTCTTTCAATAACAAAAGTAAACACATTTCCCTGTAATTGCCCTTCCAAAATAAATGTTTCTAGTTTTGCTAATATTTGTTTCATGATTAAGAAACAGTTGAGAAAATAAGAACAAAGCCCATTTGTTATCCTCACTGCGTTAACAAATAGTAAGACACTACTCATCTGTTGAAATGTCATTCATGTCTAGTTCATATTTCCTTTATCTCCTGATGTCTTACACTAAAACTTGCCCAGAAGCAAAAGTGTCTTTGCAATAATCATCTTAACTTCGGGCTCTTTCATCTCCAATTTACACAATAGTAAGTGATCAACACTACTGAAAATTTATGATTGCCTCTTCCTTCCTGCCACAATGTAATAATATACAAAGCTGAAAAATCTCCTATGCATAGTTGAGATGGGGTTTTCCTATCTGCTGCTCAAGGCCCTTCACCATCTCTGTCATCATTCAATTTACCAATCTCTACTCCTCTCAAATATTCTGCTTTGCAGCCCCAAGTTGCAAACAGCTTTACTTGGAGCAAGTGTCTCTTAGAGCATGTAACATGTCTTAGTCTTCCATATTTTTATGTTTTTGTTTCATTGTCTGATCCTTGAATAGCCCTGCCCTTCCATCACCCTTTTTTTCCAATCATATCATCACTTAAAGCTGAACTCAATGCCAACTTTCATTATGCAGTATTTATCTGGGGATCATTGTGTTCTGAGTTTCAAATAACATTTTCATTCAACATCACACATTTGATATATAACTAATTGGGAATATCCAATGCTATTATGAGCCAAAGGCCAAAGCTCTACAATCAGTAAGAGTAGAACTAGGACACACATAGCTCCCCAAGATCCACGAAAGCAAGAGCATAATTTATATTTCATGGATCCCCTCAGAGTGTCCAGCAATCTGCTGGCACATATTTTGGGCTGTTTTTGTTTTGTTTTGTTTTGGTTGTTTTTGTAGAAATAAACACAATTAAAAATTAATGGGAAAGGATTTAACATCTATTTTATTTTTTTTTAAGACGAGAAGTAGGATTTATTGATGGGCATGAATAGGGAGGAGCACTGCTGAGGTTCTCAGGAGCTTAGAGCCCTCCATTTGTCCAAGGGACCATGATCAGGTCCCAATTTGATCTCATAGGCATCTGGGGTGAGCCGATTTTCAGCCACCATGTCTTCAAATTCATCCACATTAAACTTCGTAAAGCCCCACTTCTTGGAAATGTGGATTCTCAGGCGACCAGGAAACTCGAACTTGGCCCTACGTAAGTCCTCCATCACATGCTCCTTGTTCTGCAACTTGGGATGAATGGACATGATCACTTGGCCAATGTGAACCCTTGCCTCTGTACCCTGGGGCTTTCCAAAGGCACCCCAAACACTTGCCTGGAGCCTAGACTGGAGATGGCACAAGGCCAAACCTCAATGTCTGCTGGAAAGGGCTGTCTCCAAGGTCCCTTAGCACAATCCATACAATCAACAGGCTGCATACACCACCAAGGAAGCTGTTATTTGCAGCCATTGAACACTGGGATCCCATGTGGGCTGTTTTTATTTGTTTAAAATAGAGGGATTTTTTGGACGAATGCAATTCAAAGAAGATTATGGAACATTTAAAGCATGTCTACTCCACCTCATATAAGCTGTAATCGCTCATGGCCTGTCTGTGCTCTATCTGATGGTGTGAATCATGTCTTTTCTTCAAGGACTATGAGCAGGGAGCAGTTCTGTTTGTAATCTAATGCAATGGCACTGAAACGTAGTCTTATTAGAGCTAATGTCAGTGAACCTGTCAGATTCAACATGAGTTCCTGTCATTGTCTCTGGAGCAATGAAGTATTTCTTTGATTGATCTGCAGAGTTGCCAAGAGCTTGACGTTACTCAGCTTTTTCCTGGGTTTTGAATGACTTCGTGGTTATCAATCAACATATATATACATATGGGAAACTCTTCATCTGGAAAGACTCATGGCATTAGTATTGTCAAATTTCTTGTGATTTGAGGCAAATTTATTTGTTGAGAGTGCATTATTGGTGATATGGGCAAGGGATATTTACACTTTAAGCTAAATTTCAGCCACCGTGAACTAGCAAATGCTCTCAGTATGCAAACATAAAACAAATTATGTTTCTCTAATTAACTTCCAAAATTGTAATTTTTGCTTTTTAAATTGATAAAATAGCAAGTATAGAGTAATTTTAAAATTATAAAACACTTTACTGAGAACTCAACTTAATATTAATAGTTCTATATTCAAAAACTTTTTAGGAATAGCTTAATAATTTGTAACTGGAATCCATTCTTTTTTTTTTTAATTAATGCCTTTATTTTATTTTTGAGAGAGAGCGAGTGCAATGGGGAGGGGAGAGAGAGAGAGAGAGAGAGAGAGAGAGAATCCAAAGCAGGCTCCAGGCTCTGAGCTGTCAGGACAGAGCTTGACTCAGAACAGAGTGAGATCATGATCTAAGCCAAGTCAGATTCCCAAACAACCAGGCCACCCAGGTGCCCAAGAATCTATGCTCTGTGTGTGTGTGTGTGTGTGTGTGTGTGTGTGTGTGTGTGTGAGTGAACGGCAGATTTTTCCTATGGATTTTTTTTTTAGTAATTGTAAGGAGGTGACATTAAGGATCTGAATGGATGATGTTATGTACTGCATACTTGTGTCCCAAATTCACCTCCCAAATTCATATGTTCAAATTCTAATTCCCAAGGCAATGGTACTGGGAGGTGGTATTTTTGGAAGTGATGAGGTCATGAGTACCCTTATACAAGAGGCTTCACTAGGATCCCTCACCACCCATAGGGTATCCACCAACCATGTGAGGTCATGGCATGATAGCACCATTTATGAACCAGAAAATGAGCCTAATCTGCTTGGCACCATCCTCCAAAATTCTGAGAAATAAATTTCTTTTGTTTTCAAGCCACCCATTCCATGGTATTTCTGTTGTGGCAGCCTGGACAGAGAAATGATTAGGGAGGTTTGATAACAAGTTTTGAGGATGGAAAGTGGAATGAGCTTCCTTCTACTCTTTCCAGCCTTTTGTGAATATGTGTTTGTATGACATATACTAGCACCTTTGAGTCTACTCTGTTAATTCTAAAGTATCCTCATTGTTTTTATCACCAAATCCTAGATAATTCCTTATAGAAATTAGCAATTGACACAGCCACCAACTCTTTGTTATAATGCAAGTGACTTTAACCAGGTCACCTTGCATTAGGGCTAGGGTTGGGTGGGACAGAGGAAGGTCATTCTGTTGGCCAGAGTTATTTTACAGTTGGATTGGGAGATATTTATCCTTATTTCTGAGAAGGCCAGGGAATCTAGCTTTGGGTTTTGGCCAAGATAAGGGTTAAGTGGGTTCACTAACTAACTAGTTAATGATTCATTATGTGCTATTTAAAAGCCAAACTCCCCCCAGAGCTGGTATATTTGTGAATGGTTTTCACCCAGCAGTTTGAACGGAGAAGCATATAAGACTCAGCAGGAAGCATTTGTCAGAAGTCTTCTGAAACTAACATTCATTCCACTCACTCATCTTGGTGGTTCATTTCAAAGCCAAAGCATGGCCTTGAATGAAAGCTCTGCGGGGGGGGGGGGGGGGGGGGGGGGGGGGGGGGGGGCGGTTTGACCCTAGATGTCCCTCCGACCTCTGATGGTAGCTGGTTCTCTCTATTGTCACACTATATCCTTTGCTTTCGTTACAAGTCTTAGGTGAGTAGGCTCTGTGTAGTGTGTGAACATTTCTATTTATTTAAACATGTGTGATCATTATAGTCAGCATTCAGATTTCCACTTATGGAATGAATAAGTCACAGAATAAAAGGCACAATGTAGGGAATATAGTCAATGATATTATAATAGTGTTGAATGGTGGCAGACGGTAGCTACAGTTGTGGTGAGCATAGCATAACATATAGAGAAGTTGAATCACTATGTTGTATACCCAAAACAATGTAACATTGTGTGTCAACTATACTCAATTGTTTTTTTAATTTAATAGGTTTTGTAATGCTTGGCCTCTTTATCCCGCACTGATCTGTCCACATCAGCCAGCTCTCATGTGCACATCTTGAATTTTAATATAGTTTGAATCTGCCCATTTTCATTATAAAAGCCCAATCTCATCCTCCTATGCCTCCTTCTTTCTTGCTAAAACCTGTTCCTTTGTCTGGTTTATTAAGTAATAAAATACTCCTTATCTAGCAACACAATTCTTACTTCACTTTTTTTTCCCTTACAAGTCTTTATTGAAATTCCAGTTAACACACAGTGTAATATTAGTTTCAAGTGTAAGATTTAGTGATTCATCACTTACATACAACACCCAGTGCTCAACACACATGCCCTCCTCAATGCCCATCACCTATTTAATCCACCCCCACCCACTTCCCCCCCAGCAACTCTGTTCTCTATGGTTAAAAGGCTATTTCTCGATTTGTCTCTCTCTCACTTGTTTTTATTTAATTCACTTTCTTATATTTTATACATTTGGGGTTTTAGTGTCCATGATTCATAGTTTAAAATCTGGCAATTCCCAACTGTTTTTCTGTTCTCCGTGTCAAAACTACCTGGCAAGAATCCCAGGCCTAGATTAACCAAAGTAAGTACTTTATGTTTGCTTACAAGCAATTAGTGATGGGTTAATGAAGAAAAACTGAATAAAGCAGAGGTATTCATTCTTTTGTTGTTTTATGATCAACCATTTCAGCTAACTCTCAATACTTCTAGAAATTTTAATTTATTTGTAGCCACTGATATTTATACTTTTGGTTTTTTGTTCCTTTTTAGAAAATAGCTGGAGAATTCATATGGAATCTATTACATGTGTAAACCTTTAAAAGAAATTTCTTGGGTAATAATTTATCTTTTTTTTTTAATTTTTAATGCTTTATTTATTTCTAGGAGAGAGAGAGAGAGACAGCGTGAGCAGGGGAGGATCAGAGAGAGAGGGAGTCACAGACTCTGAAACAGGCTCCAGGCTCTGAGCTGGCAGTCAGCACAGAGCCCGACGCGGGGCTCGAACCCACGAATCGCTAGATCATGACCTAAGCGAAAGTCAGACGCTTAACCGACTAAGCCACCCAGGCTCCCCATGGTAATAATTTATCTTTTTTTTTGGGTGGGGGAGTAGTAATTCATCTTAAGATAAAAGAGAATAAGGCATATCTACTTATTCAATAATATTAGCTTGACCTTCAGAAGGAATGGACGTATTTAAATATAGCAGCGTATCACTAGGATTATTCTCAAGACCAATCTTGGTGGATTTTTATCTGGCATGGTGGTGAAATCAAGGGTTAGGGGCTCTAAGAGAAAGCAGCAGAATTGAAAAGATTACTTCAGCACCAAAATTTGAAAAGATTACTTAAAAAAATGAGATTGACATATAGGATTACTTTGAGAACAATGTCATAGTGAAATATATATAAGGGAAAATGGAATTATCCCATCTTAGGCACCAAAAACCCGGAGGGCCTCTGCACACTGTAGCTCCAAGGAACTGAGTCCCATTGGTAGATACGTTAGGTTTCATCACTGCTAACTAAGAAGACTCCAGGCCTACCATACCTAGAGCTAGTGCTTGTCCAGACTGTGACAGCGGCCAGTTATAGCTCCAAGATCAATACCCCTTAGTGCCACAAGTTTAAGAAGCATGGAAAAGCAGTGTTGGCCAGATGTAAGGAGGACACCAATTTTGGAAGCAATAGGCAACAATGCCCATGATGCATATATCTGGGTTTTGGAAAGTGAGTAATGGAATTCTCACAGGGGTTATCAGAATATAATGAAAAAAAGTTTAGCAGTAGAAGAATAAATGGAACAAGAAAAAGCAAAATGGTTTCCTCACACTTTAATGTTACCTCTGCCTAGGCTGTTGCATTCAGAAACATTTATTCAGTTATATAATACAATTACATAAATTAATCCAAAATTAATTAACTTATTTATTTATTAATGCTCCCTGCATTACTCCCCTAAATTGGACAGAACTCTTGTCTTCTCATTATTTCTCACAGTACAGCTATATGTGATATGATTATTACAACTTTAAGCACATTAAAACATTTTAAAAACTTCTTATATGTTAAATTTCAATATATGATTTAAAAATACCTGGAATTTTGAGTGCATTAAATTATTTATTTAAATAGCTTCCATATTTTCAAGCACCTGATAAAGTTATAGGTATTTTTGACATATTAGTGTTCAATTGGACACAGATTATAATTAAAAAACTACATAAAATAATGTCTATTCTTAAATCCTATGTGTTAGTGATTCAGAAAAATTTAAATGATTTCATGTTTGGTCAGTGATATGACTCAGGCATTAATTGTAATATATCTTAAAGGAGAATGTTGACAATGCTTGCAATAAGGATATTCAAAGATACTTTCCATCAGGCTGAGATCCTTGGAATGTTTTTATCTTTTTTTATCTTTTTTATATGGTGCTCTTTTTTCTTCATAAACATCACTTTCTTTCAGTGCCCTGTTTACTATCATGAGATAATCATTTATCCTAATTGAAAATGGGAACCAACTCCATTGAACTGTCAAAACATTTAAATCCTTGTTTTCATGCAAGAAATTATTACTCACAATATATAGTAATAAGTAATGTAAAGGTTATCCGATAACACATAAGGTCAAATAAAATATCAAGTCCATTTATGATCAAAACATGAAAACATTTTCCCCCAAATTATTTGTTGGAGACTCCTATATTCACATTAGCAGAATTTAAAGCAACATTCTTTCCTCTATATCTCTGGTTCCTACACTTTAATTTTTTAAAAACCCTATATGTTTCTTCAAGACTAAAGTGTCAATGTCATGAGCAAATGTCAGAGAAGAGGGAAGTTCAGTATATGATAAATCTCACTGCAAACCACAAACTCTGATTCCCCTTGTTTAGTTCATTGCACAATGTGTCTAAAAGTGAGGACTACATAGCTTTACTGAACTTATTTGCTACTATAAAGTGTCCCTCCCTTAGCCCAATCAATAAGTTTGCTGCACTGGCTCTCAGAGGGATGGTGATTCTACTGCTTCTAATGTCTTACTCAGTGAAGTGTGTCTAGTGTCTGAAAATTCAGGAATTTTTTTTTTACAAGGTTTTAATATACATTCTAATGCTCCTATGTTCTTCCCCAAATGTGTCAGTATTCTAAGGTTTGCTGGGTAAAAAAATTACTTCTAGGTCCCTTCAAGTGTTGTGCCACAAGCAGATTTATCTCCACAACCATCTAGGTCAAATGAATGTTCTTATCAAGATGGGATTTGTTAAGTGAATACAAAAACAAAATGTGCACTTAGAAACATTTTTGACGAGGTCTTACTGTGGCAAAACCCAGATGCATATGCCTTTTACTCAGCAGGGCATAGATCACCTTGGGTACAGGGAAACTCACATAAGTTTCATGAGGTGTACTAAACAAGCACTTTCAGGCTAGTATTTTTTTAGTTTAGTTTGTAATTTGGGGTCTTTTATAAAAGAGAATTCCCAACTGCATTAAAAACGTGTGTGTATATGTGTGTGTGTGTTTCAGCTTTGTTTCTACCAAATGCAATTAGTTCTGAACTGTATCATATTACGTAGGATGGTTTCATCAACAAATGTGGTTTGGAGTTTAAGTCTTTTGTTAAATGACTTCGCTGCAACAGCAGGAAAAACTTCCAGATTAATCACCCACCATAAACAGTTTATGTCAGAATTTAATGTAGCACATTGCTTTTTCATCAAGAAAGTCTTACTATGAAAAGCAAATGTTAGCTTAACTAAAGAGTGAATTTAGTAGTGTAAATATTGTGAAATATGTAAAGGTTAATGTTAAAGTTGAAGTTATTCTCTTTTCTGTATAATAATATGGATGCTGAATTATAAGTAACTATAATTGTATGCTGAGATATAATGGTTACTGAAAGGTAAATATTTTGGAGAATATTTGAACTGTAGATAGTCAGGTTTTTTTTTTTTGTATAATGTAAAACAATTTGGTCCCAACTTCTTAAATAAGTAAATAGCCTATTTCACGTATTTACCTAAAATGTTATACATGTAAAATTTTTAATAATTATTATTTCCAAATGTTTCTTATTGTTCTGGTTGTATTTACTAAAATGTAAGTTTTGTGCCTATTTAATCTAGTAAACCATATTTTGGTATTTTATGCCATTTTTCTATAATTCATTTATCCAGCATTTGATAATGAAACATTTTCAAACACTTGGCAGACAAAATAATTTTATAATAAATACCCATATACTTACCATGTAGAATTGCCATCAAAATATTCCTATCTCTCTTTTTAACCCTTTCTCTAACTAGTTCATATATTTAAATACATTTTAAAGTAAATTGAGAAGTACTTTTGTCTCCAAATATTTCATATTAATTAGAGTTCAGTGTTTATTTTTCAACGAGTATAAAAATATGACCTTAAAAATTACTGTTTCTGTATTTTGACAACTATAACTATATAACTGAAACCCACAAAGAGTTGAAAGACATCATTTATACCTGTGTCCACAATGGGGGAATATAACTACTTTTTCCATTTTCTCATCATTGATTGGTACTGTAGATTCTAGAATTTTGTTTAATTAGACACACAGAATGCACCCTTTGTATAAGTGTCTTCATTCCCCATTATGATTTTCATACAAAAATTTATACATATTTTTGCATGTATCTCTAACTCATGACTTCTATAGAAGATTCTACCACATGAATAAACTGCAGTCTGTTTATCCATGGATAGACCCTGGTCTTTCAGCTTTCAAATCTAGATAAGGCTGCAACTTCCATGTTTGTACAAGTTATTTTGTGAACATATGTTTTTATTTTGTTTTTGTTTGTATTTTTATGCCTCTTGGGCAAATACTTGAGAGTAAAATTTCTGGATCATACCTTATCCCCCAAAACAATCCAGACCGATTTTCTAAGAAGCTGTACTATTTTTACATGTTTGAGAGTTGTAGGTGTTCTACCATCTTACCAATATATTTAAAAAATTTTTTAAATATTTATTTACTTTTGAGGGACAGTGAGAGAGAGAAAGAGAGAGAATGTGGGTGGAGAAGGGCAGAGAAGGAGATACAGAACCTGAAGCAGGCTTCAGGCTCTGAGATGTTAACACAGAGCCTGATGCAGGGCTCGAACCCACAAGCTGTGAGATCATGACCTGAGCTGAAGTCAGTCACTCAACTGACTGAGCCACCTAGGCACCCCCATTTTGCCAATATTTAGTGTTGTTAATCTTTCTAATTTTATAAAATGTCTCTTCAAATTGTTTGCCAATTTATGTTCTTAAAAATTTCTTCAGCTGTTAAGAGTTATTTATATATAATGGATTTTGATTGACAAAATTGTGGAAGCCTGAGGAAGAAGCTTTTGTTCTATGTTCAGATAGAGTTACCATTCTTTCTCTCTGATTAGCAGTTTCATCAATGTTCACCTTAGTGTTGTTGGCGTTACAACACTGATACCATTCATGCTGATATACAGCTATTCTAAATCAAGAATTATATCTTTATAACTTATCACGTTTTGGCCAGAATGTAATGGTGCATATAACTGGGTCCTTAGGGATGATGGCCTAGGAAATCATTTTGTCTTGGTTATTCTGCAACATTTTCAACAAACTGGTCCTTCATTGTGGGAGGACTGTGCCATTTTTAACTTAAGGCCAAGGTATTATTCTGTAGGTTGCATAGAGGCATTATTAAATCGGTGGTTATTACTATTATATATAAAAACATCTTAAAAACACACATTGATGTGTATGAAGAGTCCCATTGAACTGTAATTGTTGTGGTAAGACCAACAAAAAATACACGGCTCAGTGAAGACGTACACAATATTTTATTAAGTGGAAAAGCTTGATAGAACTGGCATCCAGATATAAGCATATCTGTGTATAACAAACTATATGCTGCAAATTAAAATAATCCATATATATCTTTCTCTCTTTATTTGATCTTTAACTTTGAAAGTATGTGCTATTTTTATTTTTAAACTTTGAATATAAAATAAAACCATGTGGCATATCGGACTTCGCTTATCTAGCTTCTTTCCATCTCTCCAATACTTTTGCGCGTTCTCATCAATAACCAAATGTCAATCACAATGATCTTCTTTTATTGCATGATATCTGAGACATGGGGGACCATCAATACCCCCTTGATGATTAAGGAACACCATTGTCCTCCACCATAACATGACATGTAGTATTAAATATTTTGAATACTAGCAGTAATCAAATCCACATTACTAAATGTTCCTTAGGTTAAAAGTTTTAGTGAATTGTAAGTGATTTTTAATTTAGAGACTAAACAACACAGACACTGATATATAACACTTAAAACACACAATTTTTTCCATCACTGAACAAGGAATATTAAGAGAAAAACTGTGCATGCTATACTAATGGAATAGTTTTTCTCAGATGTAAATTGACTTGATTTTCACTACTCGAGAACACAAAGAGATGATAAGTCTGTATTGTGAAAGATTAGCTAATCAAAATCAGATTACACGTAGAAGGATGAAATGCTTTTACAAATGTTTATGGTGCATTTCAGCTCTGTCAGTGTCAATAGTATCATGGTAGTTTCACAAATGTCATGGTACAGATCACATTTTCTTGTGTTTTAAGTTTCAACAAAATCCAGATTCTGAGGCTACATGGTAGTAAGACACATGCACCCTATTGTTCAGTTATTTGAGTTTGTCTCTTTGCTTTCTCCCTTGTTAACTGTGTGACATTGGGCAAGTTACTTACTATCTTTAAGCCTCCCTTCTTTTATTTGTAAAATACGAGGATACTTGTAATCACTTCATGGGTTTTTATGAAGATTGGTGAGATGATAATCCATGTAAAGTACATAAAGCAGTTCCTGACACACAGACACCGTTCCATAAATATTAGCTGTTGTTATTGTCATTATTACCATGATGTTGTTATTAACGGTATGATTAAATTATATCGTGGCTTTAATATTTCAGTTCTGAGTTACAATGCCAAGGCCCTTGCATATCTCATGTTTCCTACGTTAGTGACTTTCAGCTGAGATTTTTTGAGTGAATAAAAATTAACTTTATAAAGCTTAACCATGAGAGCACTTGAAGCTAGAGGGTATGTGGCATGTTAAAATATATATTGAAAGCCCACCGGATCTGGAATATATAAAGAACAGTAGAAAAATAGCTGTACAGCATGAAACAGGGAAAATCTACCAAAGCCTCTGGACTTTGGGGTCATGACAGAAGTGTGGCTTCTTAGTCTGTGAGGTCTGGAAAGACAAGAATATTATTTAAAGCTGGGGTGAATCATAATCAGGTTTCACTTTTAATAAGAAAACTCTTTCTGAGGTGAAGATAGAGGACTGAATGAGAAAGTTCATGCAGTATAAGTTTGAGATGATTGTGATTTACGTTGTGTTGAGTTTGAAAAATGGATGGGTTGGAAAGTTTTAGAAAACCCATTTGAAAGGGTTTAATGGATTGGAACTAGATGTCAGAAATAGAAACCTATAAGACTACACAAGATGTGGATGGTGGTGCTACTTCCTGGCATTGCGGGTAGAGACGAGAAGGAGAACAAAGCTGCATTTGAGTTAAGGTGATTTTATGACACATCCCTTAGAAAGGAAGCTCAAAGAAGGAATTCAACATATATATGTCTAAAAATGAAGAGGTACACAGTAGACATATAAATACAGAATCATTGATGTATAATATTGGAATCCAGAGTCACAGAAAAGAACCATCCAAGAAGATAGTATAGAATAAAGAAAGAATGAGCCTGGAACAACAAAGTTGAGCAGATGATATGGGAAAACCATAATGAAAAAGAACAGGAAGAATAGAAGACAAAATACATATATTAAAGTGACTATCACTTAATTTCTATATTAAAAAGTAAAGAGCTGAGGGGTGCCCGGGAAGCTCAGTCAGTTAAGCATCCAGCTGTTGATTTTGGCTCAGGTTATGATCCCCTGGTTTGTGGGTTTGAGCCCTGGATCTGCACTGGGAGCTGGAGCCTGCTTGGGCTTCTCTCTCTGCTTTTCTCCTGCTCTGTGTTTCTCTCTATCAAAAATAAATAATAATAAAAATAAACATTAAACAAAATAAAAAATAAAAAGTAAAGAACTATGTCTGGCAATGGAGTGTGAGGGGAGGACATAAAGGACAAGTGAAAGAGGGAGGAAACAGTAGAACTAAGTTATGTTATTTTTTTAAACTTCATTTTGTGTCTTAATTAACACTAATAAATAATGTGAGAATATTCTGTGTCTATATAGACTCATAGATGTTTGTCTACTTCTAAACCATTTGACACAAAAACTGTACTATTAAAACAAAGATATGACTATGTAGATACACAGAGATAATTTTATGACATTATTGAAGAATAGAGTGAGAAATGCTCAAAAATCCCTATTCTGTGTAACCACACCATTTAGATCTCTGGTTTTATAGATCACCAAATAGACTTAGGAACTAAATCTATGAATTTCTATATACCTGATGTTACTGAAAGGGAAAATTAATATATGAATTTTACCAAATAAGCTAAAAATAAGGTAAAGGAGATTAATTCTAATTTTAGAAAAAGAAAACATTTAACTAAGATATGGAAATAATGTGATGGTGCGAAGTTGAAGGACAATAAAAACCCAAGTAAGAAAGATATCAAATCCTTGTGGATAAAGATTTCTCATAATTAAAATAAATTTTCATTATTATCGCAGCAAAAGTTTAATCAGGGAAGAAATTAGAGTTCTTCGGCATGAAATGAGAAATGAGATAGCAAGGACAATAAAACCACTGAAGTATTAAATGAATATTTCCCAATGTATTTATAAAGAATAGCATTAATGGGTCAAAAACCGGAAATTCTTAATTAATATATCTTTTACTAATACTTAAAGGGTCAGCATTTTAAATGGGCTTTCTAATTTGCCTTTAGCAAATTTGATGATACTAAAAATTAAAATCCCTCTAATTTTTACTGATCATATTGGGCTCTATATTTCATCTAAAATGTTAAATACAATGACAGATTTAGAAAAAAACTGTTTTAAAGACTCAATCAATTTGACTGCTAATGTTACCAAAGTAATTTTAGTAATTACTTTATGGTCTTCACAAACAGGGAAGGGAAAACTGTTTTGTGTTTTTTCCGGGTCATTTAATAACATCTTTTTTCAAAAACATGCAATAATACATTAGCACTATAAAAAAAAGTGGTGATTACAAAAAAAATATATAAATGAGAATGTATAATAATCCTTAATCACCGTCCGGAAATATTCATTTATAGCATGGAAAACAAACACAGTTCCATAGAAAAGAAAGCTTCAAGGAAAGCGATGTCTCTTGATTACAATCACCACCTCAACAACAATAAAACAAATTCGTTCAGTAAAGACTTCAAATGTAGGGCCATTTTGTTTTAAAACTTGTCTCCAGAGGAAGTCTGGAAATGTTGGACAAAAGAGGTTGAGTTGAAAAGCAGCAGATTGAGAGTGAAAGCACAGAAAAGGAAACAAGGGACTTATAGTGTGTATTTTGGTCTTTTAAGTTTTCTCTGCAGTTAAAATGAGGAAAGAAATAGAAATTCCTGGTAGATGGTGATTCTGAAATTACTGAGTTGAATTGCTTTGAGGCTTAGCTCATACGCAAGCACTTAGGGACTCCTTTGGGTTTGCAGTTGTGAACAAACCTACTCCTAGGTGGTATACGCAATGTAACCTAGGATGATGGACACCTATGCAAGATGTTGTAGGCATGTCTGTAATAAGCATCTTCAAAATCTTAGTGACATTTAAAAATAAGAACTTATCCCTCCTACACAGAGGTTTTCAGTTCAGCTGATCTGAGTTGAGGTCACCTGGGTGGCTATTCTGTTGCTGAGCTTGGATCTAGAAAGGGAATTGGGTTTGTCTGCTTCATATCTACTTATTCTAGGGTCCTAGACAGAACAGAGGGTACCTGAAGTCTGCCCTTTGCATCTACTAGTGTTTCATTGACCAAAGCATGTTATATGGCCAATCCTAACATCAATGTGGGAGGCAGCAAAATCTGCCAAAATGATAGAGGAAGTCATGTGAACATGAGCTGCACAATTCTTCAAACCATCACACCCTTCTTCAGGCTTTCCTCTTTGTGGCTTGTACGTGGGTATAATAGTTCAAATTGAGGGAATCATCTTGGAGGGCTGTCAGAGACCGGCTCCAGTCGGGGTCCAGGGGTCCCTGAAGGATGGACGGTGTTGGCGAGGGAGGGATGAGAGAGCCCTGAGAATCCTTCTGGTCACCAGGAAGGCATCTCTGCTCTGACTGGGGCTCAACTTTATTTTATAATTAAGTGTTTGGGGGATGGCACAGAAGTGGCATTTGCCTTAGACAATGATTTCTGATGACAAACTTCTTTGATATGGAAGAATTTCCCAGAACATAGATTTGTAGAAGACTCCTGTATAACCTTTATCAATAGTGACTGAGGTAGGTGATTTAGATGCTTATCTTATGGGGAAGGAAGGTATCTTTAGCATCCAAGACAATGTTTTTAGCATAAAAAGGGTGAAGTTAGTTCTTTGTGAGCAGGGGTCAATAGCTTGTTTAAGGCGAAGTATCAAGAAAAACGGGTCTTTCAGGAAACACCTTTGCTCCCATAATCACAAAAGAAGTTCCTCAATAGCTTCCTTCACAGGGAGCAATCAGCATATTTAAGGCCAGAATAAGTCACTCACAAATGCCTTGGGGGGCTAGTACTCCAAGCAGAAACAATTGGGTAGGGGTGGATATCTGTCCTTAACTCTAAATTAGGCTCTTTGTTTCAGAGCCAGACTCAATTGTAACTCTTGTGTTCTTAGCCCTCTTTATTATCTAAGTCTTGGATCTGCAAGGCCCATAGGAAGAGCCTTTTGACAATCATCCACAATGTTTTCATCTGAAGTCTCTTTTGAAAATGCAGGAATATGCTTTTCCTTATGAGCAATCTGTGTGGGGAATATCGGTCTGATCTGGAATAATGTGAGGCCTGGTCAATACCAGCAGCCTCACTTCCAACATGAGCCAGTAGTAGCAGAAGGAGATACCAGTGTTCGTTTCTCATGGCAGGAGCTGTGCAAGCGCTGCCATTTCCTCGCTGTGACTGTCACCCAGCGAGGCCGGTGCGGCTCCCAGCAGACGGCATGGACTGCAAGAATCATTGCTGAGGATGGGGAGGGCAGAACAACAGGATAGAAAGATCTGCTTTCCCTGGGACATGTCCTCCAGACCTCTTTTACATGAGACAAAAATGAAATCTTTATTTTTCAAGTCAGAGGAGTTAGCCTTTGTCATCCTTCTTAGGGAAATCCAAATCCCACTGACCCGACTCTCCTTGAAATAACGTGTAGAGGCAGAATTTAAAGAAGCCATTTTTTGGAAGTGAAATTTCAGTTACATAAAGTGTTATGCAAATTGAGCCACAGAAAGTATTGCTTTTGGAATGGGGCCCTGTCCACACCTGCCTAATACGGCAGTAGTATTGAGTATGGCAACAGAACTAGAGTGAATCAATAATACAACACAGACCCAGGAGTCCTCGTGGGGTAGCAGACCAAATCCACCCTCAAGAATGTCAGCCAAAGTAGGTGTTATACCCAGATCGCAGCAGTATCCTCACCGACCAGAGACCACCAGGGAGACCGAGTCACGCATGCAAAGGCAAAGGGCTTTATTACGGGCTTAAGCTCGGGCTCACAGACTTCACCAGTGTATGGGTCCGTGCTGAGAGCACGGACAGAGGCTCGAATAAGGGCAGAGTAGGGTTTTTATGGGGTTTGAGACGGGGGAGTTACAGAAGTTGTGACATGGGAACAGTGATCCAATCATAATAATTCAACATCATTGACAGCGGGTTTGACCATACACATTGTCTAGAGTATTCGTTACTTTTGGCGGGATCCAATTACAACATTTAGAGTACCTTTAAATTCAACCAATCACAGAGCCAGCCTAGGGTCTTGTTCGGCGACTAACAGGTTAACTTTAACATTAGGTAACAGGGTCCTATCTATAGTTTCTATCTCCAGGCCTCTCCCTTAGTAATGTGGAGGGTGGTTGCTGGACTTTCCTGACTGGGTGTTGCAAGGGTGGTTTCTCCTGCCTTGGGCAACGTGTCACTGCCTGATAGTTTTGGGTAATCTGAAACTCAGGCCTTCTAGTTCAGAGCGGAAACTTAAAGCCTGTCATGGAGTCAGTTTGGTTTAGACGTTTAGACTTGTGGCCTTACATAGGGACGAGACGTAGCATGGAATTCCATATAGGTGCTAACAAATGTCATGGTCTGAAAGTGGAGTACATATGAGATTCTCCTCCTTGGACACACAGAGATATCAGGAAATTTGGGGAGTGGAGTGGAATCGATGTGTTATAGTGAAGATGGGGATAGTAAGCTAAATAATTTTTAAAAATTCATACTACACAGAATCATCGATCTGGGCTAGGGTGTTCTGAGCTCTCTTTCATTACCATTTAGAGATTTCAGAAATTAGCCATGAGACCTCTGCATCTTATGCTTGGTTCCCCTGAAAACAGAGCTTGAGGGAGAAGATATATCCACTAGAAACTTCATTTGAAATTAGCAGAGGGGAAGTGGAGTATTTAAACTCTGCAATTTTTAGTTTTCTTAGCCAAACAGTAAAAAGTAGGTATTATTACAAAAAGCAAGAGAAAAATAGAAGCCTAAAAGACCTATTGTAAAAGGCAAGCAGTATATGGTTGATATTGACAAACACAAGTTCTGTGCTGTTTGCTAATTTAGTTAAGTTTCATCTCATTTGATCATTGCAGGGAGTACAAAGAGAAGATACGGTCTTCACAGGAGATGTGTTAGTGAGTACTACTAAATACAGCTAAAAGCTTATTTTACTGCAAACAGAAAAAGAAAAATAATGATGGCATCTAAAGCACATAACTTCAAGCAAAATTCACAAGCTGGAACACATTAAGAACATGATGTTCTGTTTTTATACAAAGCCTTTTCCCACCTGGACCAAACGCACAAAACTAAGAATTAAAAAGGTCAATGCTTCGAAATATTCTATATTAGAATTATTATAATTTTGCACTAATTTTATTTTAAGGTGAAAATGAATCATGTAAGAGAATGACACAGTGTAAAGACATAATAAGGGAGTAATATTTTCAGATGAAAAGACAGGTAAAGAAAACTCCAATAATGATTGAGGTTGAATAGGTCATCAACCTGATACAAAGTTTGCATAAAAGTCAACTTTAGATTAGGTTAAAACATCATTTTTAAAAAGTTATGTACCTTACAAGCTAAAGTTAACTATTTAAATCCTGGATTTACTAGAAAAGTGATGCAGAAAAGATCTGCCTAATGATCCAATTAAAATCTATACGTTTGGCTTCCTTCCTTCTCTTTCTCCATCACTCCTTCCTTACCTTCTTAACAATTCAACTCAAAATCCACTGGATGGAGTGAACAAGAGAGTAGTCAATGCCAGATGCATGTTTGTGTGGGGTATGGGCATCATCTGAATATGATTGTGAGAACACATATAGTAAATCCAAATTTAAGGATATTCATCAAAATATCTATATCAAATATATTAAAAGCATTCGTTGCCTTTCTTTAGGTAAATGTAGTGGATTTATTATATAGAAGCAAAAGAAAAAGAAACCCAGTTAAAGACACAAGGGAAGGGTAATGGTAATTTTATTTCAGAGAAATTAACTTTAAGAAAAATATTAATCTTGGGGCACCTGGGTGGCTCAATCAGTTAAATATCTGATTCTTGGTTCTGGCTCAGGTCAGGATCTCATGTTTTGTGGGTCTGAGCTCTGCACTGGACTCTGCGCGGAGATAGTACAGAGCCTGCTTGGTATTCTCTCTTTCTCTCTCTCTGCCCCTCCCCTGGTCACTCTGTCTCTCTCAAAATAAATAAATACATTTTTAAAAATTAACAAAAAAAGAAGAATCTTAATCCTTCAATAGATGAACCTAAAGAGAACTGGTCTTCCCAGAACTCAAAATGCATTTATAAAATTAAAATCCAGAACACTTTGGCTTAAATGCATTGTGGTGAGTAAGCTTGAGAAATGTTATAACAGTTTTTAATAGCTTTTTTTCTCTTTATTTATTTATTTTTTAAGAAAATTTTTTAATGTTTTATTTATTTCTAGGAGAGAGAGAGAGACAGCGTGAGCAGGGGAGGGTCAGAGAGAGAGAGGGAGTCACAGACTGAAATAGGCTCCAGGCTCTGAGCTGGCAGTCAGCACAGAGCCCGACGCGGGGCTCGAACCCACCAACCGCGCGATCATGACCTAAGCGAAAGTCGGACGCTTAACCGACTAAGCCACCCAGGCACCCCATTTTACTGTTTATTTTTATTCTTGGGAGAAAGAGACAGACAGAGCAAGAGTGGGACAAGGGCAGACACAGAATCAGAAGCAGACGCCAGGCTATGAGCTGTGAGGACAGAGCCCCATGTGGGGCTCAAACTCACGAACTGCAAGGTCATGACCTGGGCCAAAGTCTGACGCTTAACCAACTGAGCCACCCACGCACCCTGTTTTTAATAGTTCTAATGCTGAAAATATATTCCAATTTCCATAAAAAATCAAGTTAATGTACTTTTAAAATACAATTCGTTTTGAAGTTGGAACTAGCAGTTCATATTATCAATTTATTATAAGGTAAATGATTTATAAAATGATAAAACTTACTATTTAAAAAGATGACGACGTCTCTATAGCCCAAGTCTGGATATACTAGCTTAGGTGTTTGCAGACTGGAAAGTGGGGCTGCGGAGGACAGTTTTAATTGTCTGGTCAGCTGCCATTACTCAAGAATACTCTTGGAGCTAAAATTCCTTTCCTAGTAGTAGGTAGATGTGGCTGTCTTTGTTAGAACCGAATGTCTCTAGTTTGTTTGCAGGTATGATTGCATTCCCAGAGGCTGGCTTGCCCAGTGCGCATTCTAAAGGCAATTGCCTCTGTGATCTATGGGCGCTCAAATAAACAAGGCTTCCATGAATCTAGCCAAATGCCTGCATTGTTTGAAAAGTTTTTGGTGACAAATTCTATGCATCTATGCACTCTTGGAAATACTTATCTACTGATCAAAATGGGCCACATGTTATTCTAGGTTTGAGGTCTTTGATTCCACAGGCAGTAGCCAAAGACCATTTAGGTTGGGTACTAACGAATCTAGATCAGTAAGTATAAACCGCCTGGCAGTGATCTCACTGTGCTACAGTTGTAAATCTACATGGTGGAAGTAATGTGTGATGGTACAATGGTGAGCATCTCTTCCCAACTTCACACCCAGTGATGTCTTGTCGGTAGCTCAAAATCAGCTATAGAAAGAGTATGTACACCATGGAAATTGACTACAAATCAGAGCTTAATTAATTGCTTGATTTAGCGAATTCAGAAAATATTGATGATGTAGATTACATTGAAAAGTGAAACCATTACATTGTGTATGGCACAAAAATTAAATACTCACAGACTATTATCTATCCAGGAAAGGAAAGTTATTCATCTCCCTAGAGAATGAAGAAAGTTCTAACATAGGTTTTCTTATTTCACTTTTGTCATACTTTTTAACATAAACACAAATATCAGCTAATACAATATTTGGATGACTGTAGGCAAAAGAGTTCACAAAAAGAAGTCAAAGAAGGATTTGGTGAGATTCAACTAGCTTTATGGAATTTATAATAAAGTGTATCATTTATTTTATCAACATTTGTATATTATATACTACACATCATTTACATTAGTAAAATTTATTAAAAATTTGTTTCTACATATATCTATTTTTTTGTGGCTGAAGTGAGAGGTTAGACCATTACCGATATATGATTATCTCCTAATTTTATCATACATAGATACCTGGGCTGAGAAAAGAGAATATAATCATTAATACTGAGATTCTACAGAACAGCATAGGCAAAGAGCCACACCTGTCATGGCCAGTGTTTGCTGTAGAAAAGATTCTGACATCATTTCCTATTCTGTGGACTGAGAAAAATACCTATTGTAGATGTTCACTGAGATGGATTATAAGATATACATTAATCTAGCACTGAGTCAATTATAAGTACTTTGTAATTATTCATCTTTTTTCCACTTATCTCATTAAGACAATGATGGTAATAGTAATAATAACACTTTTAGACCCCTTTATTAGTATTCTAACCATTTTACGTATAGTAACACAATTAGTGATCACCATAGCCTTCTATGTAGGTATTATTGTCCTTATTTCACACATGATCAATTTGTATTTTGATATTAAATATGCAGATATACTTTATAATATAAAGGATTTAACATCAAATTGGCAACAAAGATATCACCTCACTTTCATTTAGGACTACTAATGATGTACTTCTAATCTCACGACTGCATGTTGAAGTGCTCATTGTACAGCATAAATTTAACATTGAACAGAAGTTCAACAAACAGGCTTAAAATAATAGGTCAGTAAGCTGGTGGAAAGTTAAGCATTCATTAGTCATTTTTTGACGCAGAAAGAAACCTAATTTTAAAATTAGACTCTCTTCCAGACTCATTAAAGGAAAATTTCTAGGGGGATACTATAATGATTTCCATTGTAAATAAGACAAAGCCTACTGTATATACAGCAGATGTAAATTACCTCCAAAAAGCATTTTGATGGAACATTTTTAAAAATTTTATTTTTATCACAGCTTCATAATTTTACTAAAATTATATCAATTGTTTCTAATCAGTGTGACACTTAACCTAGATTAGAAGCCATATCAGGAAATTGCTTTTATGTGAAATGCAAATTTAATAAAATTAAACTATTTTCTGCAGATTATCTCTAAAAAAAGTCATGTTCACAAAATTTCCAGAATAATTTGCTTCTATCTGAATCTACACAGTTGTCTCACAAAATGTAGCACTAAATACATATTTGGCAAATTAACAGTAATCAAAATACCAAGACAACTTCACACTTAAGAAATAATGTGTCAAGGATATTAGGATAAATAATGTTATTAAAAATTGAAAAAAAAACATACCAGGGGAAAGGAAGAGATTGTCAAAGTGGGTAAAAAATATTGAAGGATCCAACTATATGTTGTCTATAAATATAGAGACCTTTATATATAAATATAGAAACCTATATATGTAACAACTAAAGGATTGCAAAAAATAAATTCTATATACACACACTAGCAATAAACAACCAGAAATTGCAACATATATTGCATTGCTAACCATTGATGTTATAAAATACATAATAATAAATTTGAGAATAGATATGCATACTGAAGACAACAAATATATTGGCACACTGAATGGCAAACTAAAAACAACAGAATATTTTACAGAAAAATTAAATCCTGAAATAAATGGAGAGGTGTTGGGCCGCCTGGGCACCTTAATCAGTAAAGCATCTGACCCTTGATTTCAGCTCAGTTTATGATCTCAGTTCATGAGATCGAGCCCAGCATTGGGTTCTGCACTGACAGTGCATAGCCTGCTTGGAATTCTCTCTCTCCCTCTTTCTCTCTGCCCTTTCCCTGCTTGAACTTTCGTTCTCTCTCAATATAAGTAAACATTAATAAACATTAAAAAATAAATTCAGGGGCGCCTGAGTGGCTTAGTCGGTTAAGCGTCCGACTTTCGCTTAGGTCATGATCTCGCGGTTCGTGGGTTGGAGCCCCACGTCGGGCTCTGTGCTGACTGCCGGCTCAGAGCCTGGAGCCTATTTCAGAGTCTGTATCTCCCTCTCTCTCTGACCCTCCCCTGCTCACGCTGTCTCTCTCTCTCTCCTAGAAATAAATAAAAAATATTAAAAATAAATAAATAAATTCAAAAAATGAAGGGATTTTCATGGATAAGAATGCTCAATACTTTTAAAAAAATATTTGTTGTTCACAATGTAATTTATACCTATGACACAATCCCAATCAATAACCTAGCATGCATTTTTTTGGTAGAAATTTTGAAGTTAATTCTAGTCTTTACACAAATAGGATATGTATATGCATTTTGGGCAAATTACTAATGATTTACCATGTAAATTCTAGAATTATATGTATAAGTAAATATCAGTATATTTATATTAATATGTTATTGTATTCTATTTGTATTCATGAATACTTATAAAACATACTTTTTACATATGATATATAAATACATATTATAAATTCATAGTATAAATAAATTTTTATATGTAAACACACACACACATGAGTAACACCCAAGCAAACCACCTGGGTGGCTCAGTAGGTTAAACCTCCAACTCTTAATCTCATGATCTCATGGTTTTTGACTTCCAGCCCTGCATGGGCTCTGTGCTGACATAGGAGAGGCTGATTGGGATTCATTCTCTTCCCCCCCCCCCGCCCTCTCTCTCTCTGCCCCTTCCTTGCTCTATTTATCTCTCTTTCAAAATAAATGGATTTTTTTTTTTTAAAATCAACTTGGAAAGGCAAAACAAACTTGAAGGCTTCAGACTCCCTATTTCTGTGTTAGTTTGCCTTTTCCCCCCTGAAATATGCTGTCTATTTTTAAAAAGTCTGTCTGAGAATTGGATTGACTTGGCTCTTCTCTCTTCTATTTCACTATCAATAACGTCTTCCAATCAGATTGGATAGATCATTTTTCTTTATTTTGTCCCCAATCCATCATAGAACAGCAGTGCTCACATCAGTGATTCTTCTGTGTACTTTGAAAGAAATCACTTATTTGTTTTCCAGGTTGAATCATTTATGTATTAAAATAATAAATTAATGTAGCAAATCCATTTTCCCACAAAGTAACATTATCTAGATCTATGTGAATCAAATTTTCAAAACTCCTGGAAAGATTAGTCCCTTGCACTAATTTCAAAAGAAACCTAGTTCTCTTCTCTATTTCTCTAAAACCATGGAAGGCACACAAACTCTAATTCTTATTCATTCTCCATTTCCCCTAACTTTTCATCTGTTCTTAAAATCCTTAGTTGTTCCAGTAACTAACTTTTCAACTCCAAACCCAACCTATGTGGCTTTTATGATTTCTGTAATCGTCCTTGAACCCAGACTGAATGAACCTTTTAAAATTAAACACTTTTGGGCCACCTGGGTGGTTCAGTCAGTTAGGCATTGATTCTTGATTTCAGCTCAAGTCATGACCTCATGGTTCAGTATGTGGGATCAAGCCCCACATCGGGCTCTGTGCTGACAGCATGGAGTCTGCTTGGGATTGTCTCTCCCTCCATCTGCCTCTGCCCACTTGCTTGCTCTCTCTCTCTCTCTCAGAAATAAACATTTAAAATTAAACACTTCCTCTCCTTTCCATATTGGGATTTCTGTTTTTTCACAACCAACTTTTATTTTCTTCTTAAAGGTGAAAAGGATGACTCTCAAAGAATTAAGTTTTGAAGGAGTCAAGATTCTGAATCTTCTTTAGAAAGAAGGTAAGGGAAAATGGAAATGAATGCATTCTATAAATGCACTCACATAGGTATAGGGTAAAACCTTGGACTGTAACTTGTTCTGCGAGTGTTCTGTAAGACGAGCAAGGGGAGCCTGGGTGGCTCAGTCAGTTAAGCGTCTTACTTCGGCTCAGGTCATGATCTCACAGTTTGTGGGTTTGAGCCCTTTGTCAGGCTCTGTGCTGACAGCTAGCTCAGAGCCTGGAGCCTGTTTCAGATTCTGTATCTCCCTCTTTCTCTGACCCTCCCATGATCATGCTGTCTCTCTCTCTCTCTCCCTCTCTCTCTCTCTCTCTCTCTCAGAAATAAATAAAAAACATTAAAAAAAAGACAAGCAAACATATCTAATAAGTTTTAACTTGATAAATGAGCGATTTCTTGCAATACGAGTAGTACATGATGCCAAATAACACATGAGCCAATGGTTCTTGAAATTCACTTTGATATGCAATACTTTGGATTACAAGCTTGTTTCTGGAATGACAGACATATGCTTGCAAACCAAGGTTTTATTGTATATCCTTTAAAACCCTTGAAAAACATAATTAAAATAAAATTTACAATAAAATAAAATTGCATTATAATGTAATTTTTTCAAATAAATAAATGTCAAATGTTATTTTAATTTTCCTGTAAGGGAAATGGCCTCTAACAGGCCAATATTGCAATTTTACCTTGTTAGGGATATTTTATGGGAAACAAAATAGTTAATTATTTTTAGCAGCCATAAAAAACTACAACAGTATTAATTTTTTTGAATACTGTTTAAGCATGTTATTAAAAGTATTAACTTCTCAGATGGTGATTATAGATTCAATCAGAACCAAAAGTTTTGTGTCAGATTAGTTTGGGGGCATATTTTTTTTTAACATTATTGTATCATGAAAAATAGAGAAGCCAAGGTCAGAGCTCCAGGTAAAGTTAAAATCCAAAATGAAAACACATAGGAAAAATTAGGAAATGGAAATATGGAAAGAGAATAATGAAAGAGCCAACTGAATAGTTGAATTGCTCTGGGATACTCGGTAACACTTTAGCTTTTGTGGAAGTGGTCATGGTTGCTCAGAGCTCGAGATGATTGACAGTTACATGGTCCCCTGGTCCCCTGATGGGGCACTATTACCACAGACTCCCTGACCCAGGAGCAAAATTTAAAAATTCTTTGAAATTTTTACTCCAAGCACTGCTTGCTGAGATAAAGCAGAGTACGTACAATGTGGATGTTCAGATTTTAATATTCATTGGTAAAATATAAAACATTCTTTCTCCTATATTTTTTCTCTATACTTTCCGAGAGAAAAAGGAGAGAGAATTCTCATCACTTCATGGCTCAGGTAGACAGACAGAACTGTAGACTGGAATGAAAGCAGTCGTCTTGTCAATAATGAGTGTAACAAACAAACATCAAATTTGTAATTTCTCGTTCCAGATACAAATTCAATTTTAAAAATGTCACTTGATATTTTAAAGCCAATAGTTCATCACTCAAAGGCATTCTCAAGTCGACGAGGAGAGATTACATGGAAAAACACCTTCAAAATGAACGGAAAGAAATTAAGAATAAAAGCAAACCGAAATATATAACACAGTAAGAAACTTCCTCGGGGGACAGGTGGCTGGTTTTTCAGAGTAGTTTTGGTGTGCATATACTGCAATTTTCAAATTGCTTGAGTGTTTTTTGGTTTGGTTTGTTTTGTTTTGCTAAATCTGTTTGCATGCTGGTGCTGTGTGAACTACCAAAATTGAGGAATGAGAGCACATAAACAGATTTTCCTATTATAATCACAGAACACTTACAGCAAGTGATTTCCCTCACATTAAGTGATACACTCTCCTGATAGACTTTTCCTGGAAAAGTCAAGGTAGTATTAATGCTTTCTGCTTAGCACTAGTAATCAAATACCTTATTCTTTTATTTTAAACTAATTTTGTATAGTTTCTACCTGTCAAAGCAAAAACTGCACCTGACAAAGCTAAAAATTTAAAGAAGACTTTATTCAAGACAATTGCAATGGGGGAGTGAGTTCAGGACTGGCTTGGAAGTCATATCTTCAGAATGGGTTGTGGTGTGTTGAGGGTCTGAGGTAGTGGGGTGAGGTTCATAAGCCATCTGTGCTTGTTAAATGGTCAATCAAGGAAAAGTACATTTGCTCCTACTTCTTGAAAGAAAATGGTCTTACAGCTTGAAGCAAGACCTACTGAGTTAGGCTTCTGCCCTCCTGCAGAGACTGGGAGAGCCTGGCTCTATCTCCTTTGATGATTCCAGTTCAAAGGGTTAGTTTGCAAGTCCTCAAGAAACACTTCCTAGGTTATAAAATTGACAAGTGACTTAATTAAAAAAATGATTTATATTTCAAAAGGGCAAATGCAAATTTACAATTACAAGTGGGACAGGGAACCAGAGACAAGAAGCAGCCTGTCTCAAGTTTGGTCAGTTGAGGGGCACATGGAAGCCATCTTGGTCAAGTCCTATGATTGATCATATATACATTCTTCACTTAAATTTACTAAATTTAAGTATTCTTTCTTGCTTAATTTATCTTTACTCTCTAAGTATGAATGTTACTATTTTGCTAAATAATTTGTGAATCAATGGCAGATATTAGGACCTTTCCCTCTTGCCAAAATATCCTCTATAGAATTTATATTTTTTCAACCATTCTGAAATCCAGGAACTTTTACATTTATTTGTAACACTCTTTATCTCCCTTAATCTGGGAATAATTTTTTAGCCTTTCTTTATTTCCCATGACGTCAGTATCTTTAAAGAATAAGGATAGTTGAGTTGTCTCATTGTTCCTCCATGACTCAGTCTAGGCTGTATATTATTGTCAAGAGTAATATCTAAAGGATTTATTTTTTCAGTGTGTCATGTTGGAAAACTAATGCATTATTGTATTGGTTCTGCTAACTCTGGTCACTTGGACAGGGTGCTTTCTTTGAGATTTCTCCAAAGTGAAGGTTCATTATATCCTTTTATATTTAATAAGTAATTTGCAGGGAAACACACTGATCTTGTTGGAAGATCTTGGGGAATCAAGTTCAGAGCCTAGAGCTTGCTTCAGATTCTCTCTCTGTGCCCCTTCCTCACTCACACTCTGTCTTTCTCTCTCTAAATAATAAATAAACATTAAAAATTAAAAAAAAAAAAAACCAGTAGGATGCTTAACCAATCGAGCCACTCAGGCACCCTTAAGCCAATTCCTTTTAATAATGGTTTGGAAATGCAGAGAAGAGCATTCAGGGGGCAAGGTTATGGACAAGGAACTACAAGTCACAGCTAAAGTAATACTTCAAAGGACCCACAAGGCCCCTGCCTACCTCCCCTGACCTTACCTTCCATCTATTTCATCTTTTACACTTCAGCCACTCTGACCTTTCTATTCCCCAAACACGTCAAGCTGAATTTTAGTCAAGCTGCATAACAGCCTTCTTCTTTGCCCTTTTTCCCACTTCCTAGAATGTTCTTTCCTAGAGCTCCACATGGCCGGGTACCTTTCATATTTAGGTCTTGAGTAAGCTATCCCCTCCAATGAAGGGATCTCCTGAGCTCATTAGCTAAAATAGCCATCCCCCAACCTCTAGACACTTTATTTTGTTATGCTATTTTATTTTCTTTATAGCATTTCTCATTATCTGAAATTGTCTTATTTGCATACTTATTATTTGACACTCCAGAGACAAGAGCTCATCTATTTTGTCCATGCTGAATCCCTAGCATGTACTCAAAAATATTTATTAAAATGAATGAATGAGTGAAACCCATTATATCATTCTAGCACAATGAACAGCTTTCTCCCAGGTGAGTAATGGCAGTTTATTTATTCCTGGGTGCAGTGTTTATCCTAGTTGTGGTCGATTGTTACCTGGATGTTCTCCAGTCAAAGAAAACATCCCGTATTCATGCTTCTTTGTAGTCCCTCTGGGCTTGGCCATCTGACTTCCTCTGGCCAGTGGGACATTAACAAGTTGATGAAAGCAGAGACTTTGTTAAGAACTTGAACCCTGGGGCTCATCTTTTTATGACACTGTCTCTTGAGGTCCTGACTTACATTGTCAGGGATCCAACCACACTGACTAAAAAACCACATGGAGACATAGATAAGCCCAGCCAGCCCCACTGTTCTAGTGCTTCCAGGTGAACTGGATTGTGAGAGTGAAGCCCCTTATACCTTCCGGTCCCACCAAATACCAGGTAAATGGGAAGAACCACCTGAATGAGTTAAACCAGGTTTCAAAATTATGAAAAATAATATATCATTTTTTATAAGTTTGGCAAGGCTTATTACAAAGCTATATAGGTAGTTGAGACACCAATATTACCCTCCATTATAAAGGGGAAAAGAATCTAATCCCTTCCTCCCAAGGGATTGTGAACCCAAGGCCAAAAGTTGCAACATAAACCTTCCCCACTTTTCTGGCATCCTGAACAAATTAGAGTTAACCCAAAAATCTATTTTAAGTCAATAATCCATTCAAAGATGAACTGAGCTCTTATAAAGGCTAGTCTTTGTGTTGAGTATATGTCAAGGATGGAGAAGAATGTAAAAAGTAGTGACGATTTATTTCTCATACACTTCACATGGCTGTTTCTGGAGGTAGGGGACTATGCCCATCCCTCAGTCAGCAGCTCAGGTGCAGGCGATGACATCAGTGTCCAGACAGTTCGAACCAAATGTCTGTGGGCTTCTTGAGCAAACAAATTCTTGATTGCATTTAGGAGTCACCCTTGAAGACTATAACATCTATCATTCCAGAATAATAAATGTCCCCAAGTGTCCTTTTCATGAATTGTCCATAAAATAACCTCGCCTAAATAGCCTTTTTGGTCTGTACATTTTTAAAATTCCTGGTAAGTATATAATGACTATTATGACATTCTTTGTATTTTATATTTTCATAATATTTTAAAATTAAAACATAAATATAAGCACAAGAGAAATAAGAATCTGATATAAATCAAACTATATCTTTGGATACTACATGATATTTTTTCATTAAAAAATCTTTCATTAATAGGTTTCTTAAAGCTATACAGTAGTATTTTTAAGGCTTTGAACATCCATTCAAATTTAAGAATATTTTCTTTGGAAGTAATTATAAATTCACAGGAAATAGCAAAAATAGCCAAAATTTGTTTTTAATATTGGAATTTTCCACTCTTCAAAAAAAAGTTCCCAGTCTATAGAAATTTTTTTCTTCTTTTAATGTTGCAAGAGAGACTATTTTATCTTATTATAACTAATGATTCTGGAAACGATTTTTAAAAAGAAGAGTTGCCTTAAATGTTGACTATGAAATCCCTATGTGCCCATAGGACAGTTAGTGTTCATTAAGAAAAAAAATATTGCAATAGATTGCAGAGATTTGGAGCTATTGTGTTAATAATAATGATGAAAATTATAAGAATATGAGCACTAAGAAAATAACTTTATATCCTGACAACCATTCTCTGAGGTACATCAAGTACAAACAGCATTAACTAACCAGTTGGTTTCTAATCCCACCCCAGGTTAGCAGTTGAAGTTTAGTATAGAAAAATAAAACATGACTGACCGAAATGCAGAATTGTTTTTATTTACAGAAAACTGAAACCTTGAATCTGTTTCAGTTTTATTTTGGACTAAAGCATATTAAATGTGTGTGTGTTTTTCAATGTTAGTATTATTAATACTGCTCTTATTTTGCAGCATAATATGTATTTTTAAAATTTGTTTTTAAGCTGGCATTATAAAAATATAAGACATTAACATAAAATAAGGAACTCAAGCACAAAGATTTGTTCTATGATAGAGATAATATTTTAGGTCAAGGAGGACATTGAATATGTTTTGATAAATAGAATTGTATCATTTTGTTAAAATTTGTAGATATACTAGAATTTTCTTTCAATCTACATACTTGTAAATTTGCATTTATCAGATGCAAAAGACTTTTTAAAAAAATGTTTATCTATTTTTGATAAATAGAGAGAAAGAGAGGGACGGATGATTCAAAGCAGGCTTCATACTGTCAACACAGAGCCTGACATGGGCTGAGATCATGACCTGAGCTGAAGTTGGATGCTTAACTGACTTAGCCACTGAGGCACCACTGGAGAAAACTACTGAAGCATAAAATAATTATAGAATTGACTCAAGCAATGTAGAGTCATATCAAAACACAGAAAAACTAATTTTTAAATATATGGTTTAAAATACTAGCATAATTTTATTTTTTTCCATTTTTATATAGTAATTACATAATTAAATGTATTTACTATTTCCTAAAACCATATTGACAATTAAAAGCAATGGAAATCTTATCAAACCATTCAAGATTCTCCAACAAAGTTATCTATATCAAAGTAAGAATTTATGTTTGAAGAGGTCACTAAAATATAAGTAGTTTAACAAAGCAACAAACTTAAAAATTAAGCAAAGAGAATCCTAATTTTTCCTAGGTTGCATGTGTCCTTGAACAAGTCACTTAAATATTCCACATCTCACTTTTGTATGTTAATTGAGACAAAGGGATTGCCTTTTAGTGAGATGGAGAAGCAGTAAAATCAATTTTAATAAAACTAAGATCTAATAAAATATAAATTGCTATCTTGTGGCAAAAAGAGAATAGATAATCTTACCTACGAACTATCAGCAGCATTGCCTTGAATCACAAAGTAGGGCACTTAGTAATCATTTATAAAGTTCACACTTAAGCCTTATATACAGACATTAGAAGATTTTAAAGAAATCAATACTATATGGAAGATACATATTTTTCTCAAAATTCTACTCTTATATGCTCTATATTAAAGCTTCTTGACATTTCTTCCAAAATATACATTTTGATTCATATTCATTATGTTACTATAAATGTTTAATATATAGTTTATTCATAAGATCTATGTAAATGTAAATGCTTTTTTGCTTAAAATTCAAATTCTCAATAGAAACACATATTTAGAAGACAGTAAGTATTAAAAATTAAACATTTTACATTTTCTTGTAATATTAAGCTGAAAGATGTTAATTCCTAGAATTCTAGGTGTTCAACAATTTGGTAGCCGCTTGCATTTTAGTTTACAAGTAAGAAAAGAGTAACTTCAGTAGTATAAAAACGCATGATGAAAGTTAAAATAAAACATCCTTTAGTGTTTTATGGTTTTTACAATGGTATTTTAATGATTCACAAGGATGATTAAATTTAGCTCCATTTAGATATGATAGTTTAGATTGGTCTTATTAAATAATTTTTTAATAATTAATATTTTGAAAAAGTACTTGAAATTATTATAAATTTCATGTAAGCAAAATGATACATACCTTTGAATGTTATAACTGCTTATTTAAATTAAGATAATTTAGACAAAATCTATAATATACAGTGAATTTTTATCTTTCATATATACCATGAATTGTTATAATCATAAAATCAATTTTTATCTATTGCATTTTAAGGGCTTTTAGTTATTGAATTTCTATTCAACGAAATACTAACATTTGCCAGTTTTATATCTCATTTCCTCGAAAGGATATCAAACATATTTTTCTCTCTGATTTTTTATTATTCAAATTTGCTTAAATAACTTCTCTCATTATTATCAAAAACTATCCAAGTTGCCTTAGAAGGTCTGCAATACAGTGCAGAATTGTTTCATTCAAAGAAAAAAGCAGAATAGCTAAAAAACATTAAGATGCTTCCCAAAAATATTATAGTAATTCTATTATTACGTTCAAAAAATGTTTTTCTTATACAATAGTTTATCCTTCACTTATTCAGAATTTGCTTACTATCAATTTTGCTGATAGATTAGTGGGTTTCAGGCAATTCCTCTAGATCTTCTGCAAGTACAATCCTACTGGACAGAGGGCTGTAAGTGTATTTTGAATGACACATGCAGACCACAAAACCTCTTTCAACTACATCAGCTTTGCCTTTTTTCCAGTTCAGTTACTCCTGTGTGGGTGTCTTTTATATTACTTTTTATTGTATAACATGGTTTCTTAGGCTGAAAATTTTGCAGACCTCTGTTATAAATTGTATTAGCCTATAGCTGTCTGTTTCAAAAATAATGTTGGTACTTTTACTTGGAACTATAAGAGCCCCAAAAATATTTTTTAACATAATTTGAAAATACATTCTGTGTGATATAAATGTTTGACCCATAAAAACTTTGAGAATCTTTATTTTAATATTATTATTAACCTTGAAAATATTTATAAATATTAAGAAAGTACTGCCTAACTAGATTAAGCTATTTTTTAAATAAACTGTCTCATATATTTCTAGTTGTGGAACCATGCCATGTATCATAAACAGAGTTAAATGTTAATACAGGTATATAACTAGATGGATATATAGATATAATAGAATGTTAATTGCTGGAGGCCGGCTCCAGCAGGTCCAGGGGTCCCTGAAGGATGGATGGTGTCAGTGAGAGAGAGTGAGAGAGCCCCGAGATTCTTTCTGATCACAGGGCAGGCATCTCTGTCCTATCAGTTTTGGTGTCTTTATTTATAGGTCAAATGTTAACATGGCATCAGGAAATGGAATTTTTACAATGGATAGCTCTCTGTGATAAGATGTTTTTGGAAAATGTACAGAAACAGGTTTTACAGAAGTATTCTTGCAGAACTGCCCCAATTATAGTGAGGTTGAGTAGCTAAGAAAATAACAGGGTGTTCACATTTTAATAACACTAAGATTAAGTCATAGGTTTGTAGATACTCTTATCCATCCTCATCACAGTTGCCAGGGGAAGGGGTTTGTGGAATGTAGACCTTAGAGAAGGGGCTGCTATACACCATCAGTTAGCAAAGGTGTATGTGGTAACTCATCTTCTGCCCTTATCTGCTCCTTCTCTCTAAGTTAGGCTCTTTGTCTCTGGGCAAGACTTGATTTTCCAGTTATATTCTTTATGGCACCGGAGAGCCAAACATACCTTTAAAGAGTTTAGCTCATTTCCAATACATACAATAGCCTCTTCGAGCGCATTTGCCTTTGTGTCTAGTTTTATGATTTCTTGAATAGCTAGGGCATGACAGACATTTTTGGTTAGCTGACTTACATGTTGAGCTGTATGAACATCTTGGACTAATACAACCATAGAAACACAATTGTACATGTAAAGGTCAATCTTTTTTGAGTAAGGGTCATTAGCCTGTTCACAGCTCAAGGGAAAGTATGGAGGGAAACAGGACCTGCTAGAGACACGATGTCTGTTCCCATAATCAAAAGAAGAAGTTCCCACAATAAGTTCCTTCACAATTTGTAATCATCATACCAGGGCTTTAATATGGGGTCAAGTCACTCCTGATATTGATCAACAAGGTACCTTAGGGGTCAGTGCTCAAGCAGAAATAATTGAGTGGGGGTGGATATTGGTCTTCCCATCTGATTGACAAGAGACAGTGCAAGCTTGCTTTAACCTCACCAGGAGTTTTCTCGACTAGTGGGCTCAGAATGGCTCCCAACAGTTAATTAAAGTAAAAAGTGATCCTGCTATTTGCAACAGCATAGATAAACCTGGAGGGCATTATGCTACGCGAAATAAACCAGATAGAGAAAGAAAACAAACAACAAAACAAAACACAAAAACCTGCATCATCTCACTTATATAGAGAATCTGAAAAAGTAAAATACATAGAAGCAAAGAGTAGAACAATGGTCATCAAGGGTGAGGAAGAGGGAGGCAGGAGAAATGGACAGATATGCATCAAAGGATACAAAGTTGCAGTTACATAGGATGCATGAACCATGAGATTTAAACTAGAGTGAAATGACTATAGTTAATATTCTACTGAATACTAAAGACATGCTAAGAGAGTAGATTTCAGGTTCCCTTATCACACACCCACACACATGCACACACAAAAATGGTAACTGTGTGAGGAGATGGTATGGTAATTATCCTGACTATAGTCATCACTTCACTATATATATGCATATCAAGTCATCATGTTGTATACCTTAAATGTATATAACTTTTACTAAAAGTAAAAAGAAAGAATTAATAAAAGACAATATAAATATAAATATAAAATGCTCTGAAATTAGTTCATTAGTAAAATATATATGAAATTATCTACAGAATCTATTGAGTATACTCTTGTCAAATTAGAATCACAGAAGTTTATAGTTTTTTAGATTTTATTCTAGTCACTGCTATAATCAAAAGTAGTAGATATAGAATCATTGATTCTGTATCTACAGTTATGTACATAGAATTTAACATGCAAAGGAATTTCTCAAAATCATTGCAATGCATTAATTAGAATAATGAAAAGGATTAAAACCAATTTTATCTTTCAACTGGAAGTAGAACAGTCATACATAAAAATTATATCAGATGTGTAAATGAGACCATAATATATATCTAAGTATATATGTGTATATAAGCACATACACATATGTAAGTATACACATAAAATGCATACATATGTAACTTGTCTACATGTGTCAATTTAGGTGGGATCTATTGTATTTCTGAAAATCTATGTCATAAATTGATTGAGATGGGTATTTAATGTATGATACTAAGGGCAAAGTACATCTTTTTGTTTTTAATAGGTGGAATTTTCTCTAAATTTGTTGATTGATTTATAAAAGTTTCTAACTCAATTTCTCTGTGTAAATATAGAACCAGTATATAAATTGATTTTACATTACAGATGAAAAATGCATTTTATAGAAATTAGTCATTAGTCCATTAGAATTTCATTGAAAATATTTGCTAATGAGAATTTCATAGCAAAAGTTAAATCATTTGTACACTGTTCTTATAGAGTGTAACTAGGATAGATGTTGGATAACAACTAAATGATTTTCTTTTTTTAGAAGACATTTATAGAAGAGAAACAAAATTGAATGTCAAGACTATAGAACTATTTTCGGTTCAGAGATATGAATTTCTAAGACCAATTAAACTTGGTAGAACAATCAGAACAGGTGTTTATGTAAATGTAACCTTAAAGTTTACATCAGATATGGGGGAAATGCACTGATATATGGCAATTTTCTTTTGTATATTTAAAATACTTTAGGTTCAGAAGTTATTTTATAATCTCTGCCTATACCCAAAACATCTTACATCAAATTAGAAAAATCCAAACACACCAAAAAGCTGATATAACAAGATGATTTAACAAGAAAGCTGATATCACAAGAACATTTAATTTAATTTTAAAAATCTTTTCCAAGATAGTAAAAATACATGCATCTGTTACGGCATTTGTAATACTAAAGAAAGAATGCATGGCCATTAGTTTTTCCTGATATTAAAGTAATATAGAAGTTTTGGTCATTAATGAAAATAAAGACATGTCCCTGTTCATATCTGGTTCTGTCTCTGGGGCTTTGCAGATCCAAAAACTAAAGTGTGCAGCAGATTGGTTAATTCCTCTGTGTGTGAACTAGAGCACAATGAGAGAGAAATGAACTCTCCTCTGGGAACAACCGAGCAGAAGTTTGCCTGATAACCATCTGATTGATGATCACTGCTATATTTTAGCAGTTGAAGTACTCCCTAGTCAGAGACTAGACTATAAAATAATGGGTGAATAAACTTTAAGGTGCTTAAGTTATGGTGTTTAATCATGTGTTTGAATTGCATAATATAAATTATGTTGATTGTGTCATAGGTCAATTGTTTCTGAACATATAATTTAACTATGTAAAAGGCCATGAACATTTATTATATTAGTCATAGAAATTAATCAAGAGATTCTACACTTATATTTATCTTGTTTAAATTGAACAATACACTATTTTCATGAATCAAATAAATGATTTTCCTGGTAATGTAAGTGTAGCTGTCTACATAAATGTCAATGTTGTATTATTGTAAATACCTCTTTAAAAGCATATACCTAAAGAAGAATTCTGATTTTTAAATTTAAATATGTTTTAAAATTACGTATTAAATTAATTATGTATTTAATTCAGAAATTAATTATGTATTAAAATAATGTATTGATAATCAATGGATTATTTTAATAGCTCTTATAAATGTAAAACTAGACTTCTATTTTAGATATAAAATTGATGTACTCAATATGCTAGAACCTGTATATATGTCAATTAAGTAGGATAGGTTCTCTATATTGTCAATTTTTTAATTTTGCTCAGCAGATTAGAAACTAGGAGTTTATGATCATATACCATTTCTAACAACTCTTCATTCACTAAGTAGTAATTTAAAGCCTATTACATATAAAAGGGACTGATGTAGAAGTGACAGCTATACTAGTGACCAAGGAAAACATTATTCTTGTGTGTTTAGAGCTTATAGACTAGAAGGGATAGAAAATGTAAACTCAATAACTACCCAAAGAAATTTCTCACAAAGAAATTTTGAAATTGTTCTAGGAGAATAAAGTGCATATAACCCTTTATCCAAAATCTATAAAGAACTTAAATTCAACACCCAATAAACAAATAACCCAGTAAAGAAATGGGCAGAAGACATGAATGGACACTTGTCCTAAGAAAATGGCTAACAGACACATGAAAAGATACTCAACACCACTCATTATCAGGGGAATACAAATCAAAACCACAATAAGATACCACCTCACACCTGTCAGAATAGCTGAAACTAACAACTCAGGAAACAACAGACAGTTGTAACAGATGCTGAGAATGGGGAACGCTTTTGCCACTCCTGGTGGGAATGCATCCTCTCTGGAAAACAGTATGGAGGTTCCTCAAAAAGTTAAAAATAGAACTACCTTATGACCCAGCAATTGCACCACTAGGTATTTATTCAAAGGATACAAAAATGCTGATTTGAAGGGGCACATGCACCCCAATGTTTATAGCAGCATTATCTATAATAGCCAAATTATAGAAAGA
The DNA here is from genome assembly GCF_003009895.1 of Hyaena hyaena. Classification (NCBI taxonomy): domain Eukaryota; kingdom Metazoa; phylum Chordata; class Mammalia; order Carnivora; family Hyaenidae; genus Hyaena; species Hyaena hyaena. The sequence continues at coordinate 396,171 of NW_024081561.1, read as the reverse complement.
GCCCAAATGTCCAAAGGCTGAGGAATGAAGAAAGAAGATGTGGTATTTATATACAATGGAATACAACTTGGCTATCAAAAAGAATAAAATTTTGCCATTTGCAACAACATGGATGGAGCTACAGTGTACTTTGCTAAGCGAAATAAGTCAAGCAGAGAAAGACAAATATCCCATGATTTCACTCATATGTGGAATTTAAGAAACAGAACAGATGACTATAAGGGAAGGGAAAGAAAAATAAGATAAAAAGAGAGAGGGAGACAAACCACAAGAGACTCTTAAATACGAAAAACAGACTGGGAGTTTTTAGAGAGGAGGTTGGTAGCGGTGATGGGTATTGGGGAGGGCACTTATTGGGATAAGCACTGGGTGTCATATGTAAGTGATGAATCACTGGGTTCTACTCCTGAACCAATACTACACTGTATGCTTACTAACTTGAATTAAAAAAATAAACTTAATTTAGAAAAAGAGTAAAGTGCAAAGTGTTATGAATATTAGGGAGACCTAACTAACCCTGGGTCTCAGACAACTCTTCCCTGAGAGCATGACATTAAACCAGCTATTTATAATGCAATCAGAAAAATGAAGTGTCACATAAATGGACAAGCTAGTTGATGGGGTATTTTAGTTTAGGAGGACTGTGTTTGGAATTCTGAAGCACTAAGTTGATAATGTTAGGGATCTATGAGGTTGTAGCTTAGCAAACAAGGCTGGGGTGGGAAGCCATGGACATATATGATGTTAATTGTTACTCTGTATATTATATTAGAGAATTTTATGTTATGCATTGAAAAGTATTGAAAGGATTTAGAAAAAGAAATGCTATTACTACTGTTTACATGTTTGAAAATTTCTTTGTTATGTTTTATAATAATCTTCACATGCAAAGGGTTTGATTCAGTTGACATTCTCTTGAATAATAAGCATATTATCCAGGTAAATGAACAAAGAATTTCTTTATACAATAGTACTATTATTACAGCAACCAAATATAAAAAAAAAGATTGTTTTCCCTTCAGGGATTTTTCTTAGCTCCGGACATTAGGCCATTTTCATAAAGAATCAATTTGCTCTAAGGTGACCTTCTAGAAATACAGTTCCTTCTTGGTAAGCATCTTGCATGTGAATCTCTGCCACAAATTAGGCTAGAACTGTTTTTCTTTTTTTTTTTAATGCATTTATAGATGATGAAAAACTACTCAACATGACTTTTGAAACTGTTTGGTACAGAGAGCAAAAATGTCAAGAGACAAAATAATCTGTAGCTGAAAAATGGAGTCTTAACAGTGATAGCAATATTGATAATCAAAAATGAATGGTTGTGGGTATTTAAGGAGAAAGGCGTGCAGTTTCCACATCTTTGCAGTAGAAAATTGCCTCACTAGACACATGGGTGCACTGGGCTACAGGTGGAGGTTCAGGCTAATTTTAAAATATTGGTAAGGTGTTACAGTGTTAATGTACTCTGGATGTGACTAGTAATATGTATATACACCATAAAATATGAAAAAATAACTCTGGCAGTAGATCAAAGAAACAGGTAAAATATGTTTAAAAAGATGAAAAAAGTCTCGCTTGAATAATGATCAAACGTTGTTCCTTCATAATACGATTTCAGTAAAAAGATGGAATTATCAAAGAAGATACCTTTCAAAACAAACAAACAATGGAATTATACTAAAACTACTTTTGCATGTAAACATTTTTTAAAAGAACAAAATAGAATAAAACAATCAAAATACTATCCAAACAGAAGTGATTTTAATGACAGCAACTTAATTATTTTGGAGCCATAGTCATCTATGAATAGAAATATGTTTTGTGGCCCCTGGGTGGCTCAGTCGGTTGAGTATCCTACTTTGGCTCAGGTCATGCTCTCACGGTCCGTGGGTTCTAGCCCTGCATCCAGCTCTGTGCTGACAGCTCAGAGCCTGGAGCCTGCTTCTGATTCTGTGTCTCCCTCTCTCTCTGCCCCTCACTTGCTTGTGCTCTATCTCTCTCTGCTTCTCAAAAATAAATAAACATTAAAAAAATATATGTTTCTCAGTCTTCTGAAGCATGCAGGTCTAAGCAGACTATTGCAGATTCAAACTTCTTCCCCAGGTGAACGGTAAGAATATTGAGAACTATTCTAGGAACTGTTTGAAGAACATCCATGGGACTATTGCAAGCTCATATGCCAACCTGTTCTGTGGAGCCATCTCTACATTGACATCAGAGCTGTGACGACTAGATAAAAGCACCAAGGACCCCAAGCCCTAGATTGATCAATCACTGACATTTGCATGGCACAAACAACTGACCATCGGTGTAAGTGACTTTTTCTGAGATATTCAGACTTTCTGTTCTACCTGCAGGAATTTGGGCACACGTGCTGTCTGCTCTTCAAGTGTAAATAAAGTTGAAGGACAGAGTGCAGATCCCCATATTTTATCCAACTGTCTGGATTTCCTCCAAATGTCCATTTACATATTGAGCATAGCTTTGGGTTATTTTCATTATTTTTCCTTTTCCCTTTCATTTGAACAATAAATTTTTAAATATATATTCATTGTATATGGCACAATAAATGTAAGAAAATATCCAAACTATAAGAAACAAATCCTAACAGTAAAAATGAAAACAATAATGTGATCCAACCATTTTTATCAGTGTAGTAAAACATACACTTCATTTTAGTCATTATTTTGTACAAACTTGATTGTAGTCCCCAAGGAGAAATCTGCTGGCTCACATGATTTCCTTTATCAATGACAATTCTAACCCAACTCTAATCCTAATTTAAAAAAAACCCAAAAAACAAAAAAAAACCCAAAAAAAGCCCATATGGTATATGATCAAGAAACATCCCCTTCTCCCTGACAGCACCCAATGCTTTCCTAATTGCTTCTTAGAATCACCCAGCATGATACCAAATCTGGCGACAAACTGTTCTCAGTTCCTTCTTACTGAATGGTCCCCCTGGCTTCTTTGATGTGCATATTTTTTTTAGTTCCAGGAGTTAATAATTGTTTGCCTATAGTCCTGGGCTAAGTGGTTTTGCCTGGCAGACTTTAATAAGGTAAAGAGGCATTTTAAGGTTCAGCACTAAAATCACTGGGTCTGTTGGAACACGTTCTTGAGATTGTTACAAATTGACTGTACCAACCATAAGCATTTGCTTCCCAAATTGAAGAAAAACTATTTAGTTACAAAGTTTCTTATTTAATTTGATACTTGTACTGAACATACTCTTTGGGGAAAACATCTTAGAGCTGTTATTATTGAAGTATAGTTGATATATAATGTTATGTTAGTTTCGAGTATACGGCAGAGTGATCCCTTTCTGTACGTCATTCAGTTCTAACCATGATAAGTTCAGTCACCATCTGTCACCATAGATGATGTACAATTGAATGTACATTAGTACATTAGTACAATATGAATGATGATATTCCCTATGCTGTACTTTTCAGATCTGTGACTCATTAATTTTATGACTGAAAGCTACACCTTTTAATCTCTTTCAACTATTTCACCTAGTTGTTGTATGATACACAAAAGTAAGGCAGTCGCTTTCTCTAGGTAGCTTATAATCAGCTATGTCAGATGAAATCTTCTATGAATAATCATAATAGAAACTTAGTCATTTGTGTCTCAAGGGAGATACTAAAAATAACAGTAGGTTTCCTTCAGTTTATTTAACTATGAAGGATAAAAACTACATTAAATGATCTTAATAGAAAACAATTCATAAATACTGTAAGATACTAAAATAGCACTACATCCTCTTAATTTTTTTGTTCTTATTCAAGTTGATTCTTCCATACTCAAGTGATAGTTATTTATTTATTTAGTATTTATTTCGCATTATTTATTTCTTTATTGCTTATTTATTTAATATAGTGTTTAATACATTGTTACATGTTGTAATTTAAATATTTACACAAAAGTCCAATAACAGTAAATTTTTCTGATAGCACCAATTAAGAGAAAAATTATTACAGAACAAAGGTAGAGGTAGTAGTAATAGATGATGCTTATTCTGTAATAATCAATTACTCCCAATATCTAACTTAACATGAGACATTTTCTCTCACTGTGCTATATGTTTAAAATAACTGAATGTAGAGTCAACCTAGTTCTACAGACATGAAGATCCAGTGTGGCAGACACACTCCATGTTGGCCCCAATGATCTTTTCAGTGACTCCTTTCCTTTGAGTGTGGGGAACCTCATGACTTTCTTTTAACCAATAAAATATGGCAAAAGGGATGGGATATCATGCTCCTGATGACATTATATGAAAATCCATCCTAGCAGACTGGAGCAATACTCCACCGTTTGGGTTTGAAAAAACACCCTGCCAATTGTGAGGTGCTCAGGGAGAGGACCGTGTGACAGACAACTACGGGTTGTTTTCTTGAGTCTGGGGCTGGTTTCTATCTAATGTTCAGTAAGTGGCTGGAACAGGCAAATTAATTCTGAAAACAACATGAATGAGCTCGGAGCCAGTTATCCTTAGACCTTTCAGATGAGAAAACAAACCAGTCGACCTCTTGATTTTAGCCTTGTGAGGCCCTGCACAGAAGAACAAGGTTAAGACCCGTGCAACCTTCTGGCCCCTGCATATGTGAGATTTTAAAAAGGTGTGTTGTGATAAGTCCCTAAGTCTGTAGAAGTTTGTTACACAGGAGAAAAAAATAACAACAACAACAAAAAAAACCCCACAAAAATTGAAGAACTAATTCACCTAGGTTGATCAATATTCCACAATTTTGTAGTGAACATCTTTTGGAACACAGCACATCTTCAATTTTGAAAGTAGAGAGAACAGTTTGAAAGTAGGAACTGATTTCTCTATACTTCTGCTTGGAAATACTGCCTGTCACTTGAACCTGCAACTATTCACTTGGCTGTCTAAGTGAAAAAGGGCTGAGAACCAGGAGAGAGCAGTACATTAACCCTGCTCCATGCCAGGTAACACAGAATCTAAATCAGGCATGGTCTTAAAATTGAAGTCAAGAAATTATGAGTTGCATGTAATATTACATAAGGTCCGTAATTAGGTGTTGGTCATAAAACAATTTTATGTCTTGGGATTCCTGGGTTAAGCAGTTAAGCGACCAACTTTGGCTCAGGTCATGATCTTACAGTTTGTGAGTTCAAGACCCACGTCAGGCTCTTCTGTGCTGACAGCTCAGAGCCTGGAGCCTGCTTCGAATTCTGTGTCTCCCTCTCTCTCTGCCCTCCCCAGCTCACACTCTGCCTCTTTCTCTCACAAAAATAAACATTAAAAAATTAAAAATTAAAAATAAAAGAATTTTATGTCTTACCTTATGTGGTTTGAACTGTTAGGATTGGGAGCTGATAGCCAAGAAAAAATTCTTGAGACGTCTTTGGTGTAAAAAGGTGGTTTTATAAAAGCACAGGGACAGGACCTGTAGACAGAAAGAGCTGCACTGGGGTTGTAATGGGTAGCTGGTTACATGCCTTCAAATTGGGAAGAGGGTAGGGATCCTGTAAGTCTCCAAGGAATTTTGGAAGCAAGGTTTCCAGGACCTTGGGAGGCTAAGCTGCTGGAAAAGGTCATTTGCTACTGTTTAGTAAATCCTCAGTCATGAGACCCTTCAGATGTCAGGGGCCTATAAGCTTGGAGTATGACTGCCAACATATATCTTGGGGGGTAGAGATAAAGAAAGTTTCCAAAGGGATTTTTATATGTTAAAATGGACTTACAGAATCCTGGAGGTTGGGAAAATTAAGCTAAGACTGCCTTTGCCCTCAGCAAAGTGTCATCATTAAGTCAGCTGAGTTCTTGGAGGAAGGTTTACTCTGTCTATGTCAAGGACTTGTCAACAGGCTATATAAATTGTAAGGAAATTTAATTTTTTCTTTTGCCTTTGTTTCCCACTCACTACCCATATCCAATCTACAATGCTGGGAGAGGGAAAGGGCAAACAATATTTTCATTATCTTTTTTATTGTTCTCTACTAATATTTACCTATAAATTTTAATTTTATTTTTCATTATCTTGTTTAACCATATCTGCAGTGTTCGAGAATATTATCTATTGAAGATTATGCAGCAGCTTATTATATATCTTACTCATAGAGTTTTGAGGGCTCAAGGTCATTTAAAGTCTAAAACTATCGTGGAATGGTAGAGTGGTATTGTAGTTACATAGAAAGATATCATTGTGTGTTATATGGAGTTATAGGACACCGTGTTGGCAAATTACACTCAAATGTTTAAGAAAACAAATTATTTATATAACGTTTGAAACTACCGTGTAAATTTTGGAATCAAGAGGAAGAGGAGATCAGGGAGTACAAGAGAAAAAAAGGCTGTATTAAACAATTGGCCGGGATACCTGGGCGACTTAGTCATTTGGGCCTCTGACTCTTGATTTCAGCTCAGGTCATGATCCTGTGGTTTGTGAGATCAAGCTCTGCATCTCATCGGGTTCTGTTCTGAGGGCTCAGGGCCTGCTTGGGATTCTCTCTCTCTCTCTCTCTCTCTCTCTTCTGCTTCTCCCCCACTTGTACTTTCTCTTTCTCTTTCAGAAATAAATAAGTAAACATTAAAAAATAAAATAAAGATAAAAATAATAAATAAAGAACAATCAAGGAAACTTGTAATGGCATAGTCAAATCTCTGTAGAAAAGATAAAGCACTTTGAAATGGACTTCCCAAAGTTCTGTCAGCTTGCAGAAAAGGGAACAGATGTCAAACAGAAAATGATGTATCTTATTGTGCCAAAGAGATGGGTTTGAAGTGTAATTGTCTAGAAGAATGGAACTTCAGGAAGAAGAGAGATCAAGAGTGGAGCAAGACCCAGTTTGTACATAAAATTTGCCTTTTAGGCCCTTGCTAACTTTTAAAATTGGCCATGGTAAGAAAACTTCAGTAAATAAAACAAAAAGTAACAGCAAATATTCTGTTGACTGATTGGTAAAGAGCTCTGCAAGCCTTATCCCTCATGAAAAAGCTGTAACTGGTAAAAATTATTGATAAATATAAACATTTAAACTCTATAAAAATGCCCAAACAACATATAGCAAATGCAGAAATATTTATTTAATGAAATTTGCTAAATTTTAAGATGCATTTAATAATAACATGTTCACTTATACTTTGAAAATTATAAAACTTTTTAAAAAAAATTAGAGACATAAAAAAATCAAAGGACAATCCATGTTCATGGACTAGATTTAAAATTGTTAAGTTGGTAATATTCTCTAATTTCTTCTGCAGATAAAATCTCTATCACAATGACGGCTGCCTTTGTATATAACTTGATCCTGACACTCATGTGGAAATTATGAAAACAATCTTGGAAAAGCAGAAAAAAGCCAGAAGACTCACACTTCATATTTTCAGGACTTATGACAAAGCTACAATAATCAAGAAATAATGGTACTGGCATATGGATAGCATTGTAGATAATACAATGTAATAGTAGCCATGTAATAAATATAATTGTGGCTCCAGAAATCAGTCCTCATATCTATGGTTTACTTTCTATTTGTCATGAAAATAAAACACCAACTTTCTTTAAATTTTCCTGCCTCTACATATTTCAAATATTGTTATTTATCAGGGGGGAAAATATTGACCTCTAAATACTGAGTGGGGTCATAGACACACTTCAGTCAAGTAGAGAAGGGCTTCTCAGGATTCACTGTGCATATGAATCTCTATGACATTTTCTTAAAATGCATATTCTGAATCACTGGATGGAGTCAGAATTCTGCATTTCTGATAATTTTTCTATTAATATATTGGCCACAGCTTTACTTGGAGTAGCAAGGGACCACAGTATTTGAACTGAAGATATATATTAGTAAAATGATAAATTTTATGGGAGTAGAAAGAAACAATCTACATGGTCACGAAGTCTGGAAATATCTCAAATACACATAAGTTTGCAAAGAAGAAAGCCTCATACTGGTAGAATATTATACCATCAGGATGTATTCATAATAGATGGAGAATATGAAATATCACAAATCAGAATATACCAATAGTATTAATAACCTATATTTCTTTAGAGCTTATAGTTAGAAGAATCTCATATGAATATCCTTCCTAATGTTACATTACATGGTATGTTAAAGAGCAAAAGTCACACTGAACAAGATGAGAAAACAGAAGTTGGGTTACTCTGATACTCTCTCCCCAGCAATAGGGGACGTAGGACAAAGTCTGCATGCCCAGTTCCACAGCCCCAAAAAGCAGGAATGCATTTAAATGCCTAGGTGAGGGGCGCCTGGGTGGCTTAGTCGGTTAAACGTCTGACTTTCGCTTAGGTCATGATCTCGGGGTTTGTGGGTTCGAGCCCCAAGTCGGGCTCTGTGCTGACTGCCAGCTCAAAGCCTGGAGCCTGTTTCAGAGTCTGTGACTCCCTCTCTCTCTGACCCTCCCCTGCGCGCTCTCTCTCTCTCTCCCCTAGAAATAAATAAAACATTAAAAAAAAATTTAAATGCCGAGGTGAGCTAGTGGGAAATTACTGAAGGACATTAGTCAGGAGATCAATCAATGGAATGCATCCATTAAGTTATTCCTGAGTTTGCAAATGTTTTTCTCTGTGATTAGGCCATCTGTGTTTGCTAATTGGCTTTACCCAAAGAAAAAGCAAACTTACTCCTATCTTCATCACCAGAAGTGGTTTTACAGCTTGGAGCAAGACTCCAAGTTATGCTGACATCGAGCTCTTACTTTCCCTAGGGACTGAGAACTAGGAATGACTAAGAGACTCGCTAAACTGCAGACGGATGGCTCCCAGGACGAGTCCTTGAGGAGGACAGCCCTGGGTTGTAAAACTGGCAAGGGGCTTTTAAAAAGATTTACCTCCCAAAAGGACAAAGAAAGAATTTAAAATTACAAATTTTGCAAAGTAAATGCTCTAAGAAAAGGAGGGTCACTTGCTTGTTTACCAGATACCTGAGGATTTTTCAAATTCAGTGAAACAGTAGAGTAAAGCTGTCTCTGATGTACACACTCAAATGTACACAGTGAATGTCCTTCCCAAAGACAGAAAAGACATGGGTTAAAATGTGGGCTTACGATGTCATGCACAGTGTCTCCTAAACAAGCATTTCCTTCTCCTCCCCAGTGTTATTTAGAAATAATTGGCATACATCACCCTATAAGTTTAAGGCATACAGTATGATGGTTTGGTTTACATTTATTGTGCAAGCAAGCATCTCTGATACCTACAAGTCCCTTGCCCACCACCCTCTGCTTCAATCCCGTCATCCTGGTTTAGCACCTTCACATCTCAGCATTGCATGGAAGCCGTAGACACATGGCTTCTTGCTGCCCAAAGTATGGTTCAAGAAGGGGGTCTCTTGGGAGCCTGTGAAAAATACAAATTCTCAGGTCCCACCTGAGTTTTCTTGAGTCAAACTCCAGAAATCAATAGGATTCTCACAGGAACTGCACGCCCTTTGAACTTTGAAGAGTATTCTTTTAGCTTGCTTCCTCTATCCACCATCTCAGCTTGTCCAAATTTTTGTATACAGTACTGATTTTATAGAGTAGCCAAAATACACTGATATTATACAAGCAAATATCATTTGCACACTATTTTTGCCAGACAATGCCACACAGTGATTTGATTAAAAATTATAGTTCTGGATAGCCAGGGGCAAGCCTCCTTCTTACTTTTTCCATCCCTCTCTTTCCTATAACAATGCAGCACATGTCTTTTCAAACCCCTTCCCTATTTAGGAAATAAGCTGTCACTTGTTCTTTCTTCCTATACGTCAAAGTCCTTTTCTCTACTGTACTCGCATAGGCTCAAAAAGGTATGCAAGCCTCTCCTTTCTAAAAAGAAATTTTTAAAATCTTCTAATTGCAAAAAGAAGTAATTGAGTGCAATACTGTGCAAACTTCAGTGTAACCTCTGATTCAATCTATGACATGAAACTAAGACAGGTGAAATCAGCACACCACTCTCACAAAATCAACCCCAGATGTCCTTCAAGAATTGCAGATAGTTACAGGGGAGAAAATGAGATCCTGAAATGAGCAACCCTCATTTATAACTGTCAGCACTAACAGTAGTGGCAAAGATGCCAAATGTGGAAGTGATTATAATAAAAATTCAGGTATGTTAAAAAAATAAAACTTAGGTATGTTGTTCCTTTATGTTTTATACTTTCATGACATTGTTAGCTTAAAACAATTTTACTTAGCTTTGAATCACTTCATTATTTTCATAATCTCATACAGTGGTTTAGAAAATGGACTGACATTTGGGAAACTTGGAATAGCATCAGGCCATCTTGTCATTTAAACATGACCTTAAACTAGTAGTTTAACCTCACTACCTGTGCCATGATGTTATTCAACTGGAAATAGCATGCTGGCTCTCTTACGGTTTTATTGTAGGTATTAAATGTAACAATGCATATGAAGCAATTGGCACACTGTCTGCCCTAAATAAGTGTTAGCTATTCTGGAGTTATCATTATCATAATGTATTCAAGTTCATTTAACCAGTACTAGTATCATCATATGATATCTGATGCAGCAGATCATATACTTACCCATACTTAGTTACTTCTGTATATATGTAGCTATTGTTTCTGTTGTAGTGAACGTCCAGCAAATGCTGAGAAAACTAAAGAGATTTCAATGATCCAAAGAACAGAAAAAAAGGTTACAAGTGTATCAGTTCATTTAAGTACAGTTTTTGTATTTTCTTTGTTGTAATCTAGTTCTACATCTAGCTTATGGTATGGTCATACTATTTTCCTTTGCTGGAAAATACTCTCTTTACCATTTCTACTGATGAAGTGTCCACAGAATTTCCTTCTAGGATTGTACAATCTCCAGCCAACTTTCCTAGAGAGAGTATGTTGACTCTCTCTTTCTTCTCTGAATCTCTATTAATTTTACCGCTGAAATATTGGTTTACACCCATTTTTCCATCATTAAATAAGCTACCTTTTTGGTTGTAAATTATGGAACAGAAAAAAAATATATATATATACATATATTGTTTTTGCCTTCTCAGCCTACTTTGACTTTATGTGGACCAAAATAACTACACAAAAATGTATTAATCACAGATTTAAATTTGATAACTTGGAAAATGATGACATAAATTGGTGTAATTGAAGTTAGCTCATTTGAATCAATAAACAACTGGTAGGAATTCAATTTTTTTTTAGCTGATTGAATTTTTTTGAGTTGATTTGCAACTATGGACTGACTTAAAAAAAGTAATGAACTCTACTTATGTAAGAGACTGTCAGACATGCTTGTTTGAACTTTGAAAGACTAGAGATAAATATTCCAAATAGAGTCCCTTTCTTCATTAAATAGAATACATTAAAAATTAAAAATAATTAATCAAAGCATCCGTTCACTTTCTCCATACACTTTAAAAATTTTTTTTTGCTTTTGAAATAATTTTTCTTCTTTGAGGTTTAAGGCATATGCTATGCCACTGGATTCTGATATATTGGTTACAATATATCTCTATATTTATTAAAGAGGTAAGTAAGGAAATAGGTAATCAGATATGATGAATAGACAGCCATTCCTCTTAATATTAATTAAGGAAGCTCTGGACAAAGCTTCTGGACTGTTTGACCTTAACCAAGCAGTTTGTCTTCAAGGTTCACAACCAATGTCCATACATGGTCACTTGGCTGTCATTATTCGTAACCATCTGTCATTATGGCAACAGGCCTACTCTCAATATACTGTGATAATGTAGACTGCAGGTGCCAATTAAGTTAATTGGCAGCCCGAAATTCTGAGAACACTTCCTATTTTTCTGCAGAGAGTGATACCACATTAACACCAACCTGGCTTCTTACCACCATACCACCTGTTCATTCGTTTTAGGCCAAAAATATTCATGGAAGGGGCAGTTGTGAGTTACATGGGAAAATATTGACTAAGGATCTGTTGTGAAAGAATAATGTTCTGTTGCATTTGGATCTATATATTTTTAAAATTTTTTTAAGGTTAATTATTTTGAGAGACAGAGGCAGAGCACAAGTGGGGTGGGACAGAGAGAGAAGACGACACCTGAAGCAGGCTCCAGGCTCTGAGCTGTCAGAACAGAGCCTGATGCAGGCCTCGAACTCACAAAGCATGAGATCATGACCTGAGATAAAGTCGGATCCTTAACCAACCGAGCCACCCAGGCTTCCCCAGATCTATCTTTAAATATATACATAATTAAGAGTATAAAATATATATTTAAGAGTATATGTGTATATATATGTTTATATAAGTAGATATACTTAAGAATATTATATATATATATATTTAAGATTATAAAACCCTGTTCCTATGAATTTTACATTATTTTAAGGATTTGAAAGCAATACTGTTAATATATTGTGGGTTTTAGTGAGTGTGGATTTTTAAGTATATATAGAATCAATAATTCACTTCCAGGACTTAAGCTGGAGGAACTTCCTATGCTAAATAAATCTTTCCTTCAGGGTGCCTGGGTGGTAGCACAGTCCGTTAAGTGTCCGACTTCTGCTCGGGTCATGATCTCACGGTTGGTGGGTTTGAGCCTCGTGTCGGGCTCTGTGCTGACAGCTAGCTCAGAGACTGGAGCCTGTTTCAGATTCTGTATCTCACTCTCTCTGACCCTCCCCTGCTCATGCTGTCTCTCTCTCTTTCTCTCAGAAATAAATAAAATATTTAAAAATTAAAAAAAAATATTTGCTTCATAATTCCAGAGCAAGGAACAGGGCAGGGTTTGGATTATCATTAAAAAAGGATAGTCATTCAAAGATTCCACTATTATCTGTAATAGGTGATATGTACTTAAAGTGACTCTAGTATTTTCTTCCATTTTCTTCTTTCTGTATGCAGTATCCCAGGGAAAAATTATAAATGTCCTGACTTTTTTTCTCTTAGTATGATGACACATTGATCTGAAATGTTAAGATCTCTAATAGGACCAAAAATTGTCCTCCGTTATACTTTCAGAATTCTATTCAAATTGCAATCTTCCAGGAGACAAAGAGGCCTACTTTTAGCTGGAGTCTCAAGGTTATTATGCAGTGGGAGCCTCTGTATCAGAAAGAGACTTGAATGATGTGTCTGGTCTATGAGAGTGAAGGCACTGACATGTTTGGAATAATGATGGATCCCAGCAACAATGGTAGAAATCCAGGTAATGCAGCTTCATCAGTAGCTTGACTCCATGGTCGTATCAGAGGACAGGGCCTCCTATGGAGTCTGCCTGAGTGACCCAGACATTTCATAAGAAGCTGCAGTTTTTTCAACTGTTTTCAGTCCCCCAAAGAAGTATGTCTTTAAGTCTCTCAGTCTGTAGTTTTCCAAGTGGTAGACCAAATAGCCATCAGGAAAGATAGAACAAAATTTACCAAAAGAATTTTTGACCAGGGTAAGAGAAGGGCCTTGAGTTCTGTCCACTGAGTAGAATAATCATGCCCCATTTACGTTCTAGTTTGATGCTGCAGAGTGGAGAATGGAGTCTCTACCAAAGATGGGAAAAATTGTCAATTTTTCACATGTTAGACCGAAATACCTTTGGACCCACGCTTTCCATATTCTTGCATGTATCATTTCTGTTTCACAATTGAGGTATGTTGGACCTTTTCCATGCATGCAGTTATTCACTAAGTCTGAGTCGACACACCCAAAATAGAAATATCAGAACAAACTGTCACAAGGTCTCCATTGGTCTGAGAAAATGTGTTGGTAGCTGGTTCACCCTAAAATAAACAGTAAAGTAAGCTCTTCAGACTCACACAATCCAGACTCCAACCCAAAACAATGAGTACCGGTAACAGTAACTATCCAACTGTAAAAGACAGTATAAATGATACTATGATCCTGTCTTCTTTTAACTTATTTACATTGATATTAACTGCTTTTTTATACAAATATTTTTGTGCAATAAGCATATGAGAAGATGTTCAACATCATAAGACATCAAGAAATACAAATTAAAACCACAGTGAGATCCCACATTATATCCATTAGGATAGCTATAAATTAAAAAAAAATCAGATAATAACAACTATTAGCAAGGATGTGGAGAAATAGGAAACTTCAAACACTTCTGGTGTGAATGTTAAATTCTGCAGTGCCTTTGGAAAACCATCTGTCATTCTTCAAAATAATCAACATAAAATTATGACAGCATTCATCAAATTCACTACAAGGTATATATACCCAAGAGAACTGAAAATATATGTCCATAAAAGTGAATATGAATATTCACTGAAGCATTATTTATCGTATCCAAATATTCATCAATTGATCAATAGACACATACAATGTAGTACTCTCATACAATGTTATTTGGCAATAAAATAATGTTCTGATACATACTACGATTTAGATGTACCTTGAAAACATCATAGTAAATGAGGGAAACCAGCCATGAGGCCTATACATTTTATTATTCCATTTATATGAAACATCCAGAAAGGAAAATCTGTAGTGACAAAATGAAGATTAATGATTGCCTAACCTAAGGTCAGGAGTTGGATAAAAATGTAGAATGACATCTAATGGATTCTTTTGGGGTAATTAAATGTTCTAAAATTGATGGCAGTAATGATTGCACAACTCCATGAATATACTAAAATATTCATTTGTGTACTTTCATTGATGGATTTTATAATATGTGAATTATATCTTAATAGAGGTATTTAACAACTTATCTAGCTTTGAGATGTAAATTCCTCTGCTTAACACAAAATATTTCAGCTAAGGCTCAATAAAATACTAGACCTGTTCTTGGAGGAAAATCAATAAAGGGTAAAAGTGAACTGAGAATAGGAGCTTAAAGGTTGTGAGATATACACAAAACAGAACACGTTAGGCAACGAAAATAAGCTTATTTCAGGATAAATAATAGTAAATAGATTTTAACCGGGAACTAATATTAGAGATCACTAATATCATTTTGTAGGTAGGGATGTTATGATACTATAAATTAAATGGCTTAGTCAAGATTACATAACTGGCTCTGATTAAAGTTGATTGTAAGAACTAATTCTTCTAAATACTTGACAAGTCCTTTCTTGATTGTATTAAAATGAATTATCCATCAATTATAAAAAGATAAGGATAAAATAAAAACTTTAATATATCTATCAATGCCGTTTAGTACATGTAGTGAGAGTGGAGTTATGTCTTGTCTCCTGTACGTATTTAAGTATTTATCATAATCTACCTTACATGCAATACGTGTATTTGTCAGCTACAATCTCTTCAAACAAAAGCTAGTATTTAAAATATTAATTTAAGTAAATTTCCATTCTAGAAACGCATTCTAATTGCAGCCAGTAAGGACTAATAGGAAGTCTGTTCAGTGAAGATATGAATACTGCTGATTATAATTGATGGTAAATGGTCACCTTACAAAGATATCATGTTGGCGAGTATAATCCTCGAGACAAAAGTGGCACTTCTAGTATATTCTTGCCTTCATTTCAAGAAACACCATGATGTAGCTAAATGATCAATTGTAGGGAGGAGAAAGAGAGCTGAATTTATATGAACAATGAATTTCTGAAATGATACCTAGGCATCTAGCACTATGATTGTATCTGTGGAGAAGGACTGGGGTGGTTGATGTGACTTCCTGTTGTATACGTCTTTTACCAGTGCATGTATTTATATTTTCAAATAGAGGGAATTAAATTAAGTTACAGGTTGACTACTAATGAACCATGACATAAAGATCTGCTAAGATCATCATAGCATTAAAGATTTATGTTTCTCAGAGTTTTATCTCCTGAACAAATTGGATTTAACACATGTGGACTGCCTACAAAATATAGAATCCATGAGAGAACTGCAGACATTTTATTTAGAATATCTAAGAATGTGGGATGAGAAATACACATTTTTATCACATGTTCTCTATTTGATTCTTTTGTATGCTGCATATTAACAGCTACTTCACTAGACTGTTTATCAACCTATAGTAAGTGATTTAATCAAAAAGGCACCTGGTCTAATGATACCACAGTGACAAATCCTCACTTAGTTAATAGCAGAAAAAAGATTGACTTCAAATTAATGTCCACGTGTTCTTTTTCAGACAATGCAACATGTTTTGTTTTCAAATCTTCAAAGTTAAAAGTAATTGTACAACCTTACAGTTAGTTCTCCGATAATTTTATACTCGTTCTGAGTTTACATTGGAGGTTTTATGTTAACTGTGCTGTTATTTTGACGTTGATATTGCAAACCAGCCCAAATAATTTTAGAAATTTTGAATGTAGTAAGATGTAAATTTCAAACATAGTTTTTAAATGCAGCAATGTCGCACAACTTACTTTTATGTGTGTTATCTGTACTTAAATATGTATTTAAAGTGTACCTAGAACATACCTTGAACTTTAAAAACATGTTTTTTCTCTATTGTTGTATATATTGTATCTAAAAGCCCTTTATTTTTCAAGTATTAATAAGCAATTTAAACTCACTAAACCACTAAATAATTTGTTGGTTCACCTACTAGTACATATAGAGGTTGCTTCAATTAAGTCCTTAATCAGTGGTTCAGAAACACTACGTAAGACCTAGTTTCTGATTTTTGCACTGACAATTGGTTTTATCTTCAGACTGGTTTCCCCTTTGGTGGAAAATTCACTACTAACAGATCCTCATTTATATGCTTTTACTTTTTCTATACCATGCAAGAAAGAAGAAGTATCACAGTATTGCTAACAAGTGCTTAGAGAAGCACTCTGACTGGATTAGTTTAAACTATATTATGAGTAAGTATACAATCCACATGGCCAACAGTATAGACAAAATAGTGATTAAACTTAGCAAACGGCACACCTCAGGCTGCTGTGCTTTGATGGTGAGGTGGTTGTCAGCATTCCAGACTCATATGATCCCCTAAGAGAAGCTGGGGATCCAGTAGAAGGGGAAAGGGGAAGACAGTGTTAGAAAGGCTGACCAAAAGATGCAAAAAACAATTGAATTCTGTAAAAAAATTATTAAATGCAATCATGTTCCTACATTTCATTTATTGTGAGAAATGTCAAGGTTTGTTCATTTACTTAGTTATCCATATATAATACAGATATTCATTATCTCAAGGAAATTTTTTAAAATGTTAATCTTTATTTATTTTTGAGTGACAGAGCAACCAGGGGAGGGGCAGAGAGAGAGGGGACACTAAACCAGAAATAGGCTCCAGCCTCCTCCGAGCTGTCAGCACAGAGCCCGATATGAGGCTCAAACACACAAAAAATGTGAGATCATGACCTGAGCTAAAGTCAGACTCTTCACCAAATGAGCCACCCAGGAACTGGTCTCAAGGAAAACTTTCAGAAAATATGGCAGCAAATACTAAATACTTGAGGTGCTTTTAATCTATTATTTCAATCTCTCTGAAGACTTCACACTGAGATCTCAAAAATGTACACATATACTTAGTATCAAGATAAATTCTACTTTTAGCATGATATGAGGAGGACAAATTTTTCAAGTGTTCAAGGTTCTTCTAGCTGTTCTAAGAATTAAACTGACAGGAGACAGATTAACAGGAGAGAGGAATCAAAATTTCATGACATGTGCATGGGGTCCAAACAATACAACTGAGACCTGAAGAAATGACCAAGGCATCCAGCTTTTATACATTTTAGTCAAAGAGACATAAATCTGTGAAGATTTGACAGGACAAAGAAAAGTTTTGTTTGGGAGCTTCAAATAGGAAGAAACCCTAAACGGAATTTGAGCTGCAGTAGTAAATTAGTAAAAGTAACATGGTTTGTTTGGTTTATAGTCTTCTCAGCTCTAAATTCCTATCTCGGGTGTTAATAATATCTCTTTACCATCCTGTATAGAAAAGGTACCTTTCACATGGGGGATTTATTCCTACTTTCTGGAGACAAAGAAAGGCCAGAGTGTCCTTTTTGCAACTGACTTGCTTAAACAACTTTAATTCAACATGATCAGTATATCATTGTGATACATTTTGGGGCAGCCTGACCTGGACTGTGACAGTAACCTGTATAGCAATGGAACCTATTGGCTTAAAACATCTGTGACCTCAGGTATTTCTCACAGTACTGCTGAATAAAGTTCTTTTATTTATGAATATTTTGTAATATTTTTACTTATATGAACTTACTTCTTGAGGCCAAATCAATAAAAAGAAATATAATAATGGAATATAAATGAAATAAAAAATGGAATATAAAAACAGGAATGAAGTCATAAGAGAAAGGTGATCCAATGCTTCAGAACCCCAAAATAAAGTGAGTGCACTGATAAATTAAAAGACACAGATAAAATGATCTCCTTCAATTAACATACTGTTTTCATGTTGAGTCAAAGTCATCAATAATGAAGAATGTTGGTCACACATATTTTTGTTTTTGTGAAATATTATATAATTTTAACTATATGTATACATTGATAAATATACTATTATATATTTATATATAAAATTAGTTAAAGCAATGAACTCAGAATGATGGAGGGTATGCAAGAGAAGAAATTATTTTCTGAAACGTTTTACAGGTTTGTTAAATAGATGAAAATAACTCTTTCCATTACAATCTTGGAAAAACCTAGAAATGATTAAAAAATAGAAAATAAAAAATGAGGCAATGATGTTATTATAAGAATAACTCATAACAGTGTGGTTCCTACATCAACAGCATTTGAATCAATTCAGGGATTTGTCAGAAATGCAAATTATTAAGTCCTGCCCATAGAAAAATAAATTCTAAAGTTGACCCCTAGTCACCTTTTCATAAGCTCTTCGTATGATTCTGATGCACACTAAGTTTGTCAATTTCCAAATTCTCAAGTCCTTTTTTTTCAAGTAGAATAAGTAAAGTTTATTTTTTAAAATATATTGGGCATTTGTGGAGGCAATAGGGAGTTTTTAACTATTTATGATTTATGATTTTTATAAATAAAACAGCATGTGGTTATGATTGAGGAATAAACAATTGAATTGTGGGTAGAGGGTTTTTTTGTGTTTTGTTTTGTTGTTTTTGTTTTTTAATTTTTTAATGTTTTATTTATTTCAGAAAGAGAGACAGCATGAGCAGGGGAGGGTCATAGAGAGAGGGAGACACAGAATCTGAAACAGGCTCCAGGCTCTGAGCTAGCTGTCAGCACAGAGCCCGATGCAGGGCCGGGCCCATGAACCGGTGAACCCACGAACCATGATATCATGACCTTAGCCGAAGTCGGACGCTTAACCGACTGAGCCCTGTTTTGTTTAGTTTTTGAGTAGGCTTCACATCCAGCACCGAGCCCATCACAGATGGGCTTGAACTCTGAATACTGAGATCCAGACCTAAGCTGAGATCAAGAGTCAGCCGGTCAACTGACTGAGCCATGTAGGATCTCCACTGGTTAGACCTTCTTGTAAGATTGATTTCTGTAGACATTCCTATACTTTTGATGTTTTTTCTTTTTTCTTCACTTCAGATGGGTAATGTGCTGACATTGTAACAAGATTTGAGGGAGGCACATGGGACAGGAGAGCCTGAACACCCAATCATCATGCTATGAACAACAAAAGGGTCTGTACTTTTGATTTTTAAAATACTTTCATGTTTTGTAACTATTTGTTATTTATGGTGATATAACTGTGCTGAGCTGTATGTACAACAGCTTCTTTAAAGCATATGGTAACATATTAAGTGCACTATTGATATTATCATGGGACAACTTAGGAGGCTGTTGCTCAGAGCAGTACTGTCCTCTTACACAGATAACAGGGCTGCTACTTTGGGTCATGTTTCACTGGGACTCATGAAAGCCTGTACTTATGGATGCCTTCTTCAAAAAAAGTTCCCCTCTGGCACAGGTTTGTACGAGTGATATCATCTGAGTAGGGAGTCCTAAGCCCAGCCTGGTTCCCAGGTAGGGCCCAGTCTCTATTTCTTTCCTTTGGGCACTTTCCTAACTCATCTATGCTGTAACAGGCCTTGACACTCACACACAGTGTGATGTCCCAGAGCCTAGTGATTCTTGTCCCCGATTCCAGAAGATTAGACTGGCAAGTTAAACACTCACACTGACATCTATGCCATTTCTTTCATTAAATAGTACGCAGCTAGTATCAGAAAGTAGCAGCATGCTAATTTAGGGGCACTAAAATGATTTATATAGATAGGATTTCTACAAAAAATATTTACCTATGCTTCACATATGCTAGGGGCACCCTAAGCACAGATAGTTCATGTGATGCTTAAGGTCCTATGGAAGCAGTACAGCCAGGGCTCCAAACATAGTTTAATTCCTTTCTCTTAAACACTATTTTATATCCATTTTAGAATGTTTATCTCTTTGAACATGTGAGTTTTGGAAGACACTAAAGCTTAGCATAGTTATATAAATAAATAATACATACACAACATAGGACGTAATGAAGTTACTTAGTTGATAAATACACACTTATACAAATTGAAAATCAATGTACATTCTTTGAATATATTTATTTCAGATTTGTATATTAATAGGCATATAATAATAACAACAATACAGAAATAAGAATAGCAAGTACATAGGTATGCTTATTAGTCACTAAACAAAGTTCAAATGGCTGTATATAATCTATCTCATTGGTTCTTTCTAATTATGTATCCATTATTCAGGCAAGAAAATTGAAACTTAGAGAAGTTAAGCAAGTTACCCACATTCATACAGCTACTTAGTGACAAGGTTAACAATCAGATTCTATTTCTTTTCTTTTAGAGAGAGTACACAATCAGAGGGAGGCAGTGAGGCACAGAGAGAGAGAGAGAGAGAGAGAGAGAGAGAGAGTCTTAAGCAGGCTCCACATCCAGAGTGGAGAGAGGCGAGGATCGATCTCACCACCCTGAGATTATGACCTGAGCTAAAATCAAGAGCTGGACCCTTAACTGACCAAGCCACTCAGGCCCCCCAACATTCAGATTCTTGTTTGTCTCCAAAATTCCATTCCTATGTTGAGACCTTACTGGTTTGATTGGCTGGAAGATAGAAAACCCATTACCTGAGTAAGTGAATTTGTTCTAGCTGTGAATCTAGAATTTTATGTATTTTTACTAACTCTTGATTATATAGTTTAGTTAGTTATTCTTATTTTCTAAAATAATTCAGCATTAATCAGGTTAGAGCTTTTTATAAAAAATTGAGGAAGGGTCTAGTTTATTTTGTATTACTTACTTAATAATATTTGACTTTAAACTAAAACATACACTTAATTAGAATGATACCTGCCTTAACAATGCAATTCTTTAATTTCTAAAAGTTTACTTCAAAGTAGTGTGTGTTTTTCTGTGCATAATTAGTTTAATCCCACCTCCCAAAAAGCTCCTTGACAAATTTTACTTTAAGTGGTACCTAGGCAATAGCATCTTATTGGAAACTACTGGCAAGAGCCTATCCAAACGACCTTCAGCATAAAAGAGAGGGTTTGAAAATATGATGTCAATTTATTACAGTCTTCAACATTTACTCATAGTGATATACTGAGGAAGGAAGTAAAAAGAAATAAGATAATCTATCACTTCATTACAAAAAAAGACCTATGATCTTAATGTCCCTTCATATTGTTATATTCTGCCAGGATTCAGTGAGAGGATGTTACTGAAAATAAAATTTAAGAGGCATTAAGCCACAAATATGCCCATACTGAAGGCAGTTCCTGAATTTGAAAGAACATAGTGTAATACTACTTTTGTTTTTTTTACTGAATAACTTTAATTTAAACTTTTATGCTTCCTAGTATCTGATCATAGTTATTGAACTGTATTCATCTTGTGAGCTGAAAAACAATAATGATGCTATTACTTAAATTCATAAGCAGAGCTGCTTCCTTTATAATTTTAAAGGCACTGAAACAATAATTACATTTCAACCTTCCCATTGTGTTAGGAGGCCAAAGGGTGAGAAAAAGAGTAGTTATAAAAGATTGAGAAGGAGATTCTCACCATTACTACTCTGGAATGTACTCCTATGACATTAAAGTGAAATCCAAATGTTTACCTGATTCAGTCTATTTTCATTATACAACTGAAGACCAAAGGCAGTAGCCAACCTACATGAGCATCCTAACAGTTTTCTACCATATTTCCTAAAGTCTCAGTTGAACTATTACTATTATTACTAATTAGTGACTTGTCTTCAGCGTAAAAAGAATTCAGCAATCCCTTCTTTGAGAAGTCACTGAGACCTTAGGCTGACTCAATTATTTTGCATGTGTTAGAGATCTATTACTTGCTATAGCCTTTGTTGAATACCACCATCTGCAAATAGTTCAGGGTTTCATTGTAAATGGTGAACAGTTGTGGTTGAGTCACCTTCTCTCTACTCCACAGATATTGTGCCATGATCTCAAGCTAGAGAAAATTACAATTAAAATCTTAATGTTTCCATTAAGAAAACTAAGTGTGGTATGAATAAGAGCAGTTTTTAATCACAGAGAAGTTTCACTAGTAATTAAAGTTTGCTTCAATTTTGTCTACTTAATACTCCTTGATGAAGGTGATGGACTTTTCCATCTAAACAATTAGAGGGATTTTATTGTGAAAGAAGGACTAGATAGTTTAGTAGTTTGCAACTACTTTATCTTGAGGGAAATTTATGGTTTATTTTACTAAAATTAAAATAATAATGACTAGCAATGAATATTGCTCAAATGAAAATGATAGAAATGCTGTGGAATTTTATATTCTATAGTCTCTGAAAGGATATGTTAAATACTGAAACCAATTTGAAAGCCAATATGAAGTGGATGTAATTTATTCACCATCTATCCTTTATAAAGGGATTTATTTCTCTGTGTTAGCATTTTCTTAAAATGCCTTGGCTTACTTTTCAATTCATCTCAGCATTTCAATTTCCTGTGAGTACTTTCCATTTGTCACCACTTACTAAAAAAGATAGTGATAGTAAAAGTGGCTTAAACATAACTGTAATTTTCATGACAACACTAGAGCATTCCAAAGAATGAAAGGGAGATAATCCAGTTAAATTGCTATTTTCCATCCACATTGGAACTTTAGATATAAATGAGTTCGTAAAAATCGAAGAACTGCTATGGAGGTAAGGTGACTTAAACGGCTGATTTCAACTAAAATAATTTTATGACAGACCAACATGTCATGCAGTGAGGCCTACAATTGATTCTATAATCAATAGCCTTTGTCAAAATGTTTGTTCTTAGATTCTATAAAAATGTAAAAAGAAAGTACTTAATTATCATACAGTAAATTTAATGTCCAGGTAGTGAATTATTAATGTATCTAACTTAAAATAAATAAGTCATGTGTCTGAAAGAGGGGGGAGTGCTTAATGGGTGTTCTCAATAAATAAATTATACTTTTTTTTCTATAAAAGATCTTAATTTATTGGACTAATAAGATTATGCTTGTGGAAGAATAAAGTAGACTGGAAATGAGACTAAGCATCTAGAGCAGTAACATGCTTATTTCTGTTATTCACTCCCAGTTGACTTCAATGGAAAACATTGAGCTCAAGTATGGATTTGGGATTTGACATCAGTCATCAGGAGGGGTTCTAAAAAGTAAATTGCTCATGGCATTTAGTTTGTGTGTCTATAGATAACATAACACATACGTCTACTGGTATAGTGCATGAACACGAACATGAACAATTATTTGAAACGTGATTTACAAATATTTGTGTGTAACTAGAGCTTCTTACAGTATGAAAGGAGTTAAATGGAACAGATCAAAACTGTTTTCACAGCAGGTGATGCAAATTTTAAAATCATTTTTTACATATCTAGAATGTAGAAAAGAAATCTAGCAGACCAACAGCATCATGTTAAGTAAAGGAGAGCAAATAATAATTTTTGTTTTAAAAAATTTTTCATGTTTTATTTATTTTTGAGAGACAGAGATAGAGACAGCGTGAGGAGGAGAGGGTCAGAGAGAGAGAGGGAGACACAAAATCTGAATCAGTCTCCAGACTCAGAGATGGCTGTCAGCAGAAAGCCAGACAGGGGGCTCAAACCCACAAACCGTGAGCTCATGACCTGAGCCGAAGTCAGATGCTTAACCGACTAAGCCACCCAGGCACCCCAGTAATTTTTGTTTTAGAAGGCATATATAATTATTCTGTTTTAAAAGATGTTATAATATTCCTTCGCAAGATGTGTAAACGATTTGGAAAATTGCTTACATTAAAAATGATAACTTTTTCAAATGTAAATTCAAATTGCCATTTCAAGACAATTATTTTATTAATTAGTATTAACAGGGTACTTACAATTTTTTAAAGTTTTGATTTATCTTTTTTGAGAGAGAAAGTGGGGAGGGACAGTGAGAGAGAATTCTAAGCAGGTTCTGTGCTGTCAGCACAGAGGCAGACATGGAGCTCAATCTAATGACTGTGAGATCATGACCTGAGCCAAAGTCAGGAATTAGATGCTTAACTGACTGAATCACCCAGGCGCTCCCAGAGTGGTTGTTTTATTTTTAATGCTTTTTAGCTCTTCTAAAAGTATGAATATATTCTAGTCTATTGCAAACTTTCTCAGGCCAAATTACATTTTACACCACAAGAATTTTCAAGAAAGAGAGATGAAATATTTAGATGGCAATTAAATGTTTGACTATAGTTTATAAACAGAATATACCATCAAGCCAAGTTTGCATGGTGTTAATTATCAATTTGACATTCACTAGCAGAAGAAAGTTATTTTTGGAAGAATATTCTTTTTTGTTTGTTTTAAAATATTATTTTGTAATAATATAAATGAGGAGCCTGAAATTAAGTCCTCCATTAAGAGCAACCTTGGGCTGCACGTAGCCCAGTTCCAGGAAAAGCTTCAGCTGAAGCCACCCTCGGACCACCCTGAGATCAGCCAATCAAAAGAAATGTGTAACATTCCTGTGGTCTGAGTCAGGGCCAGGAACTGCAGGTAGTTAGTTATTCTGTACAAACTAGCCAATCACTCACTGCTTGCCTAAACCCCATGTGGGCCCTTTGAGCTCACCTCATAATTGGTCATTTTCAAAGGATTCTCAAAGGTCATGATTGGGTCCCACCAAAAGTAACGGATGCCTCACAGATACTGAATGGTCAAAACTGTTACCATGAGTGCTGTGCATTTATGATTGGTGCTTATATGATAATGCAATACGTACAACGTGTGCATTGTAATACCCCGTCCCTTACCTCATCAAAACCCTGCTCGCTATTGTTCGGGGCTTCGCTTTGCTGCCACTGCACGGGTAGATGGGTGAGTCCCTGCTCCAGCTTGTAATAAAGACCCTTATGTACTTGCATCGGTGTCAGCTCCTTGGACGTCTCAGGGGACTCATGATTCGGGCACAACATAAATACTTGGATTGAGGGACCATGATGTGGAACTTAAAATGAAATTTGAAAGTAATGGATCTTGTATTACTTACTTTTTCCTATAGATATAACTGATGCTTTAATGCAATGTGTCCACATAGTAGCTGAGACTAAAAGTAATTTAGGACACAAAAGCAGTCACAAATCTTTATATCACTGGGCACACTAGTTGAATACCCCTGGATGGTTTTAAATATGTCTTTCACATATCAAACACAATATGAGGTCTGTCTATACTTAATGACTAATTGTCTATGAATCTAAATAGTTTATTTACTTGGACATTAAATAGGTGATATGTATTCACCAAAATACTCAACAGTTAGACATAAATATTTCCAAAATGTCTGTTTATTTAAAAAAATGTGTTAGCACCGTCTCATATGGCTATCTTCACTGCGCTCTGCCTCAGTGTCTCCTATCTTTCTTCCCTTTCAATAAATCTCCAAATCTCTGCTGTGTCATTTGGATTTGTTTTGAGAATGTTCTCAGATTTACCACACAGATTCATTAACAACATGCTAATAAGGGCATGATCTGTGAGCTTAAACATATAAATACAATGGATTATTTAACTTTAAAATATGTTTGATTCAGAGATATAGGGTCCATCCTTATAAATGTTCTCTAGCAACATTTGGTTAAAATTAAGAGCTCAGGGAAAATTATATTAAGAGTTTTGAAAGAATTAGCCTTTTGAAAAAGAAAGAAGAAAGAAGAAAAGGGAAAGTCACAAGTGACATTGTGTGGAAAGCCAGTAATATCTAGAAACTTCAGAACTCTGATGTAAGATAAAACAGAAGAGCAAAACGTGAGAAGGCTGAATTGCTTATGAGAGTGCATGTTGTGATGGGGGGAGGGTTTTGAGGTTGGCCAGCAGTAACAGAGCACATAAAACCAGTAAATTCATGTAGAGATCATTAGGATCCTGTGAAAAAATAAACAGAATGTGGAGGAGAAGATGCAGTATGTATATGTGTGAATATAATTCAATATGTCTTTGAAAAAATATAAAGGAATATGCATGAAATTATGTATTTCAATATATAGATCATATACATGTTACTTATATACATGTATATCTCATTATGTATTGAAATACTATTTGTGTGAATATATGCATGTGTATAGAGTACATATATTGTCAGTGAAATAATATGAGTTATGTAGAACTGGGTTCAAATCACCCTGCATTCCTGATACTTTCTGGATATGTCATATCCTGATATCTTGCCCTTCTGACTTTGGCTGAGTTCTAATTAGGTAATGATGGATATTTATATAAAGTTTGATGTTTATATTATCTAGTTTCTTCTATGTATTGGTAGAGCAGTCTGCTAGAGCTGCTTTAACAAAGTGCCATAGATTGGGTTGCCTAAACAATGGAAATATATTTTCTTACAGTTATGAAGACTAGAAGGCCAACATCAAGGTATTGGCAGGTTTGGTTTCTTCTAAGGTCTCTCTCCTTGGCTTCTGGATAGCGGTCCTCTTCTGTCTTTATAAGGTCTTCCCTCTACACATGTCAGTGTCCTAATGTCCTCTTCTTTTTATTTCTTAAAAACTTTTTTTATAGTTAACATAGTTATATATTAGTTATATATATACATATATATATAGACACACACACACACATATATATATTCATCTATTGATGCACACTTGGGCTGCTTCCATATCTTGGTGATTGTAATTAATGCTGCAATAAACATGGGGGTGCATATATCTTTTTGAGTTAGAGTTTTCATATTCTTTGGGTAAATACCCAGTAGTGGAATTATTGGATCATATGGTAGTTCTATTTTTAATTTTTTGAGGAATCTCCATACTGTTTTCCAGAGTGGCTGCACCAGTTTGCATTCCCACCTGCAGTGAAAGAGGGTTCTTTTTTCTTGTCATAGTGAACAACTCTCATTTCTTGTGCTTTTTATTTCAGCCATTCTGACAGGTGTGAACTGATACTTCCTTGTGGGGTTTTGATTTGCACATCCCTGATGATTAGTGATGCTGAACGTATTTTCATGTGTCTATTGACCATCTGTATGTCTTCTTTGGAGAAATGTCTGTTCATATCTTCTGCCCATTTTCTTAATTGGCTAATCTTCTCTTTTTATAAGTACCCATCATATTGAATTAAGTTCACACCTTCATGACCTCATATAACTTTAATCACTTTTTTAAAGGTGCTTTCTCTAAATAAGGTCATATACTAAGGTATTGAGGTTTAGGACTTCAACATAGGAATGAGGGGGGTAACAAAAATTGGCATTATGGCTCTAAAGAATATCGTACTTAGAATACCTTGAGATTGTTATCCTGGTAACCATTTTAATTGTGTGCAAATTACAGCAATTCGAATGTAGCTGATTTTTATATTTCTTTCTAAGTCTACTATGTGTGTGTTGGCTTCACCTAAAAGTTGTGTTAAGAGTAAAACACAAAAGTTAAGAGACATTTATTTTTTATAGAATAAAATGATTTATAATTTCTGGATTTTTAAAAATTTAACATTCATTAATACATAATTCACATTTATATTTTCCACTTAAGAAAACCGTTGCATGCCCCCATTCTTAAAAGGTTGTTACATTGAATAATGCAGTGTCTTCAACAAGCACTAAAATTAAATTTCTATCTATGAAAATAATTTCAAATATTTGTATTGAAATTCTATGACAGATATGGGAAAGCCTCTCTTATTTAAAAAAATGAGAAAACAAAACACAAAGAGATTGAAGTGGGAATTTACAAACACTACCCTTATTTGAATGACTATAAACCTATTTAAAGTAAAAAAATTAGCTGAAAAACACTCATCTGACATTACTTTTATAATTATCATTATCATTTAAATGTCACTATGAACAGAATAATTGTGTGCATTGAATGTTATTCTAATTTAATTAAATTTAAATTACTTTAAATTACTTATAAATGGTATCTTAATATTTACCATATTGTTTGGCATTTTGAATCAATGTGATGCAATGAATTAGGGAAACAGAACATAATTTCTCTCCTGATAATGTACTCAGGATCATAATTTGAAATCTGTTCTATATCTGAGATGCTTTGGGGTCATTGGAATTTGTTGTGAACATCTTCTTTGAATCAGTTTCTGTTTTTACTTAGCATTTACATCTTTAAAATGCTCTACTTAAGACAAATGCATAATCCTAGAGTGTGTGTTGTTCACAGAGGAAATAAGAAATTCTAATAAAAATAAACTAAACTATGTTTCCAAGAAAATTAAAGGGAATGACGTTTCTACTTAATAGTAAGAAAGAAATTAGGTTGTATAAAGTGACTATATGGAAACCTTGATTTAAAAGTCATTCATAACTTACAAGATTTCAATCCAGCTTTTTAGTTTGAGGTACAATTATTCCTCAAGAAACAGGGAATTCTCTCCAGGAGTATATTATTAAATATCCCCGGTTTTAATTCTGATTTAATTATTGCATTGCTGTATTTTCACCTAAATTAAAAATATTTTCAGGTGTTTTATTACAGAGCAGAAAAATTTGATTACTTCAAAACATTTCAAAACATAAACTGATATTTGCACCTGTATACAATTCTTGAAAGATCTAAATGACTTAGGAAAATTCCTCCAGCACAAAAATTAAAGTAACTAAAGATTTTGATAGCAGTTATTATCTCTGTAGCTCGACTATTCAATTCTTCATTCATTCATCAGTCAGTTTTCTTAACACACAAGCATGTACTCTATAGGATGGATTGAGGGTTGGGTTCAATCATGTTTGTTAATTACAATTAGGATCTTTCTTAGAGACTAAGTCATTACACTTAAAATAGTAAAGACGGTTAAAGTATTTTATACTCATAACATTAACACAAAAGAGTATCTAATGGTTGTATTTTGAATTAAGTTAAACACACACACACACATAGACACAAAACGTGGCTTAGTGTTTTTGGAAGAGAGAAGAGTGGAATTGGGAAAGGATTTTGGTCATAGCCTCTTAGTCACAAAAGGAATACCTCCAAATCCTAAGATTTGTAGGATAAACAGAGAAGCAGGTGCTTGGAGCGCTTCCACTATAGAACATCTATAGCTACCATGAGGTTGCAATCAAGAGCTCACTGCTATCCATTGGCATGTGTGCCCCGTAGCTCACTCTCTTCACCTCCTCCTCTTCTTCTCCTTCTCATTCCTAATTTTTCTTAATTACTTGTCTCCATTAATAAATCAAAAGAAGGCATGTTCTGAAGGAGAATCTTTTTTAGCTATCAATCAAATATAAAAGTTCAGTGAAAAATATACTCTGTTCACCAAATAACAATGCCTGAGGCAAGACTTATTAATATATATAGGTCCCTGAAGGAAAATGATTACTTAATCCAGCAGGACAAACTAAAGCCTAAAAACATGTAGAAAAATGAAAAGAGGATAAAAATGAATCATTCAATTAATTGATATGAAATGATGGAAAACACATACAAAATTAACATCACCATCTTGTTCTTATTTCAAAGTGACTTATGTGACACAAAGCTTTTGTGAGCAATGGAGGGTAGGGTTTGCTGCCTAAATTCTGGCACTCATGTATCCATACTTCAGGCCCATAGTGTATAAAGGATGTGTGATTAGCTAAATGAAGAGATATAAAATGTATGCATATATACTCTAGTATCAGCTGGTTTGAAAATGTGCAAGGACCCCCTGCAATGTAAGTAAATGGAATAGAGCCTGGATATCAGAGCAGGCTTATTGTCCAGTGATAGGCAGAGAAAATGAAGTGGGTTCTTGCTTTCCAGCTTTAGTCCCATGAGGAAACTCTTATAGAAAAAGAAAATCTTGACCTTTCTTACAAATTGCACAAGACGGACAGTCAAAAAAATAATAAACAAAACAAGCCTGCAGTATGTGTCTGAGATATATGTCCTGTATACATGAGTCAGGCTTTCCTCAGTCGGGTCATGTGCACCTTGCTTTAGGAAAGAAACATCAAGAGGTGGACAGGCAGAAACTGACTCTTAGAACTTCTCTGTGGAGGTAGCAGAGGAAGATTCTATTCTTTTTCTCCATGAATTCATGTCTCATTTCACTTGTAAAAGTATGTGCTTTTTAATCTATTGGATTTAGGAAACAAGTCCATAATAAGTCAAGGGAAAAAAGCAGCAATAAATTGAGGCAATCCTATATTTATCTTCATATGGCCTTTGCCTAACACCTGCTTCTGCTTTTGGATAGTTTCCAGAACTTCACAAACTGGATAAGGTTAAATTTTTGCCTGAGGCCATTTCTTAATTTATCAGCTGTTTTCCCGCTGAAAAAGTTCAGAATGATAAAGTTTATGTTTCTAACAAAGAAAGTCTTGAGCTGAAAAATCGTCTTCTAGAATTCTTGAAAAAGTAACAATTTCTTCATCAGTTCATTTCTTTTTAAAAAAATGTTTATTTATTTTTTGGGGTACCTGGGGCCTCCGTGGTTAAGCATCCAACTCTTGGTTTTGAGTCAGGTCATGATCTCCTAGTCTATGAGTTCAAGCCCCATGTAGAGCTCTGTGCTGACAGCGTGGAGCCTGCTTGGGACTCTCTCTCTCAATCTCTCTCTGTCTCTGCCCCTCCCCCACTTGCTCTTTATTTCTCTCTCAAAATAAATAAAAAACATTAAAAATATAAGTAAGTGTTTATTTTTGAGAAAGAGAGGGAGAGAGGGAGAAAGAGAGTGAGTACATGAGTGGGGGAGGGGCAGAGAACGAGGACCAAGGATCTGAAGCAGGCTATGTGCTCACAGTAGGGACCCCAATGCAGGACTGGAACTCATGAATCCTGAGGCCATGACCTGTGCTAAAGTCAGACTCCTAACTTACTGAGCCACCTAGGTACCTCTTCTTCAGTCCATTTCTATCTGCACCTTAACATATGCAACTAAAACGCACCAATTGGAAGTTTTAATATTTTGCATGAGGATCTCTTGATATACATATTTATTTGGCATATTCTCCATCTTCTGTGTTATTGCAAACCACTATCTCATATAATGTCTCTCTTCACTTTCCAATAGTAATTTCTTTTCTCTGTTTCACACTCCACCACTAACTAGTTCACTATTTACTATTTACTTTAACTTTCAGTAACAGCCTTCCCTCTATCTTTCCTATTGCTTCTTATTAACAGCTCCAAAAGCCAGAGCCATGCATTTCAGATTTTGTTACAACAGTCCGCTGGTTATTTATTGTGATTAATAACTAACTGTGATATGGCAAATCATATGGAAACAAGGTGTCTTGAAACATTAAGGTTTATTGTTGTTCATGCTTCTGAGAATTAACTAGGCACATATGGTGCAGGCGCTAATCACTCATGAGACCTCACTCATTTAGGGACTCAGCTGGCCTGAAATATCTGAGGAGATTTCACTTACATGTATGAAGTATTAGTGCAGCCCATTGGCTGGATCACTTTGGTTTTCTCCCATGTGGGTTTTCTCATTCCACATGGTCTCTTAACGTTCAATCATGTGATGCTTTACAAGGTTGATGGCTTCCAGGAAAGAGTTGTTTTGAAATGCACCCAGGATTTTATTTTTATCCAGGTATGTTGAGTCCAACAGAACAGAAGACCACTGCCTTTGAAGATAGTTTGTTACTCACAGTTCCCAAGTGGAAGGGCCACAGAGAGAAACATCAGGGTCACTCAGGAGGCAGAAGATGCCAGGGGAAAGCATGGACAGAAAACTATACTGTGTTTTTTGTGGGAAGAACAAGGAGTGTCATGGTAGGCATGTTTAAATTTGGATAGTTTGAATAATTTTGGTGGTCTCTGTACTGTGAGCATGGTCTCTAGTTGTCCAATACCTGGCCCTGGGGTGATTTAGGGCAGGGGGAAGTATCCCCTGCCACAGAAACCGATGGTAATGTGGACTCAGATTTGGTTGGTTTGCATATCAAAGATCTACTTTCAGACAAGAGAATCTCCTGATAAACATCACATACATTAAACTCTAACTCAGAATCTGTTCCTCAAGGATCCTACCTGTAAAAATCAACATTATTTCAAGATGCATTTGTGTGTATAAGAAATCAACTCAAAAAGCCTTCCCAAATTCAAAAGGATGGGGGAAAACGGACTTCACTTCTTTAAAGGAAGAGTATCAAGAGCAATTGGCAGTCAGAATTTCTAATCTCCTATAGACACCAAGGTTTTACTGCAAGTTTATGTCTTCTTACATAGAAAACTGTTTGCCTATTAATAGTTTTTGACATATTATTGAAACTTAATGGAGCCAGGGTACTGAGAGTAGGATATGAAGTACCTATGTGACCAGAGTTAGTCAGAGTATTTTCAGATCTAAAAAATAATTAGGTCAGTAGGGATATTGGTAATCAAATCTATCATGGAAATGATATTGTTTGGATAGTTCAAACAGCTTCAGAAAGAACACCAAGCCACTGAAGGTAGCTTAAAGTCACTGAAGGTAACCCAGTCAGGGTGGCTGGGTTGGCTCAGTTGGTTGAACATCCAGGTTCTACTCAGCTCATGGTCTCACAGTTTGTGGGTTTGAACTCCATCAGGCTCTGCCCTGACACCTCAGGGTCTGGAGCCTACCTCAGAATCTGTATCTCCCTCTCTCTCTCTGCCCATTCCCTGCTTGTGTTCTCTCCCTCTCTAAAATAATTGCTAAAAAAAGAGAGGGGTCAGACTCTCATTTCACCTACATCTTTTGATTTGTTCACGTCTTCTTAGCCTACCTCAATGCTTATATGTATGGTTTCTTATATGCACTTAATGAAAGAAATTAAAATCCTGAGTAGGTTATGAAAAATTGATTGGTATGTTAGTTAGAACACTAACTAACAGTTAGAACACTAACAGTGGAAAATCCTCACTATAAGCCATATTCTTTTTAATAAATTTTGTGTTCTTGTGGATACAGCTTGATGAAGGCATATATATGGATTCCTGGACAGTGGTGGTTGCCTTCCTTAGAAAGACTATTACTTGAAGTTTGGAGTCAAAACAGTTTAGAGAAGAAAGATAACATTGCATTAGTGGGAACAAATGGGTTCTTTGAATCTTAAATCAATGCCCCTGAAAAAGGGGAGCATCATTTGAGAAGAGTTATTTCACAACTAATTGATGGAGTTCATATGATAGATCTGTAGACACAGTCTCCCTGGTGTTAAAAGATGAATGTGATGTATAGGCTCAGAAACATGGCTACCACCATTGTTGAAGTCTGGATCTTTCAACCACAGAAAACTGTGCTGCACTCTGTATAGCAAAGTCTCTTGAAAAGCCCAAGTAGCCACGTAGTGCCAAGTCAGCTACAGCTAAATTAGAGAAATTGGAAATTAGAAATTTATTATTATTGGAATTAACCACCTACTTCTTAAATGGGTTTGTCCTTGCTGACTATGTCTCTGACATCACCACTGTAAAATCTCCTGACTTAATTATGTGAGTTCTTGCATTACTTTGCATTAGACCAGAGGAATCATTTAATGGAAGAAGTTCAACATAGATAAACAACTATGTTTTCCATTGGCACTACCGTATAGCACATTCCTGATAAACATCTGAACACTTAGAATATTGCAATGAACCATTAAAGCCCAGATAAAGATTCAGCTGATTCAGCTTGGGAACAACACTCAGAAAATTTAAAGTTTTCCAGAGTCCGTTATAGTCATTGAACCAGTGTCAAAGCATGGAATTGGGTGCCAAAGAACTAGAATACATAAAACATGGATCCAGAAAACAAGGTGCAGAAGTAGTGTTGGCCCTTCTCAACAACATTCCCAGTGACTCACTTGTGGAATTGTGCTTCCTATCATGGCAAATTAAAGCTCTGTTGCATTAGAACTCTTATTTCCAAGGAGAGAGAGCTTTACTTGGTGGAGGTAAGGTTAGGGTTTCCATAGAATGTAGAGCTGTGACTGCCTCATGGTCATTTTGGAGTTCTCATAATGGCAGAGCCGCAGGTTAAAAAAAAAAAAAAAAGTTACTGTGAATAGGCTTCCCAATACAAATTGGAGCATGTCTAAAAAAAAAACAAACAAAGGTTTCAGTGTTGGTCCTCTACCAGGTGCTAACAATGAATTGGAAACTGCAGTAACCACAATCTTTATAGAACAAGAGAATAAATGGCTCATACCACTTAGAAATTAAGCTTTTGACTCTCCAATCATCCAAGCAGCCTAGATTAGCTGACATGCTGGAGTGGGTGGTGGCGGGAAAGAAATAATCACTTGCAATATATGAAACTAAATAGTTGGTCATTCCATTGAATGGAGGAACAGCAAAAGGTTGATGGATATTCTTAAGACAACCAAGAGGCTGACAAAAATATTCACAGAGGATTTGCTTTGCTTGTTTTCAAGAGATGTGAGCCTCATTTATATTTGCCTTTACTTAGTTCTCTATAATATACATTAACATGGGTGTGCATTAAAAATTATAGGGAAGAATTTAGCTAGGATTTTGTGGAAATAAATTCAATCCATAAGCATGATGCATAAGAAATTAAGAAATATGTTTTAATATGTGCTTCCAGAGATGGGAGATTTATAATAGCTTTTAACAGCAGAAGCTACATGGTACACTAGACTGTAATTAGAGCACTCTTGAGCAAAAAGATAATTGCATTCCTAGCGTCCTGAGATAGCAGCAAGATGCAGCAGGTGGACAAGAAACATTACAGCGTGCCAGAGAGAAACAACATTTCACTGAATGCAAAAGCATATATCATGCATGTGAAATAAGATAAATGAAAGGAGAGCATAAATGTAGCAGCTTCAGTTTGTTAATTAGGCTACATTCATGCTCCAGTGAAGCTGCAATTTCCCACCCCATTCTTCTGCAGCCTATCCTGAAAATGTTCTCAGGGTCCTGGTAGCTATAAAATGTAAATTTAATATGCGCCTCCCACTGAGATGTTGTTACAATGTTAGAATAGTGTCTATATAACAGTATGTTTTAAAAATGTATAATATTTTCTTTGACAAAAAATATATTAATGAATTCATTACTGCTTTCTTAGCAGTTAAAAATAATTTGCATATAATTTCTAATTTCTGCCACTAAGACTCAGATTATTAAACTTGTCTAGTTAACATTGTTTAGCGATCTTGCTTAATTATTCTTAATATGCACACACTCTATTCATATAGCAACTATTTGCAACTTAAAAGCAGCAGGCTGTCTCTATTCAGGTATATGGACATTTACTTAAAAGAATCATGATATCTGGGCACCTGGGTGGCCCAGTCACTTAAACTTCCAATTCTGGATATTGGCTCAGGTCATGATCTAATTAATGGCCATGAGATTGAGCCCTGTAATGGCTCAATGTCTCTGTGCTGAGCATAGAACCTGCTTAAGATTCTCTCTCTCTCTTCCTCTGCTCTTCCCTATCCTCCTCTCTATAAAAAAAAAGAATCATGATATCTTAATAATTAGAAATATAATTTAAGAACATAAAATATAAAATTTAATTAAAAGTTGATTATTGTGCCCTTTATTACACAATATATACATGAAAGCATTCTTTTTCAGTTATGTTTTCCTTTAATATTTTGATGATAAACATTTGATATATATTGGTGTAGACCAATGGAATGACATTATACAAATATGTTATGCTAGCTGAAAGGCTAGACAAAAGGTTTAGAAATAGATGTTCAGTGCAAATGGTCATCATGGCATTATTATCAATTGTGAAAAACAAGCAAATCTGTGACATTCTCACCAAAGAGATTAAATGAGAAATTGTGCCATGTTCAGACATTTAGAGCAGGGCCTAGCTCATAGGAAACGCTCAGTAAAAATGTGATGTATTATTATTACTACGTTTGTGGAAGTTTTGTGCTTACTCTAAATTGTTCCTGATTTATATTAATGGATAGCACAGGGGGTCCTGGCTTAGTGTAAGTGGCTCAAGCCTCCACCAGGGGCGCTGTGCTGTTCAATGAAATCCATCTCTGCTCATGGATGGGGAGAAGCATGGAGGAAATGGCTTCAGCCCACTCCTCTTCAACCCTGGAGAGGGGAGTTTGCACCTGCCACTGTTCAGGAAGCCTTCACAGAAGAGCGATCAATCACCCCTTCATGCTTTTTACTAAGGCAAGTGTGCCTGAAAGCCAGAACAGTTGTGGGTCCCCTCCCCCAGAAAACCATCACAAACTCCATGAATGCAGTCTACAGGCCATGGACCACTGCAAAGCTTTAACTCTAGTGGAAATAAAATCTAGCCTATTTTAACAAGCAGATCAGAACACATTTAGTTCAAACTCACCACATACTTGACAAGGTCCAAACATTCCCCATTGCAGGCAAAGAGAAACTCTGCAGAGCACCAACTTGGGGGAAAGAGCAGCCAAAACACAATAGCAGAGTGCACACAGAATACACTAGAAACACTTCCTGAAGTGCCAGGCCTTGATCAGTATATGACCTCATCTTAATATAGCCATTATTCTCAGGGGCAGGAAACAGGTTTTCCTAACATACAGAAGACAGAGACCTAGACAAAATGCCAAGATGAAGGAATTCATCTCAAAAGAAAGAACAAGAAGTCTCAGCCAGGGATCAAATGCAAACAGATATAAGTAATATGATTGATCCAAAATTTAAAATAATTATAAATATCCTAGCAGGACTTGAGGAAAGCATAGAATACATCAGGGACAGAGATAAAAGACCTAAAAACAAAGCAGGTTGAAATTAAAAAATGCTATAACTGAGATGCAAAAAGAACTGGGTGTAATGACTGCAAGGATGGAAGAAACAGAAGAATGAATAAATGATATAGAAGATAAAATTATGGAAAATGATGAAGCTGAAAAGAAGACAGAATGAAAAATATTGGATCACAAGTATAGACATAGGGAACTCAGTTATTCCATAAAGCATAATAACTTTCATATTAGAGGAGTCCCAGAAGATGAGAGGGAAAAGGGCAAAAGTTTTATTTGAGCAAATTATAGCTGAAAACTTCCCTAATTTGGGGGAGGAAAGAAGCATCCAAATCCTGGAGGCACAGAGAACTCCCACCAAAATGTATAAAAGCAGGCTAATACTGAAACATACTGTAGTAAAATTTGCAAAATATAAAGATAAGGAAAAACTCCTGAGACCAGCAAAGGAAACGACAATCCTAACTTGCAAGGAAAGACAAACAAGATTAGAAGCTAACTTGTCCACAGAAACTTGACTGGCCAGAAGAGGGTGGCATAATATTGTCAACGTGTTGAATTGGGAAAATATGCAGCCTAGAGAACGTTATCCAGCAAAGTTGATTTACATTAATGAAAAAAGTTGTGAACTTATTAGATACGGGTAGTTTTAAAATTTTGAAATAGACATTTAAAAATGGGCAGAGAAATGGACATTTTTTTTCCAAGGAAGATGTGTGAATGTCCAATAAGTACAGGAAAGGGTGCTCAATATCATTAATCATCAGGGAAATGTAATTAAAAACCACAACAAAATATCATTTTATACCTGTTAGAATGGTTATCATCTAAAAGACAAGAGATAAAAAAAAATGTGTCAAGACTGTGGAGGAAGGGGAACCCTTGTGTTCTGTTGGTGAGAATGTAAGCTGATATAGCCATTATGGAAGTTTCTCAACAAAAAAAAATAAATAAAGCTAGAACTGCTATATGACTCAGCATGTTCACTTCTGAGTATACAGTCAAAGTAAAATCACTATCTCAAAGAGCTATCTGAACTCTCATGCTAACTTCAACATTATTTAAAATAACAAAGATATTATTCGTCCATAATAAAAGAAGGAAATTCTGCCATTTGAGAACATGGTAGATCTTGAGGGCATTATGTTAAGTAAAATAAATAAGACAGAGAAAGACAAGGATTGTATGATCTCACGTATAGGTGGAATCTAAAGAAGCCAAACTTGTAAATACAGAGAATAGATTCATGGTTGCCAGAGGCAGGGTGAGGCAGGGGGAGTGGGTAGAGGTGGTCAAAAGGTATAAGCATTCAGTTATAAGATGAAGTCCAGGGAAGTACAGCATGGTGACTGTAGTTAAAAATACTGTATTGTATAGTTGAAACTTGCTGAGAGTAGATATTAGAAGTTCTCGTCACAAGAAAAAAAAACCCTGTAACTATGTGAGGCAATGGATATTAACTCACAGTGGTAATCATTTCGTAATATAATACAGATATCAAATTATTATTTTGTACACCTTAAACACAATGCTATGTTAATTGTATCTCAATAAAACTGGAAAATTAAAATATGTTTTTTAATTGCTCATCTTTCAACATCTGGAATAGTGTAATTGGAAAGCATCCTGACATTACAAAATAATGTATTGGAAAACCCTTGCTGTTTTGGAGTTGTGTATTTTAGAATTTTGAATTGTGCAAGAAGTTGAGGTGAATTTGTGATCAGTAATCCATTCTCCCCATTCCAGTCTTTGTCATTGAGTGGTAGGTTTCTTTCTCTATTTTGATTCTACATGTTCTAAATTGACAAATGTATTTACAAATACAAGTA
Organism: Hyaena hyaena; assembly: GCF_003009895.1. NCBI lineage: Eukaryota > Metazoa > Chordata > Mammalia > Carnivora > Hyaenidae > Hyaena > Hyaena hyaena. The sequence goes on along the minus strand of NW_024081561.1, from coordinate 357,367 downwards.
AACTAATAAAATATTTTTTAACTTTATTCATTTATTTTAAGAAAGATAAAGACTGCACAAGTGGGGAAGGGGCAGAGAGAGATGGAGATTGAGAATCCCAAGCAGGCTCCCCTGTCAAACCGTGAGATCATGGCCTGAGCTGAAACCAAGAGTTGGATGTTTAACTGACTGAGCCCTGCCCCAGCGCCCCTTAATAAAATATTTTTTAAAGTCAAATACATATAAATATAAAATATATATACACAGTATATAATTATATGCCAATCATGTCACACTTTCTTATATTTTAAAGAACTTTTTATTGGTATAGAGATATTCTAATATGAATCTAACTATAATCATTTGTCTTGAGTGTAAGTAATTAATCATATTTCATTTTTGGCTTTTCTCCCCTTTATCATCAATAACAATCAAATCAAAATAGTAAATGGTAAAAGTGTAACATTAGACATAGTGATGATTAACCACCTTTCATTCTTAGGATATTTTGAAGAATTTTCAAACCTATTTCTTTCTCCCTGCCCTCTCTAAACCTGAGTACTTTCTCAAATTGAAATGCCCATTATTTAACTAAAGCAGCAGTAGCTAACAAACAGCATAGTATGGCTTTGTTTTGCTGTCACTCATAACACAATTTAAAATTAATTTAAAAAAAATTTTATTGTGTTTTCTTAAATACTGCTTTGAAGAAACAGTGTGGGTTTAATTTTTCTTAAGGTCTAAAACAAATAATAGTACTTGAGGAGAAGAAAACAGCTCTCCTTTTCCTTTCTAAGATCTGACAAAAACTGTCCTAAGCTTAATGAGTGATAAAAGTATCACCTCCATGTTTAAGTTAGTGAGTGCATTGATTGAACACAGCAGACAGATCTTTAAAACACCCAATTGTTGTGGTGCCTGGGTGGCTCAATGGGTTAAATGTCCGGGTCTTGGTTTTGGCATAGATCATGGTCTTGTGGTTTGTGAGTTCGTGCCCTGCATTAGGCTCCACGCTGACAGTGAGGAGCCTCATTGTCCTTCCGTAGGGACAAATAAATTGGATTAAAGGCAAGTAGAATCATGGCAGTAATCCTGAAGGACAAACTGTTGGCCCTTGATTCTTTCTACCAGCTCCATGTTGGCTTTCCACTCTCTCCTGCTCTCTCTGCTGCTCCCCTGCTCCTTCTCTCTCTCTCAATAAATAAATACACTTAAGAAAAATTAAAACATCCAATTGTTGTACTCTTCCACCATGACTCAAAGCAGAACAAGAATAGGATTAGATGATTAAGGACTGTACCGCTGAAAAAGATCTCTATTTTATCCTATGATTAATAATGTTCCAAGGGTCTTGAATAATTCCGATTAAGTAAAAATAATTCAGCTACTGGATGTGAAAAATGTGTTTGTTAAATGAAAAAGAAAGTAAAGCACCTAAGCAGCCAATACAAAGTGGGGAGGAAACAGTCAAAAAGTTTTCTGTTCTGAACCCAGACTGCAAGGCTTGCTATAAAGAGCAGCAATAAAACAGAAAGTTTTGTCCAAATGAATAATACATCAAGTCTGAGATTAAACCAACAATTATAAAGAGGGTTGTATTTCCTATGTTTTACATACCTTCCAATGAAAAGACTATCTCAGTGAGATAGAAAATTTATGTCAATAGGATAAAGAAATTTAGTTGTTTGTGCATTTACATTACTGTTAAGGACTACTATTTCCTACTAAGTAACTAAAGGCAGTGTGGTAATGAACTCCATAGGGACAAATGAATTGGATAAAAGCAAATAGAATCATGGCAGTAAAACTGAAGGAGAAACTGTTGGCCCTTCTTTCTTTCTACCAGCTCCATTTTGGCTTTCCGCTCTTTTTTTTTTGGAGGGGAAGGAAGGAACAACTTCTGAAAACATCTTCTGCATCACACTTTTCTCTTTAAGTCAAGAGAATGACTACAAAGAGTGACTTTTTCTCCAGAGTGACTGATCAGTGTGTCACAAAGGACCAGCAAACTTCTGTGTGGTCCAAGAATGCCACAATATTTAGAGCAAGATTGCTTATTATCCCTCATGGAGAACTTTGAAAACTTTATTTTATTCATAATACAGAAGGAATAAAATCAAGTAAAGTACTATATTTGCATTTTCACTTGGTATTTGGTGTCATTGGGATGGAAGTGTTAGAACACACTTTTAAAGATAATATCCTCACTTGGCAGTGCTCCATGTATAGGCTTCAGGGCTGTGAAAGTTGTGAGATCAGTAGAAGAAAAGAGATGGATATATTATTGACCATAATTCTTTAAAATGTGACAGCTTAAAAATTATATCAAAGGCATATTTGTGCTTGGGAGAGATAGGTAGTGTTCTATAGGGCTTTACCAAAGTGTTCAGTTACTTTTTGAAAATAGTTGGCTAAAGATGGATTTCATAAGAGGGAGAAATTGTGTGGGGATTTAATAACTGTTTGGTTATGTGGTCTTACTAAGAGGAATGAGAAGTGTTTTAAGGGTTAAGGTCATGCAGATATCAGAGGTAGAAAAGAAAAGCCACATGGCCAGAGTAATGTTGAGGGGACGAGTGGCTAAGTGGATATTTTTCAATCCTCCACAACCTCCTACAATTTCTTCTTTTGATCAAAGGAGAGATTGAGTCTCATCATGTGACAAATTTTGTTAGTTCTTTCAAATCGCTATCACTAGTATCAGTCAAATACCCAGGCTCATTGATAAGGCTCAATAGGGCTTTCCATGCTTTTACATGTTGTAGTTAAATTCTCATTATTTACCTAATAAGTTGCTTTTTGGAATATTTTAAGTCTCTGGAGAAAGTGCAGGAAAAGAGAAACCAGTGAATACAAACATAAAAATTAGAATTATTAGAAAGTCTTGAACAATTCCTTTAAGCCAAGAATCCTCCCAACCTTAAATCCCTGAGGAGAACATACCACACCCTAATTCCAAGTCTGTACCCAAGGGATACAGAAATGCTGATGCATAGGGGCACATGTACCCCAATGTTCATAGCAGCACTCTCCACAATAGCTAAAACATGGAAAGAGCCTAAGTGTCCATCAACGGACGAATGGATCAAGATGTGGTTTATCTGCACAATGGAATACTACATGGCAATGAGAAAGAATGAAATCTGGCCATGTGTAGCAACATGGATGGACCTTGAGGGTGTTATGCTGAGCAAAATAACTCAGGCAGAGAAGGACAAATAACGTATGTTTGCATGTATAGGAGGATTAGGAGGAACTTAACGGAAGACCATGGGGGAGAAGAAGGGGGTAAATGGTGGGGGAAAGGGGGAGAGGCAAACCATGAGAGACTCTTGAATGCTGACAAAAACTGAGGACTGATGGATGTGGAGGGGAAGGGGGTTGGGCATGGAGGGGGGCACTTGTGGGGATGAGCACTGGGTGTTATATGGAAACCCACTTGACAATAAACTATTTGTAAAAAAAAATAATAAAAGAAAAAATATAAAAACTAATGAAAAAAAAGAAAACGAGGCTTGATGTCAGTAGGCTTGCATACAATGTGGTCATTTTTGGGATATACAAAGTGACAGGTTAAAAGCATCTTAAGAATATCAGTTTAACAATCAAAAACTTGAAACCAACAGACATATGGAATAATTAGCATGAAAAGAAAAGAAAGAGACAAAAGGGAGCATGGCAATCAGTAAGTACCTACACTTAGGATTCTCTATATGAAGGTTTGGGTAGAGAAAGTCCATTTTTAATCATCTAATACCTAAGGTTCTTGAGAATACTGTCTCTCTTGTAATAACTTTGCTTTTGAAGACTCCTGAAGATATCTGGTTTAGATTAACCAACAGCCTGGGAATCTGGGAGGTGAGTGTATGAAGTCTTTTTATTGGGAGACATACATTCACTGGAATTTTACTGACATGCTTATGGTTAACAGTAATATCCCTCCAATGAAGCTCAAGGGCACTTTTACATTGTTGTTCTCAGTAAACTCGATAGCCAAGCTCAAGGTCATGTGACCTGACACTTAGGATCCCATTAAACTAAGTAGGAGTTGATTGTTTACTTTGATCATGAAACTTTCACATGGCCATGCTGTGTTTAATTATTTTTTCCAGAATTCCTTAGTTATTCCATTAACTGCCCTTACTTCTTTACAAGTCTTTGTAATATTTATTATAAAATAAATTTACTTTCTGCAAATATATCATTCACCATTGTTTGGAAAGCCAGATAATATATTTTCAATAATCTATCTAATCCTCCATCCATATTGAAAATAAACTAAAAAGAAAATCACATGTAAACACAGCATTTCTAAACTATGTATGTGTAGTTTATTTGGTTTTCTTCTTTTTTTTAACATTTATTTCTTTTTGAAAGACAGAGAGACAGAGCATGAGCCGAGGAGGGGCAGAGAGAGAGGGAGACACAGAATCCAAAGCAGGCTCCAGGCTCTGAACTGTCAACACAGTGTCTGACACTGGGCTCGAACCCATGAGATAATTACCTGAGTCGAAGTCAGACGCTTCACTGATGCAGACACCCAGGCATCTAGGTTTTTAGTTTAAATGATTGTTATTTCCAAACAACTTTATATTGTTGTTGGAATAATATATTAAATATAAATGTATAAATATTTAAACCTTTCACTCCATTCTCATTATTTCTCTTTTTTGTCTACTATTGTTTTACTACTTCAAATTTTTATACCAATTTCAAATAATCTAAGACTTTTGCTTGTATCTAAAAATGCTATAAGATTAGACTAATAGTGAAATAGTAATATCTACATTAGACTTTATGACCCATTACTGAGTTTTCTAATGTCTGTGTGTCTGTGTGTGTGTTTGGTGTTTAATTCTATATTATTCAATATGTTATACAACAAAAATAACTTTATTATACAAAAATTAAACTACTTGTTAGTAAACATGGCTCAGAACATATGAACAAGCTATCATATAAATAGAGACCCAAAGCTATTTAGATTTTAAGTAAAATTAAATTAAATCTTCCACTGTGAGTTCCTGACATGGAATTATAAAAACTGGTTTGTCAGTGGCCAATTATATGTAGTATATTTTAACATTTTTATCTGTGATGAACTATGCATGAGACTCAATCCACCGCCTTTGTTTTTTTTGTGTATCACTCATGTGATCAGCCTACTATGTTTGTCCCGGTACCTTTGACAAGGCCAACGTGTCTTTATAACTAGAAAATGTCGTTTGTTTTTGTATGTTTATTTATGGTGTTTTGTTTTGTTTTGTTTTGTTTTTAGCCCCTAGGTAAAATCTCTTGGGATTTCCTCATGTGTTTTTATAACTTTCTTCATCTCATTGTGGAGATTTTTGCCTCTTTGTCATTTCACAGTTTTGATCAGCTGATGATTCTGAGCCATTTGCGAATCACAAAGCGAAGTTTTTTAAATAATAGACAAAGTCATTATACAAGATTCTTCATTTATCTTTGATTTTTTCTTCTCTCATCTTTCTGTTTTCATAACTTGTCAAAAATGAAATTATTTTCTTTGTTAAATTATAGTATGTCAATACTGCAAAAACTATAACACATGAACTTCTCTTTATTTTATAATTTAACTGTTGTCCATTTGTAATAGGCTAACTCAAAATATGCCAAATAATATTTTTAACAAGAAAATTCCCTATCTATCTACCTATCTATCTACCTATTTTACTTTTTTAGAGACAGAGAGAAAAAGAGAGCCAGGAAGAATGGCAGAGGGAGAGTGGAGAGAATTTTAAAGCAGGCTCCATGCTCAGTGCAGATCAGAACATGGGGCTCGATCCCATGGGATCATGATCTGAGCTGAAATCAAGAGTCAGATGCTCAACTGACTGACCCACTCAGGTGCCTTGCCAAATAAGATTTTTGATATTTCGTCAGGTCCACCTTTGAGAATTAATACTGTGTTTACAGATCTATTTTTTTCTTTTATAGAATAGAAGCCTTTATCCAAAGGGTATTCCAACATGCTCTACAAGAAATATTTTATTCACAATCATTTGAAATCTTAATTTGCAGAATTTAATTGATCTCAACAATTCTACTCTTTATTTTACTGATTATTATAATTTATGAGACATGTTCTTTATGTTTTGATTTATATTTAGATAAATATACAGATAGGTATATAGTTAGCTATGATAAATAGATATATAGGTAGTTAATTTCAAATCAGTAATATTTTTTCACTACATATGTATACATAATTGCTTTTTAAAAATATTTCTCAAAACATTTCATTTTACTATCCCTGCACTTTTCAGGGTCTTTAGGGAAGTTTAACTTTGTGTTAACACATAAAATATATTTGTCAGTAAAAAAAAAAAAACAAAAAACCAACTATGTGTGTGATTGTAATTAATAGAAAGTTTCAGAAAAGTCCCTCAGAAATTAGATAACCACCTCTAGGCAGGATTTAAATAAAATCTATTATATAGGTTTCGAATGGCATAAGAAACAATACAGATTTAGAAAAATCCCAAACTCATTCTTAAAGGGATAAAAGTATAATATTTTGCTCCTCTTGAACATATACCAGGTGTCCCAAAGTGTGACATTAATATGGGTTAAAATTTCCAAGGTTATGGGAAAGTTCATGTATTCTTTTTATGTCCACCAAAAACTAAAATATAACTCACCACGCACCTGCATGTTTTCTCTTTCAAAGCTTGGCTTGTAGTAAATTTCTGCATTATTTCTGGTCTGAATTCTACTGTTCAGGTAGATAGAGTCATTCCCCATGGAAATGAAATGTGGAGCTTAAAAACTTCAAGGCTTATCTTACGGTCATATTCTATTTTTTGCTGTGAAGGGGGATGTATCTCAGCAGCCACACTCAGGCTTCCTGCTGCCATTATGAATGTTTCTGAAGCCAATTCCCATGAAGAAAAATGGCTCTAGGACTGACATATGCCTACTGTATAAGATGCTAGTATTCAGTGAACTGCCACAAAAATAAAATATTTCTCCCCCAGTCACCACTTCTCTAAGAATGTAAGGGAATAGCAATTGAATGCAGCTTAGTTAATATAGATCAATTCAACTGAAAAATGTATAATTTTGTAAACATTGCATCAAAATGCCTCTGCAGACTTTTTAAAAAATTTAATGTTTATTTTTGTCAAGATACACTTAGCAATACCCTTAATGAAAAATATATAAGTATATACCCATTTGTTCTAGAACAGAGTCCAGAACAAAGGTAATCGATCAAGATTAGGGGAGGGGTGGATAAGTAAGTAAAGAGGAGCACCTGGTGGCTCAGTAGGTGGGGCGTCCAACTTTGGCTCAGGTCATGATCTCACAGTTTCATGGCTTTGAGCCCCATATCTGACTCTTTGCTGTCAGCGGGGATCCTTCAGATCCTCTGTCCTCTCTCTACCCCTCCCCCATTCTCTCTTTCTTAAAAATAAACATTAAAAACGTTTTAAAAAAAGAAAGCAAAGAAATCTCTAGGAACACTGGAATAAAGATTTTCTAGGTGTGCCTAAATTTGTGTTGGTATCTCTTTACCAAGTCACAGGTTTCGTTACAGTTACTTTCTTGGCATCTTCCCAGGATAAGATAACAGATATATTTTCAAACAGAAAAAAATAACTGTGCATTATGCATGCTGCAGATGGTTCACAAATTGTTTTTTTCATCTTTACCAATAACATCATCACAATATCAAAATTACCTCATCCAATATTTCAGATGTTATTTTGGAGTAAAAATTAACTTTTATATGTTTATTAAATATAGTTAATTATATGTTAACTATATATATCTATATATAGGCACACACACATATATATGTGTGAGTCTTCAAGTCTTTACAAAGGTGCAGTGGAGTATAAAAATCAATACACTTTTTTATTTTCTGATACAGATTGCTTATGGATCTTTTCTCTGTCACAGCAAATATTGATCAACTTCACAATATTCATCAAAACCCAAAGATCTCTGAATTATTCTATTGAAAAATATCTCTCAAGGTCATATTTTTCTTCGTAGATTCTATTTTCTGAATCCTCACAAATATTAGATGTGTTGTATGTTAGGAAAAATTTACATTAATTGCCCTATAGCCAATAAACAATGTTTCTAGCCCATGTGTGTATCTGTTCATTAGATTTAATATGTTTATATATTTACACTTTCATTTGATTGGTTACTTCATTAAGCATGTATTAATTTACTTAATAATGAGTCTTATTTATAAATATTTACATAAAAATATGTGCTATTTCATCTTGAAATAATAAATGGGGCAAATGCTGCTGTGTCTTTTGCAGTACCAAAAATGTGAAGGTCAGAATTTAGGTAACAAAAATTATTATTATTTGTTTCTAAAGCTGTGTCATGAGACAGAGTGTTTATCCTTCATACATAACCTTAAAGGGTATATGGCCCATTTTAAAGTTATTTATAGTGTGTGTGTGTGTGTGTGTGTGTGTGCGCCAATGTAGCTGAAGGCATTTCTTAATTAATTAATTCATATACTTGTTTAGGCACTTATTCAAGTAAAAAGTATTAAGTGAACATATGACCAAGCCCAGTATAAACCAACTCTTACCTTCTCTTTCCCTAAAAAATAATCTCAAAAGACAAACAATAAACCAAAACATCTTATAGACTTGAAACATCTATTTAAATGCTATTAACTTTACTTAATTTTATTTTACTGAAATCACAATAGCTTATTAAAAAATGAAAAGCAACAGCTGTATTTAAATAGTACTAATAGGGGCGCCTGGGTGGCTCAGTCGATTAAGCGTCAGACTTCTACTCAGGTCATGATCTCACAGTTCGTGGGTTTGAGCTCCGCGTTGGGCTCTGTGCTGACAGCTAGCTCAGAGCCTGGAGCCTGCTTCAGGTTCTATGTCCCTCTCTCTCTGACCCTCCCCTGCTCACACTATGTCTCTCTCTCAGAAATAAATAAAAACATGAAAAAAAAAATGGTACTAATAGATAATAGATGTAGTATTTTCCTTAGGACCCTCAGAGGTCTTCTGGTCTTAAGTTTGGAATTATAAACATTCAGCATAGAAACTAAACACAAACCATGGTGCAATAAGGAAAAAAATAACTTGAATTATTAATAGCCCTCCATTTTATTGCCATATTATTCCAAATAAAATTTCATTTTAACCAAGTTAAAAAATGCTTGATATATGTGATTAAAAAGTCAGAAAGGTAAATAAATGAAAGAATAATATAAAATTTATAATTAATATTTCATATTATTTTGACTATTTCTTTGTATGATCGCATATTTATCTGCATGATAACTATTCTGCTGATGTGGCTGATTAAATTTTAGTGTGGGGCACCTGGGTGGCTCAGTCAGTTAACTGTGGGACTCTTGATTTTGACTCGGTCATGATCTTGCAGTTTGTGAGTTCGAGCCCTACACCAGGCTTTAACCAGACCCTAGCTGGGATTTGATCTCTCTCTCTGCTCTTCCCCTGATCGTTCCTTCTCTCTCTTTCAAAAATAAATAAATAAGCATTAAAAAAATTGATTTTAGTAAAAACAATTTATAATCTCTAGTAGTGCTAATAGTTTTGAAGAAAACAGTAATTATAACTACCTAATTAATTTCATCTAAATATATTTCTCATTGCAATATATAGTACTTCAACTGTATCTTTATATCAAGTTAATTTCAATTAATATCTTAAAGGATGTGTGGGGTCAGCTTTGACAACAGTGTTCTAATATTTGTAATCTTTTATGTGTAATCATTTACAAGAGACTGTTGGTAAACAAAACTTAGAAAAACTAGTACGTGTTAATATCAATAACAAGTTTTGTTAGATTTTTAAACGTTTTTTCTCAATCCAAGATAATACAAATTGGGATACAAAGCAACTATAAATGCAATCCTTTGTCAGGTTTTACTGGTCTATCCAACCAGAAGAGTTCTCTCTTCATCAAAAATGAGTATGTCTTTGAAACTTTCTGTCTAGAAATATTAGAATTCAACAACTCGCTGAAAGTCAAATGGATAACCAAATTTGATCATTATAAACTTGAGAAATAGTGTCATTGGTAAAAAAGAGAAAAACTACTGAGTTTTATGTTTATGAAGATAGATAAGTTGATATTTTTGAGTAGAAAGTAAATTTTAAAAGAAAATTGAAAATTCTAGAACTAAAAGTAAAAACTAAAATATATGACACATCTGGGTTTATTTCCTGGTTCTTGCAAGAATACCATACTCGCCAGACCAGTTGTGTCTGGGGTTAACGTTTGGCTTAGTTTGTAGTTCACTACAGCATGTCCTGATGCATTTGTTTCTTATAGTAGCCAGACAAGTGAATTAAACAAAAACACAATAGGGATCATCATTTCTGCACCTTTCCATGCCTTTCAGAATGTGATTTCTGCTATTACCCCAGAGGCAGTATTGCTTTTATTTCTTCTTTTGGCTGTGGTATAAAGGGAAGTCTTGTCAAGGTGTTCTGCTTGCCTCTCCTATCACAATAACTATCAACATAACAAGGAACTGATGTGTCTGTCAGCTGCTATTGTATACATCCATCTAGATTAAACATTTAGAAAATAGGGACTGACTTGCTGTGAGATATGGACTCTTTGCAACCACTGAGATGAACACATGATTGGGCCAAATTTATCACCAAATGTCCATATATATGCCCCTACTTTTAGAAGAATCCATGATCACAGTTGGTTTTCCCTGATACCAGTGTCAACTCACACACTGCATCAAAGGATGTGGGTGCTTCCTTTTCCATATATGCTTATGGCCATAGACCCTTGGGGTAAAAGAATGAAATTATGTTTACTGTATATCCTTGCTCTAGCATCAGTGCTGCTTCTCAGGACCCAGTCCCTGCTTTAATCATTGGGCTTCAGTCTGAAAATTGGTTTAGGTTTAAAAACTAGGTTGAGAGGTGGGGAGCCTACGTAGCTTAGTCGGTTAAGCGTCGGACTTCGGCTCAGGTCATGATCTCCTGGTTTGTGGGTTTGAGCCCCGCATGGGGTTCTGTGCAGGCAGCTCAGAACCTGGAACCTGTTTCAGATTCTGTGTCTCCCTCTCTCTCTGTCCCTCCCCCGCTCATACTCTTGTTTCAAAAATAAATAAAAACTATAAAAAAATTTTTAAAAATAAAAAATAAAAACTAGGTTGAGAGATTAAGACTGTCCACTGGAGTGGCTATCAAATTTCTGCTCATCTATTCTGGATATTTTTTAAATATATGCACATACACAAAAACCCTTGTTGGTGGTCTTTCTATCTTTCCCTGGGAGCTATGATGGTCTTTTAGCCACCATCATAGATCGCTGCATAATAAGTCCTCTTTGTTATTTTGTTGATCTTATTATCATGAAAAGTATATTCTCCCCAAGTAGTGGTTAAGTTTCACCCCTTGCCTTTGCTGTTCCAGAATTTTATATCATCATTGACACTAGTTCCAAAATATCATCACCTGCTAATCATTCCTGGCCTACAAACAATAGACACTGTCAAGCCTATAATGAGCACATTTATTATAACATTAATAAGACTAACATCCTTTGGTTCATCCTGAAGTTCACAGACATTTTAGCATGACTCAGTCTTTTTATTGGTTTCACACATTCTAGCATGGTGTATCTGGAAACTTAACTCCATGTAATTTACCTCATAATGTTTCCAGAAAACATCCCTAAAGCATACTAGGGCTGAGCCCAGGTGCTCTTGAAATCCACTGAATTTTGAGTTCCCTTCATACCACAAAACTCCATATCACTTAAAATCTCTTTCATTCTTGGGGCTCCTGGGTGGTTCCATTGGTCAAGGATTCATCTAGCCTCAGGTCATGATCTAAGTTCATGATGTCAGTTCATGAATTCGAGCCCCGTGTCGGGCTCTGTGCTGACAGCTCAGAGCCTGGAGCCTGCTTCAGATTCTGTGTCTCCCTCTCTCTCTCTGCCCCTGCCCCATTCAAACTCTGTCTCAAAAATAAATAAATGTTAAAAAATCTCTTTCATTCTTATAATCTGTAGGATTATTTTTCTGTTTCCTGCATGTATGTATATGCTAGGTCCAGCAATTTCAATCACAAATGATCTCTTTCCTCAGTTATGGATTCCAGAACTTCTGTAAGCCGTGATAAAACTTAATAATAACTTTTGGTTAAATGGCAAGGGGGGAACGTAGGAGAACTTGTTTTGTTTTGTAAGAAATCTGTTTCGGATGGATCCACTTCAGAGGCGCCAGGAATCTGCTATAATCTACCAGAGGAAATTAAGCCACCTCTACAGATGTAGAGGGCTCAAGGTCTGCTTGTTCCATAGTTTTTGACCCATTCACTCATGGTCCTATCCTTTGCATTTTCGAATCTGTTTTTGACTTCCTGAGCAAACAGTTCAGTTAGAAGTTCTGCTACTTTTACAGTGAGATCTTGGGCTTGATCATCCATGTCAATTTCCCTTCAGTTGCAGGAAAGCATATGTCTTTAAATGCTTATGTGATTTCTTTGTAACTTTCCTACTATCAATTCGATTATTAATTGATTTCCTTGAGTTTATCATTTTCTTTGTTTAGTACATTCGTGGTGCATAGCAACAATCAATCCCATAGTCCTTGTCATTGTCATTCCTCTTATACCTTTCTATAGATACAGTCTGACACAGATCTTATGCTTGTATTACATCCCAGATGATCACATCTCAGATAAGGACATACAAAATAATGATCAATTATGGTCATATAATATGCCAGAAATTAGTACCATCTGTTGGCCAATCTGTTACTATCTAATTGATGAGAGATCTAATTTCAGAATAATATAAATATATTCCATTCCCCAAAAGCACCTCTGTTACCCACTGTTTTAAGTCAGGCTTCCCAGAAGTGGACATGAGACAAAGTTGACTTGCAAGCCCTTTATTAGGGAAGGACTCCCAGAGAGACCAATAAAGGCAGACAGGGCCTTTTATTACAGAACTCTCTGTAAAAGAGACAAAGATGCTAGTTCTAGGAAGCAAAACACACATATCTGATACTGAATAATGGTTAAGTGGTGAGAAAAGTAATAAAGGGAATGGAGTCTGGAGGCCAGCGCAGTGGTGTGGGGGTGGGAATGGGGGGCTGTCATACCCTATGGCTCCTAGTCAAATACAGACCAACAGGAAGCAATGTACCTTGCAAATCCATACTACTTTAGTTACTACTTTACTACCCCTGCAAGAGGAAGAGTTTTCCTTCTTCTCTGGCAATAGCCCAAACAGTGAGAGACTGTCACAAGTCAGCCAAAGAAAAGGCATTGTATTTCAAGCTCTCAGTTTATCTCAAAGAACCTTTTGTTTATAATAGCCCATCCAACTCTTCCCTTTCCTCCATAATGGGCTGTACCTTTCCTATTTTTTCTGCACTTGCTTATGGTTTCACCATAGTTGTATTGTAATTGTATAGTATATCTAAGTAAGCTTATTTTTGCTAATAAAATAATTGAGTTACTGTTAAGGTTAACAGCAGGGAGGAAGAAATCATATGATCATGAAATGAGTCAAGGAGAAAAGCATTGAAGTAATAGGATGGCCTCTCTAAGGAATATAATCTGTTTAAAATTCTGAAGCAAGCAAGAGAGTTAGGTCTTAGATTCACTAGAAGGAGAGCATCCCAGGCAGAAGGAGTACACAAAGTCCTCAGAGAGGATCTTGTGTATTAAGCATAAAATTACCCAAGGAAGCAGTGAACCTGGAGCATACTGAAGGAAAGAGAAAGATGCAAAGAAATAAAGTTCACAAAGTAAAGTAGAGAGCCATTGTGTGGACAAAAACAAATGTCCAAGCAGCCTACATGTTGATCTATTTGAGCATGTTCACTAAGGAACAGCTGTAGAGGCAGGATTGGTGGATGTGTGTGTCACTGTTCCCCATGTTTGATTCTTAGGCAGTGCACAAGTGAAATCTGAGATGACAGATTTCAAGGAATCCACCCCAGACCCTTTGGGTTTTATGCCGCACAAGGAAGGAATCACTGACTTCTCACACCTGGTGAAATCAGTGCTGAGATATAACAATGTGATAAGACAGAATCTTCACCCCAGCCTCATCTTGCTGGCACCGATAGAATTAGATGCATCTCACACACACAAACACACATACCCCACTGAAATCAGAAGTCTGTGATAAAATTTTGTTATTTGATGTGGGCTAGATAGAGCTTTGGTTTCTCTGTCTACACCTTCTGGTCTTCATACACCTTTTCAGGTGGCCAGCTCCTTCCTGGAGGGGAGCCTGCAGAGAATAAATCTCTTTCAAGTTAGCAATTACAAACCAAGAGCAGATCAGACATGGTCTTGTAAATCATAGCATGGCAATAGGGTTTTGGTCTCAGTCAGAAGTCAGTCCCTGGAAAATCTATAAATACAAGTATCAAGATCTGACTTAAGATTTCCAAGGGCAATTATGGCTACAATAGCATCTGCAAAAGTGGAAGTAGAGGTATCAGTTGGGAAACTATTAAAATAAACCAGGTGTGGAACAACTGTCGATGGGACTGTGTGGAGACAATGGTATGATGAAAAGTGATTGAATTACAGATATATTTCAAAGGTAGAGCTAACGAGATTTTTTTGAAAGACTCATCATAGTGTATGAAAGGAAGAAAGGAATAAGTGATGACAGCAAGGATTTTCACCTGTGTAACTGAGAAACTTGAAATTTTATCAACTTATAAGGAATGAGGATAGCTACAAAAGAGGGATGAAGGACCAGACCCTGAGACGCTGTGACACTTAGAATACAGAATGTGGAGAAGAAGAAGACAAACGACTGATTAGGACTTACCATATGTGTAAGTGGAAAATAAGATGAATTTGATATTCTGAAGACCAAATGAACCAATCGTCTCAGAAGAAGAGAGAAACTAGCAGTGTCAAATCCTGGTGATGGACAGGAATTAATCAAGGGATTTAGCAATATAAAGCTCATCGGCCACGCCATTATTACTGCCATGGATTATTGCAAATTATAACTGTCCTACGTAGGGTTACCTTGAAAATAGGCTCTGCAATGGAGACATATGCATGCACTTTTTTTGAGGAGGGCTTTCTAGAACAACACTTGTAAAAAAATAATTGGGAGCATGACCAAGTGGAGGGAGAACGTTGACCTGTGATTCAGTGGCAAGAAGCCTTTAACAACCATCCAGGAGGTTTTAGACTGGGATAACCCTTCAGAGATGAACTGAACTGATGTTCAGGGACCAGGTGTAAGCCTCAGGTGAGCATCTTCCTTCAGCCAAGGGAAATTCCTGGCACCGACTCATCTGGAAGCCATCAGCTGCCAACACTCTCAGCAACTTGGGAAATGAGTGCTTTATCCCTGATGGAGAGTCCACATGATGTTTCATAGCATCCAAGAGAATGTAATAACCGGCCGTCCTGCTTCCCTCTTTGTTCCCATGTAGTGTATTCGCAACACAGCAATCAGAGTAATTTTGATAAAACAGAAGCCGTGTCATGTGGAAAACCCACCAATAGCTTCCCCTCTTCCCTTCTTCCTGAAAGTAAATGCCAAAATCTATACAGTGGCTTGAGATGCCTAGTACAGTTTCTCCCTGAATCATTTGCCTGTATATGCTGTTTTCTCCCTTTTGCCCACTCCTTTAAGCCTCATTCTAATAGAGAGGATGCCCCCAACCCAGACATTTTGTACATTCTTTTCCTTTGTTTTGGATGCTCTTCCCCTAGAGAATCACATCAGTATCTTTTCACTTCATTCTTTGATAAAATATTATCTTTTTAAAGGAATTCTTTTATCACCTTACATAATATCATAATAAACTCTCTGACTTCTCAAAACCCTATTTCTCATCCCTGCCACAGATGTATCATATTTGTAAACTTCTGTGTAGTTAAAATATTTATTTTGCTTAATGTTGGGCTCTTCTGACAAATATCACACGAGCAATTTTGTGTTTGTCTGAGCACTAAAAATGGGCTGTAGAACAATGTTGACATGGAGAGAATGTCCAGACAATATTTGGTGAACAAATGAATGAATGTGTGAATAAAGAGATTATAAACATTCGCCTCTCCAATATCAGTTTGGGTAAATTTCATCAGAAAAATGTAAGTATGATCATGGTGATTATTTTGGTAAGCAGATAAGTTTTTATACCTACTGATAAGATCTTATCAGCATACTGGAATACTATAATAAAAAGGTATTCATTATAAATTTTTGAAAAAATATTATAGACAATATCAGAATCACTTGGATATTACCAACAAATCCATTATATGAAGAAATTTGTTACTGAATAATGTCACAATATTGTCAACCAAAAAAAACGCAATATACAAAAATCAATAAAAATAGAGCTACTAAACTGTGGCTTTTACTTTTGTTTTATTTTGAATTATGTGCTTGTTTACTTTGAGTTTCTTCCACTACCTCACCACTGCTTAAAGAATAGTAATACTAGGAAAAACTTGAGTTATTTTTATGAAAATTAGCGATATAAGATCACTTTGAGAATGATTTAATTGGCTTGTGTTCTAAAACTTAGCAGGTTAGGTAACATGTGGGTGAAAAGCATATTCATGTGTGTCTAAATATATACCAGTTGGGCTGATAAATTACCAAAGCATGAAATTTCCCACACATCACTTTTACTTGAATAATTTTCCAAGGTAACGTTTTTTCAATATTTGATATTGAACTATTTTTTGTTTTAGCTGGCATTCTATATGATGTGATTAAATTATACATTTGCATAAAGTTGTAGGTATTGCAAATCAGAGTCATCTTTCAAATTCATTTCTTTCAAAAGAGCAATGCATCAGTAGAAATATACCATTTTGCTTCATCATTCAAACATAATGGGAGCCCTGGAATACGTTAAATACATAGAGTTGAAGCATGATTTATAGACTTGTATGAAAATCTACTGATAAAGGCACCTCAATATTATGTTTGCTCATCCTTGTTCTTTATTTTAAAACATATTCCATATTTTAAAGAAAATTGGTACATTCTGACTCAAGTTTTGTAATGATAATTTCACATTAATCCATAAATTATGTTATCAATCATTATCACCTGTAAAAAGTTCATTTATTCATTGCTCTTCTTTTCAGTAGTTTTCCAACATAAAGTAATATACAAGCTTAAGAGGAAAAGGAAAAAAAAAGTCTAATAAAGCAATAAAATATCTTTTTCATATATAATAAACAGAGACAACCCCATGGTGATTTAAAAGATTAGCCAATGAATTATCTTTTAATTCTTTTAACATCTATTTATTTTTTGAGAGACAGAGCATGAGTAGGGGAGGGGCAGAGAAAGAGAGGGAGACACAGTATCCAAAGCAGGCTCCAGGCTTTGAGCTGTCAGCACAGGGGCCAACATAGGGCTTGGACTCACAAACTGTGAGATGATGACCTGAGCTGAAATCAGATGCTTAAGCTACTGAACCACTGCCTATGAATTCTTATGAAGGATCTTGGATATTTACATATTTGAAATTACTCCAAAATCTATGACATTATGAGAAATTCCTATTGTCTTTTGCATTGTCTCTGTCTGGTCCCTCCCACTCGAATCTATCCTATTTTCCCCAAGATATTCAGCTAAAGCAAGAGAAATAGCTAACTAAGTATAAATAAGTTGCCCTAAAATAATAGTTCTCACATAATCTAATTAAAAAGAAAGATAAAATTGATGCCAAAGTTATTTCAGAATTTTCAGTAGGATTCACTTCAGAGGTAAAATAACATAGGTCAATTGTCAAAGTTTCTCATACACTGAACCTTTAGAAGTTTAGATGAACAGAGGCACCTGGGTGGCTCAGTCGGTTAAATGCCTGACTTCACTTCAGGTCATGATCTCACGGTTCATGGGTTCAAGCACCGTGTTGGACTCTGTGCTGACAGCTAGCTCAGAGCCTGGAGCCTGTCTTCGTATTCTGTGTCTCCCTCTCTCTCTCTGACCCTCCCTGGCTCATGCTGTCTCTTTCTTTCTCTCAAAAATAAATAAAAAATTGAAAAAAAAAGTTTAGGTGAACAAAAGATAATAAAGCTACCTACATTGTGCATTTTTTAAAGAGAAATATAATGAAATAAATCATTACATGTACTTCATTTTAAAATAGTGTTTGATACTTGTAAACAGCAACTATAACTGATATTATTATCTGTTTATCTTTAGAGATGCAGTATATACATACTTCTCCAGTAGATTTATTTTATTCTTCTGGCTGATTTTCTGAAATAATGCTTGCTATTGTCTTTCATACGGAAGAAATGCATGTTCAATAAAAGCTTTAACTCATAGCCATTGCTGGCTTGTGCACATCATACAGAGAAAGATGTGGGGTGAGTGGTCAAGAGGCACTTTACCCGATTCATGATAATAAGTGCCTCTAGGGAAGTCAGGAAGAATGTTACGGAGGATGCTAATAATAAAGGATTTAAGCTTCTAATATTAACTATGGCTAATAAAATATGGATATGTAAAATATTTTTCTTGTACTTTAGATAAAACAAAAACAGTTAAATGAAATCCATCTATAATTCTTTTACCCAAGTTTTTGTAACCTCATTTAATATATTTTACACATTAACTTATTACAGGAAGCTGGGCAAAAGTTAAGGACTGACTGTTCATTACCTTTCTGTGTTTCAGTAATATCTTGTAATAGCTAATCCAGCATAATACATTCTTACATTTATGTTGCTTTGATTTTTTAAATGTTAATTCTTCATAAGCTCTATATATGCATGATAGATTAAATATGATTAGGTACATGAATATAATGTTTAAGATATGTTATAAAGATATCACTAGCAATTTACTTATGCCATTTTGGTGGCATTTTTTTCTTGTTGTAAGATTTTGTTTTATAGTCAAAATTCTCAATATTTTCTGTGAGCCTTCTTGTTCTGGGTGTTGCTAGAGTGACCAACGCAGTAAAATAGGCCCTCCAATTGTACTTTTTAAATTTTAATTTGCACTTAAAATATATTACTTATCAGTATACATTCCTAGTGTAAGAATAAAGATGAACCTAGATTTATATACATATATAAATTTTTGATTTACATATATTGAGTCTATGATGAAGATTTGAGTTTAGATGGAGTAGATTAATCAATAGAAAAGATATAAGATGCAATCAGAGTACCTCAAAAGAGTGATTTTGTTGTCTATTCTGAAGGAATGTTTACACATTCACTTTGGAGTGGTGTCGCTAATACAGCGACACAATTTTTGAATCCGTCTTTGGCAGTGTTCACAGAAGTTTCCAGAGAAACAGGTTCCCATGATATAAATTTACCTTATCTTGAGGAAACATTGTAAAACAGATAGGGACACGAAAGTCATGAAGCCAGGAGAATAAATTTAATCTATGCAGTTGGTGCACACATTTCATTCTCTTCACTTAGGTTCTCCCTAGCTGCCTCACTGCGATAGGTCACCCAGCGTGTCACACACTAGATGCTCCCGATGTTACATTTACGTTCTGACATGTTTTGCATCCTAATGAATTAATCTCATCTGTTTGCATATACAGTGGAATAGCTTGCTTTTGTGCATATCTGAAGAAAGGTGTCACAGAGAAACATACTATGAGTTCTGATTTTCCAGAATCTATGAAATTAACAAACATAGCTCTTACACTACTTTTGCTTGCTTTACTTTCAAAATATCTTCACATTAAACTTCATTTTATACATTTTACACTTGACATAGTTTTGGCTGAAAATGATGGACTAACTTGTAGCAGTCAAGCTTTGGATTCTGTATCAATTCTATTTTTAAATATTTTACTGTGGTAAAATATAACATAAAGTTTGCCACTTTAAACTTCTCAAGTGTAAAATTTGGTGATATTAGCTACGCTCACAATGTTACACAAAAATCATGACTTTTTGGTTACCCAACACAGAAACTTTGTATCCATTGAGCATCAAGTTACCACTCTCACCTTACCTGGGTGTCTGATAACCTGTAATCATTTCTGTCCTTTGAATTTGCCCATTCCAGATTTTTCATATAAATGGAATTGTGCAAGATTTGTCCTTTTATATCTGGCTTATTTCATGTGTTTTCGATGTTGGTCCATGTTGTAGTATATATCAATATTTCATTCTTTTTTGTGGTTAATAATATTCCATTGCCGCATTTTATTTATTATGCATCTGTTGATAGGTACCTGGGTTGTTTCTACCTTTGGTTATTTTATTTTATTGTATTTTTTATTTATTTCTAAGAGAGAGAGAGAGACAGCATGAGCAGGGGAGATCAGAGAGAGAAGGAGATACAGACTCTGAAATAGGCTTCAGGCTCTGAGCTGGCAGTCAGCACAGAGCTCGACACGGGGCTCGAACCCACGAACCACGAGATCATGACCTAAGGGAAAGTCAGACGCTTAACCGACTAAGCCACCCAGGCGCCCCTACCTTTGGTTATTTTAAATAATGCTGCAATGAACATTGGTGACAAACACCTGTTTGAGTTCCTGTATCTAATTCTTTTGGGCAAATATTTAGGAATAGAATTGCTATGTCATATG
Organism: Hyaena hyaena; assembly: GCF_003009895.1. Lineage (NCBI taxonomy): Eukaryota > Metazoa > Chordata > Mammalia > Carnivora > Hyaenidae > Hyaena > Hyaena hyaena. The sequence continues at coordinate 336,843 of NW_024081561.1, read as the reverse complement.
GTACCTTTATATTTAACTTTTTGAGGAACAGTCAAAATATTTTCCGCAGTGGATACACCATTTTTATTTCTACCAACAATACGTGACGGTTCCAATTTTCCCACATCTTCACCAAAGCATACTCTTTGTTTGTATATGTTAATATAGCCATCCTAGTAGATAGTAAGTGGTACCTCACTATGCCTTTGATTTCTATTTCCCTAGTTACTAATATGTTGAGAATCTTCTTATGTGCTTATTGTCTGTTTCTATATATTTCTTAATGTTTTTGAGAGAGTGCAAGCTGGGGAGGGGCAGAGAGAGAAGGGAACAGAGAACCCTAAGCAGGCTCTGCACTGACAGCAGTGAGCCCATTGCAGGGCTCTAACTCTTGAACTGTGAGATCATGACCTGAGTTGAAGTGTCAGAAACTCAACCGACTGAGCTACACTGGTGCCCTTGTTTATGTATCTTCTTTGCAAAGTTTCCCATTCAAGTCCTTTGACCATTTTTTAATTAGTTTGCTTATCTTTTATATTGTTTCATTGTGATAAGTTTTATGTATGCTGGATATTAAACCCTTATCAGAAATGTCTTTTGCAAATATTTTTATCATTCTGTAGGTTCTCTTTTTACTTTCTTGATAACATCATTTTATGCACCAAGTAAGTACTTGAAGCTGTTACTGCATCACTGTGTTTAAGTCACTCCTGCATCTACTCTATTTCTCCCCACTTAGTAATAGTCCAAAATGCTACACAAAACAACATATAAAGCAATCAAGCAGTCTATTCAAAATATCTGCTTTTCAGGTTCTAAAAAGACATGGAAACATGTGTCCTTCTCACTGTGACAGGAACAAGCCCATCTTCTTCAGAAGATCATTAAGTTTCTTTCCATTTTTATATTTCTAGATATTTCCCAGATATGAAGTAGAGATAGAATCCACAAAAATAAGTCACTTGCAAATTACCACAAAAAAGAAATTATCATTTCAGTAAATTTTGTGCTTGGTGAAATGTCTTAACTGTACATGTTTTGAACTTATTAAAATATTACCAATCCTCCAAGAAAAAAAGGATAAAAATATATTTATTCATAACATTATTTTAAATTATTTTGGAGTTCTTGATATGGGGCCTGATTAATATTTTTATGATTTAAAAGTTGTAGTTTATAGCAGGGAGAAAACCTGATGTAGAATGTTCTCCCCATCAAATTCTTGGAGAGCTGGAGAATTCTAATGTGCTGGGAGCCACACCAGCCTCGCTGGATGACAGTCACAGTGAGGAAATGGCAGTGTTTGCACAGCTCCTGCCATGAGAAATGAAAACTGGTATCTCCTTTTGCTACTACTGGCTCATGTTGGAAGTGAGGCTGCTGGTATTGACCAGGTCTCACAATATTCCAGATCAGACTGATATTCCCCACAGAAATACTTCATAAGGAAAAGCATATCCCTGCCTTTTCAAAAGAGACCTCAGATGAAATCATTGTGGATGACTGTCAAAAGACTCTTCCGATGGGCCTTGCAGATCCAACACTTACACAATAAAGGGGGCTAAGAACACAAGAGTTACAATTGAGCCTGGCCCTGAGACAAAGAGCCTAATTTAGAGTTAAGGACAGATATCCACACCCACCCAATTGTTTCTGCCGGGGAGCATCTTGTGAGTGACTTATTCTGGCCTTGAATATGTTGATTGCACCCTGTGAAGGAACCTATTGAGGAACTTCTTTTGTGATTATGGGAGCAAAGGTGTTTCCTGAAAGACCTGTTTTTCTTGTTACTTCTGCCTTAAACAAACAAACTATTGACCCCTGCCCACAAAGAAGTAACTTCACCCTTTTTATGCTAAAAACATTGTCTCTTGTGCTAAAGATACCTTCCTTCCCCATAGGATAAGCATCTAAACCCTCTACCTCAATCACTATTGATAAAGGTTATGCAAGAGTCTTCTACAAATCTATGTTCCGGGAAATTCTTACATATCAAAGAAGTTTGTCATCAGAAATCATTGTCTAAGGCAAATGCCACTTCTGTGCCGTCCCCCAAACACTTAATTATAAAATAAAGTTGAGCCCCCGCCAGAGCAGAGATGCCTGCCTGGTGATCAGAAAGATTCTCCTGGCTCTCTCCTCCCTCCCTCGCTAACACTGTCCATCCTTCAGGGACCCCTGGACCCTGGGCGGAGCCGGCCTCCAAAACTAATGTATTAATGTACATGCAAGTATATGTGTTGAAAACTAATCATCCTGTGGCTCTTGTCTTTGAGGTTCTAATACATTTCATTTTAAATAATGAACAATTAGTTCAACTTTTTTAGTCATCTTAATATATGAATGTTTCTGACTGTCTTTAATTTTAGAGGAAGAAAGTAAGATGAGAAGGGAATTAGATATTAGCCCTCTTATTGTTAAATGTAAACTTATCATTTCCTTATTTCTATCTCTCATTAGCCACTAGAAATCCACAAACTTTTTATCAGTTACTAGGGTAGAAAAATGGTATTTATATTTCCCCCTGTCTGATTAGATACATAGATAACATGGAAACTGGAGGTGAATCTTTAGATAAAAATTCTGTAAATTGACTGCATTTCAGGGTTTATGTGTTTAGCATGATGGAAATATTTAAATAAATACTCTAATGAGTTAGGTTTTTTAATGACTTAAGATAGTCCCAGGGAACTATTTAGGCATTTTTGGAACCTAATACATGGGATATATACATGAACATACATAATCAAATACTCTATTAGTATTATTTTGAACAAATTATTATCTTAGATCAGTTATGAATAATCGATGATGGCACAGTCTTAAGGCAAGAATTCCAACCACAGTATCTGAAGAAGGGAAATGGAATGATTTGGAAATGGGAGCGGTCTCTGCAGAATTCTTTTCCCTGAGGCTCAGGGACAAGATTTTCTGGCATAAAGTGTATCAGGTAAAGACATGTGACAGAAAGAAAGCCTCTACCCCAGAAGTTTTTAGTGACAGCAATATCTTCAGGTGACATCTAAGTTATACTAATGGGAAGAAGGTGACTAAAACATCTATGGGTATCATTTTCTATCAGATGCCTTTTACAATTGCATCATTTAATTCAATTCGTAGCCTCATGTTAATGATATTCAGTTGTATAACTTTCTTTGCTTTGATTCACTGTTTTTTCCAAGATTTGTGATATTTCCTTTATTTGCTTGTTATTTTGTTTCATTTGACTTGATTTTTATGCCAATATTATAGTCACTCCAGAAAAGCATATATATATATAATTATAAATAAATATATATTATTTATATATAATTTGCTTAATAAATATATGCTAAAGCATAGATAAGTGTTAATTATTTATTTACTATATATAAATAATAAATGTACTGCTGTCATGAGTCTCTCTCTGAGGGATGCTGGCTCAATTAGGAAAAATGATGGATTGGTTATTTGTGGCTGTTGATATCTGAACCAATCAGAAGGATCAACAGAGATATTGGCTTTGTCAAGAAGCATGTACCTTTTTTAAAAAAATAAATTGGGGGGGATTTTTTTTTTTTAATCTCAGTGAGTAGTAAGTTCCTAATCCTTAATGTTGACATAATAATAGCTGCCCATAATTGTAACATAACATAATAAGATCATGTAAGTAAATTAATTCATATATGCTAAAAATAAATTCATGGCATGATAAAATTAACTTAACAATGACTAGAATCCAGAAAGGCTTTTCCAACAATAGGAATTGTAGAGGAAGGATGACTTAATGTAAACAATTTTGTTTTAGTGGATATGGGTCATATGTTAGGATATGTTACCTTATTTTTTTAAATGTATTTATTTATCTTTGAGAGAGAGAGTGAGAGAGAGAAAGAGAGAGAGCACAGAAGCAGAGGAGGGGCAGAGAGAGAGGGAGACACAGAATCCAAAGCAGGCTCCATGCTCAGAGCTGTTGCGGGGCTCAAACTCACGAACCATGAGAACATGACCTGAGCCGAAGTCGGACACTTAACCAACTGAGCCACCCAAAAGCCCTTAAGTTATGTCACTTGAAATTTTTGTTTATATTAGTTTAATTCTACATCCAAGTTCTATCAATGTTGAAAGTCCTTTTAGTCATCAATTATTATCTTCTGCCTCAGGGATTTATTGTTCTAGCTTGCAAGATACCTTTAGCATTAGAAGCTGAAGTATAAGTTCTAAGCTTTAAGTTTAAGGCTCTGGGTCCAGCCATTATATGCTGGTAAATAATTAGCAACTGGTTTAACAGAAAAAAAAATTGCATTTTGCTTGTGTGCGTGGTGCGAATTCTGCCACAATGGGTGATTTTAAGCTGTGTAACTTTTTTGAATGTGGAGTAGATGTAAGTTGGAGTGTTCACTACCTTCATTTTTAGTGTATTTTAATTTTTTTAAGTTTACAAAACTCAATGTTTGACGAGTGTTTTTAACAACTAACTTGGGAAACTTTCCAAAATCCACTCCTGGGGCCAATATGGAGCCATTCCAGCACATGCTAGCCAGGTAGGGCCCAGCCACACTGCCTCTTCTTTGTCCCGCCTCACCTCCAGCTATATAATATGTAGTAGACTTGATCCCATGCTTAACAGAAAATGCCAAATTGACCTTTTCACTTTTTGCCCTTTTCCTTTCCCTTTCTTCCCAATTTGAATGTCTTCTAAGAAATCAAAAGCCAAGAAAATACCTACCTGTTGAAAACCCCAGCACGTGTTTCTGCAATTCCAACCTACCTTCACGTGACAGCACACGAAAGTACCCGACAGCCATCTCAGACGTCCCGGAAGCTTTCGGCCACATTATTAGTAGTGGATCTTGAGAGAGTTAACTTGGTCAGTGCCTGCTAACAAATTCTACATTCTGAAAATTGACTTTTTAAAAAATGATTTTGTTAATCTAGCAGCTGTTTAGGAGAGAATGAGAATTATAGGGAGATTAGAGCTCTTTTGATATTGAGCTGCCCATTTTGATGTCTATTTTTTCAGTGTTGTATACCATTATCCTATTTACTAAAGAACAAATGACCACTTTTTGGCACTGGTGTCAAATACTGAAAGCGCAACCAGAAAATGAATGAATACAGCAGTTGAAGGCCAGAGAGAAAAAATGCCACGGACATGCCAATTACTTTTTGTTGTTTGATCAAATGGTAGATTCCCGCGCTGATTATATCGTGCATCTGGACAGGCACAGACCTTACTGATCTAAGGTAGAGCTGCCAGCCAGCATGGAGAAAAATAAAGGCTTACAAATGTGGAAATGATTAAAGCACCCTTCCAATTCATCTTCAAATGTAACATAAAGAGAGGCCGTTGAATTGCAAGCTGCATTAGTAATGTACAAGATAATCATCCTACTTTTGCATAATCTATACATGATTTCCTCAATCCCCTCTCTTGTTCATTTCCAAACACAAGTTTTCCTTCATGTCAGGTATCACTCTGGCAAATTTTGGTCCCTTATTCTACTTACTTGTTTGCTAAGAAGAATTATAATTGGACAATACAACCCCTACTTATTTTCTCAGTATCATTTAAAATTACTTATTAAAAAATTCTTATGATGTCCTAATTGAATATTGCACAATACTAGTCATGGTTAATAAAATATAGATATGTAAACTTTCTTTTCAATAAATGTTAGTGTCAAAGAAATTTATAAACAAACAAAAAAAACACAATGCCAATGAAGGGAGAGTATATCCTGCCACTGATTAAAAGTTAAATTTAACTTTTCACTTCTTTAATTGCTTCATCTATAAAAAATAAATAAATAAATAAATAAAACAGAACAAGAATTTGAGCTGAAAGTCAGTTTATTGCTTTCCATTTTCAAGTATTTTAGCATTTAATTATATACATGTACATACACACAAAGGTATGTGTGTATATATTTATGCACAAAACTATAAGACATAAATGTCATAAACTGGGTCACATAACTAAAGTTGTAGGGACAAAGGAAATTAAAAGGTGGGTAGGGATCAAGGTGGAATGGGAGACAGAGAGGGAAGAAAACAGGTGAGTCTTTATTAATCATGAAAAAGAAAAGAGAGTTAACAACAAAACATTTTTGTTAAATAGCACATCCTACCGTTCACATAGCTCAGTTCTGCATGCTTCTGTTTTCCCCACCATAGAATCAACTCTATCATACTTTAGTTACAGTCTCTAATGAAATAATTTGGTTAACCTATTTATTAGCCATCAGCCCCATTTGAGTCGTCTACAGATAAAGCTACATATAAAGAAAGTATATTTTCTTAAATTTTTCAAATTAATAAGTATTTAGTTTAATCCAAATACAACTACTAAGAAAAAAGTGAACACCAAAGGAAGCATATCAATATAGCAAGACAGTATATTTTTAAAGGAATAACAAAAAACAAAGAGTGATGGGATAACTAATTTATTAAAGTCCAAATATTCAAAACAAGAGAAGAAACAATCTTTATGTAACTAGAGAACAAGTCATTATTTCTGAAAATATTGATGAGGTTAAGGTGGTTCTTTCCCATTGCCTTCCAGCACTGACCTTCAATGTTACCTTTGTTTGTCATCGCCAACTTCCTGTCATGCTCTCCCTATGGTCAGCGTCAAACCTCTTTTCCTAGTCATTAGAGCTCTTAAAATGTGTCTGTCAGCATATACCATTTAGCTAATTAATTTTGTGAGTAAATTATCTTACATACATTATCTCACTTTAATTACCCTCAAAATAACCCATTAAGGTGAGTACTAGCATTAAGGAATTCATAAAGGAAGTGTATGTTTATAAAAATCTTATAAATATTCATGCTATAATTTGCATACATCAAATATGTTCTATGTTCATAAGTATTTTTTCATACAGCGATACAGCATATATGGCTGAATAAGTATTTTCTTTACATATTATTATTTAAATAATCAAATAACATGGAATAGTCAATAATTTTAATATAAGGTGTTTTGTATTTTCATGCTGACCACTGAATGCATTGCTTTCTTTGCAATAACTAAGTGATTAATTTTACTTTAAATTCTTGTCATGGTCTAAAATGACCCATCGAATCTGAATGCATTAAGTGACAACACTATAATATCTAACTTAATAATCTGAGGAGAAATCTGGGAATTTATGGGGAATGTTGACTGATTGTAATTCATCTGAAATTATCTGTTTATTAGCATATCATGTCTTTGACAGTTTAACAAGTTAACTTTCATAATGATAATGAAGCAGATAACACCACCCTGTATATATAGATATGACTTCATAAAATTCAAGATATTTACTCACAAGATACTAAAACTTGATTATACTCTTGATTATAGTTTGAAAATTTATATTCAACTGTATGTTTTATCAGTTATTAAAACTAGTAGTTGTGTATTTCTTTCTTAAGCCATAATGCGGTATTCCTCTATGAGTACATACATTTTACAAATTTTTCTAGAATTTTGCATATAAATCCTTTTGAATATGTAAACTATTTTAATATAATTTAATAATTTTGTCCAGTGGCTAGGAGTGAGTTACTAGAGTAATCTTGCAGACTTATAGAAAATTCTCTAAAGTGTGAAATTTTAATAATGACTGAATACTAAAAAAAAAAAAAAAGTTTTAAAGAATTCCCCAGGAAAGAAACATGCCAATAGAACCACAATTTAAGAAACAGAATAACTTCATAAGGTTTAACAGTAACTTCTTCAAGTATTTGCAAGACTTCAAGGTATTCTGTACCTGGACTATATCAGATTGGCTAAATTTTAAGAGCAAGCTTTACTTATAGAGTTAGAATACATTTTTACTTGTCTTCAAGATTTCTGAAGTCATGTGAATCCTATTGAAAGTAACAATCATTTAACTTAATGAGGACTTCAGTAGGTGTTGCTAGAAGTGAACTGTCTCAGAGAAATACCATGGGATTCTTGCCTCAGTTCATTACTTCATATTCCTGTTAAGTTTTGAATGTGCTGCTGCTTGGTGTGGGAGAGATTAAATGTAAATCAATTCTGAGAGAGCATCTTAAACATTTATCACCATTCTTTAGGCAAGACAATGCATCTTTGTGCAAACTAAACTTATCTTGGAAGTCATTTTGTTTCCACACTTCTACTGTAAAAACAACTATTAATTTAAAATATGAATAAAAAAGATTCAAGACAATTAGAAAACACAAAAGCCTTGGGATATTTACTTTCTTTATGGAAGTATGTGGGTTTAAAGAATTGGTAATGTCTATAAAAAAGGTGATTGTAAGGAAACATGAAGTAGGAAACCATTTTAAATTTATCAAAGGATGCTAGAAATACAAATCAAAACTATGAGATATCATCTCATGCCTCTCAGAATGGCTACAATCAACACTATGAGAAACAAGTGCTGGGGAGGATGTGGAGAAAGGGGAACCTTTTGACTATTGGTGGGAATGTAAAATGCTACAGCCACTCTGGAAAACAGTATGGAGGTTCCTGAAAAGCTAAAAATAGAACTATCCTAAAATCCACCGATTGCACAACTAGGTATTTATCCAAAGAATACAAAAATACTAATTCAAAGGGATGCATGTACTTGATGTTTATAACAGCACTATCTACAATAGCCAAATTATGGAAATAGCCCAAAGTCCATTGACTCATGAATGGATAAAGAAGATGTGGTATATATATATATATATATAGAAATATATATATATTTAAGTTATAACATATATATGTGTATATATATACATATATATAATGAAATATTACTTAATCATAAAAAAGAATGAAATCTTGCCATTTGTAATGACATGGATGGAGCTACAGAGTATTATGCTGAATGAAATAAATCAGTTAGAGAAAGACAAATACCACATGATTTCACTCATATGTGGAATTTAAGAAATAAAATAAGTGAGCAAAGGGGAAAAAGAGAGATAGGCAAACCAACAAACAGACTCTTAACTATAGAGAACAAATGATGGATACCAGAAGTGGGGGAGGGGTTAAATAGGTGATGGGGATTAAGGAGGGCACTTGAGATGAGCACGGAGTGTTCTATGGAATTGTTGAATCACTGTATTGCACACCTGAAACTAATATTATGCTATGTGTTAACTAATTGGAATTTAAATAAAAACTTTAAAAAGTTCTAATGCAAAATAAGTATCAAATCGGTCATACGATTTTAGTGGATTTTAAGCCCATAAATGAAAGAAATGGAGAAATTTCAAGTGAGTCATCTCAAAATATATATTGAAATTTCTTAATTAAGATATGAACATAAACACAAGAAACATAAATTGCTGACATAATCTAGAAGAAACAAATTTATAGCAGTCGATACTTTATACAATACTTTATGATACTTTATACTTTATACTACTTATAGTACACGTTTATACTATTTACAAAAGTCCTATATTATGTCCCTAGATGCCATCAAATAGATTAACAATTCCCAATTTCCTGGGCATTTTCAATATCTCAAATTACTTTTAATCATCTAAACATGATAAAAGTAATTTTCCCCCCACTGCTATGTATGGAGCTGTGCCTCAATGGACAGTCACAAATAGTTGCTTTATTTAAATCATTTCAAAAAATTGCTCTAGGAAGAGATAAGTTTTTGAGACTGACTTTTCAGAGAACTAAGTTTTTCAATGGCATATTAAAATACAAAATACATGGGTGGTTGGGTGGTTTATTTGGTTGAGTGTCTGAGTTTGGCTCAGGTTCTGATCTCATGATTCAGTTTGTGGCTCCCTGCAGTCAGTGCAGAGCCTGCTTTCGATCCTCTGTCCCCTCTGCCTTCCCATCTCCTGCTTGTGAGCACGTGTATGCATGCACTCTCTCTCTCTAAAATAAACATTAAAAGATACAAAGTATGAAATAATTCCATTTAGTTTCTCTATCTCTAAATCAAATTCTTTTAAATGTTTAATGAAAAGTGATCAGGGCTCTTCTGCATAAACAAAATATGCAAAAGTAGCTAATTATAGGGAATCTTTAAAAACATTGGAGAAGAATCTGTTTTTTATTTATTTTTCTTTCATAGTTTATTGTCAAGTTGGTTTCCATATAACACCCAGTGCTCATCCCAACAAGTGCCCTCCTCCATGCCTATCACCCCCCTTCCCCTCTCCCCCACTCCCATAAGCCCTCAGTTTGTTCTCAGTATTCATGAGTCTCTCATGGTTTGCCTCCCTCTCTCTCCCCAACTATTTTTCCCTTCCCCTCCCCCGTGGTCCTCTGTTAGGTTTCTCCTGTTCCACTTATAATTGAAAACATATAATATCTGTCCTTCTCTGCCTGACTTATTTCACTCAGCATAACACCTTCAAGTTCCATCCACATTGCTACAAATGGCCAGATTTCATGCTTTCTCATCGCCATGTAATATTCCATTGTGTAGATAAACCACATCTTCTTGATCCATTCATCAGTTGGTGGACACTTAGGCTCCTTCCATGTTTTGGCTATTGTTGAGAGTGCTGCTATGAACATTGGGGTACATGTGCCCCTATGCACCAGCACTCTGGTATCCCTCAGGTAAATTCCTAGCAGTGCTATTGCTGGTCATAGGGGAGTTCTATTGTTAATTTTTTGAGGAACCTCCACACTGTTTTCCAGAGGGGCTGCACCAGTTTACATTCCTACCAACAGGGTAGGAGGGTGCCTGTTTCTCCACATCCTCGCCAGCATCTAGAGTCTCCTGATTTGTTCATTTTAGCCACTCTGACTGGTGTGAGGTGGCCTCTCTGTGTGTTTTTAAATTGTATATCCCTGATGATGAGTGACATTGAGCATCATTTCATGTGTTTGTTGGCCATCTGGATGTCCTCTTTGGAGAAGTGTCTGCTCATGTCTTCTGCTCATTTCTTCACTGGATTATTTGTTTTTAGGGTGTGGAGTTTGGTGAGTTCCTTATAGATTTTGGATACTAGCCCTTTATCTGATATGTCATTTGCGGGTATCTTTTCCCATTCCCAGTTGCCTATTAGTTTTATTGATTGTTTCCTTCGCCTTGCATGTGTTTTCTCATTATAATATCTTTCCAAGATTTGGCTATTGTTGAAAGAGTCACTATGAACATTGGGGTACATGTGCTTCTATGCAAATGACATATCAGATAAAGGGCTAGTATCCAAAATCTGTAAAGAACTCACCAAACTCCACACCTGAAAAACAAATAATCCAGTGATAAAATGGGCAGAAGACATGAGAAGAATCCCTGGGGCACCTGGGTGGCTCAGTCGGCTGAACCTCTGACTCTTGGTTTCAACTCAGGTCATGATCTCACCGTTGGTGGGTTTGAGCCCTGCATCAGACTCTGTACTGACAGGGTGAACCCTCTTGGGATTCTCTCTGTCTCTCTCTGCACCTCCCCTGCTTGCTTGCTTGCTTTCTTTCTCAAAATAAATAAACATTCAAAAATAAATTAATAAATAAAAGAATATATATCCCTGATTCTCTGTGCATGATATCAAGACCACCTATTTTTGGATCCTGCTTATCTTTTCAGACTTCTTTCCCAGAACACCACCAGACAGTACATGGTTTAGTCTAGAATCTCACAAATATTTCTGGTCACATAACACTCTTTTTACATTTAAATATTATAATGAGAAAACACTAGCAGATGCACAATGAAATGAAAGACTCCCTTGAATTAGAAATAGCGGAGCAATTAATAACATTAATTATAGTAAAGTGTTATTGAAATTTGATGCATAATTTTATATAAAATGTACAAGTATAATTTCAAATTTATTGCATGAAGATGGAAATAGAATGATTGCATTATGCCATTTTGTGATACATAATGACTAGGACAAAATTTGAAGAACACCAGACTGCTTTTTGTGTGGACACATACAGCCTGCTTTTCTCCATACATGCTGGGCAGAGAAACTGTAAACTTACAGCATTTACTTAAAATTGGGAGAAAATGATAAAATAGACCAATGATTATCAAATATACAAATTAATGTAACATTAGGTTAGTGAATGGTTTCCATGAAATAAAATGCCAAGCCAAAAAGTTAAGGATAAATATATAAATATTTTAATACACCTTCTTTAAAAACCTGCCAATTTTACTCACCAAAAAATTTTATTTCACATTCCAGTACATATTGGTCCTGTGCAAACATCAATTTTTAGCCATCTCTTCATAAAGTTTTCAGATTACTAATCCATGTGTATGCCTGCATACCCAAAACCCTGAATGACGTATCATCTTCACTATTTTATATAAAATAAACTCATTTTCACTTCTGAGCAACTATCCAAGAAACAATAAAGATGACTGAGAAAGTACATTAATGTCATGTCAAATGCTTTGGTGATCGTTACACTGTGATTTTACCATATTAAAGAATAGAGAACATAAATATTTCTCTATAATGATATGTTTAACAGACATTTTTCTCTTTTTACTTTCTTTATACTCTCAGGTTAATCTCAGTAGTGTAAAGGGCGTTATGTTTTGCAAACCTAATTTTTTATCTCTGGTTTAGTTCCTTGAATAAGATTAAGAAATGGAGATTGGACATATACTTTCAAGGTATGTTAGAAGTACCAAACTCAAGGTCATTGTTATGGGAAAAATCTCCATGTTCCCCCTAAACTTATTCTTCTATTTAAAATTAATTTTCTTAGGAATATTAAAATAACTTATTTTACTTTGTCCTTCTCTTACTCTTCTTCCAGCAGAAAAGCAAGATTTTCATGCGTCTCTTTGGTTCCTTTGAGCTCTCTTCTTGAGAATCAGCCAGCCTCTCCACAATATTTATGTATTTCTACTTTGTCACTTGGGGCAGCACCCAAGGGAGAAGTCTGCCATTATCTGGACATGACAGTGACTAATTAAATAGCCACTTCTCCAGCTCAAGGATATATTAACTATCCTACTGTTCCTGCTAATTTTTCATTTAGTTTCCACAACAAATACACTCCTACATCTACTTTTCAGTTGGTTATAAACATGTAAGGAAAAGAGGGTTTATGACGGTCAGCCATCAAGAAGCCCATGACTCTATTGTCTGGAAATTCACAGCTTTGTATAGCTCTCTCATACACTGAATAAGGCTGACCTGTGTAATTAGCAGGATATTATTGTGTGACGTTTGAGGCTCGGGAATAAGTGTCATTGTGGCTTCTGCCTGGCTCTTTCTTGGATGAGTCATTCTGGGGAAGCCAGGTGCCATTCATAAGTACACTCAAGTAGTTCTAAAAGGAAGTAATTATGGTGAGAAACCGAGGTCTCTGTCTCAATCAACATTAACACGCAAACATTTGAGTGAGTTCTTTGGCCCTGGATCCTCCAGCTCTAATCAAGGAGTCAGATCAGTGCAGCCCCAGCCACCACCATGACTGTGATGTCGTAAGAGGCAGAGCCAGAAGGGTCCAGTAAAGCCACTCTTAGATTGTTAACTCTAATAAATTGTGTGAGTTTAATGTTAATTGATTTTGAAGACAGAAATTTTGGGAGTAATTTCTTACATAGTGATAGATACCTAATAGAGATGTGTTATTAATTGTCCACTTCAAAAATCAACATTCATTACTCCTAAGCATCAAAAAAGAAAACCCAATGTATCTTCTTCATTTCAATAAGTAGAATCACTAATGATCAAGTTCAAATATATCTTAGACTTTACTTCCTTTACTCCCTGTATCTAGTTAGTCATCGATTGATCCCTATTTTGCATAATTTTTAAATCAAGTATTTCTATGCAACTCCATAGCAAGTAATCTATGTCAAGTCACCATGAAAATTTTCCTATATTAGGGTCACAGTTTATGACGTATGCCTTGCTTTGTTTGCTCTTCTGGAACCTTATATCTATTTTCTACAAAGTAGCAAATAAGATAAGTTACAAATACAAAAAGACTTCATTTAAACTCTGTTAATATTTAACTCCTTAGGTTCTTTACAATGCAGAGTTTATCACATAATTTATAAAGACTGCATGTTTTAAGCTCTGCTTTCTTATTATTTTCTATAACTGCTACTCTCATTAGCTGGAATGTGTCTTCTAGATGTCAATATCTAACATGGAACAAATTAATTCTCAACTATTGGCTTGATGAATTTATTTCCTCTATTTTGATAAACAGAAACATCAGAAGACATTTGTTTTTACATCATTGGAATAACACAGCACTTTTGTTATTTGGTTTATGTGTTTCTCTTCCTTATGAGCTATGTGCCCATGTATAAAGGAGTGAGAGATCATGTTCTCTATAACTTCTTTCAAATAATTCAGAAAAAATTGATTTAAAAATATATGGACAGAAAATATGGTAAAATATTAAAAAGTAGATAATCTAAGTGAAAGGGATAAGGATTCTTAAAGTTTGCTAAAATCTTTAAATTGTTTGAAAATCGAAACTTGAAAAAAGTGAAGGTAAGTTTTTTCTAATGGAATAACAGGAAACAAATTCCCATCTGAAACAACCAAAAGACTAAGCTAAAGGTATGCAACAATGGTCCACAAAACACACTAGATTACAGGCAGAGAAGTTCAGTGATCTTTAAGAGTTGAAAAGAAGAAACATCAGTTGAGTTGTATAATTGTCTCTTAGCTTCCTACCCAGAGAGATCCCACACATAAGGAGGGAAAACCCAGGAAGAAGACACAGTTCAGGAGTTTCCCTCAGTTCAGGAAACAAATAGCAATCCAGGGAAGCCCTGTTGGCCAGAGTCTGTAGCACAGAGTAGAGAAGAAAAAGTTGCCCCCCCCCCAAAAAAAAGATCTGAAATTCTTCATCATATTTTATGGATCTCAGTACAGATTAGGGGACATGTATGAAGAAGTCACCCGACTCCAGAGAAAGAATTACCTAAAGTCTAAATATTAGAAGGAACTGTGTCGAAATATGCACAGGGCAGGTGGAAAGTCTCATAATTCATGGACATTGGATTTAGTACCAAGAAGTATCTTACCTTGATAGCTATGAAATATCCAGAGATTATGGATACTTAAACATTATGGTAACAAAGATCCAAGAGGATTGATTTTTAAGTCATTTCAAGAATATCTTTTATGCATGCAAATATTTAGCACCCAACAAGGTAAATTCACTTTATCCGACATGTGATCAAAACCACCAAGCATTCAAAGAATCAGGAAAATACAACTCACAGTAAAGAAAAAATATGATCAAACAAAATTAATAAAGGAATGATATAAATAATAAAATTAGTAAAAAAAAAAGTCTTAAAGTACTTTCAAAATACATACTTCAAAGAACCAAAACAAACTAAAAATGTTCTTTTATCTAAATTATTATAATGTCTTGAAAAACCGAACCAAAACATAACAACACAAAACTGTCAATCTACCTTTGCCTAGTGAATATCTATTACATAAGGAAAGGGAAATAAAGACTTTACTTAATGTCTAAAAACTTAAAATCTTCCTAACCAACACATATATAATACAAAACTTTAAGGGAGTCATCCTTCAAACAAAAGAAAATGTCACAATAGTATGAATGGCTTAAATACTTCAATTAAAAGGAATACATTATCACATTCGATTTTTTAAAAAGTAAGACAACTATATGGTTTTTACAAAAAAATTTAACAAATGTCACAAGTTAAAAGTAAAATGATGAAAAAAATCTATCATATGCTAAACACAAAAAGAAAGACAGTTGGAGTGGCTATGTTTATATATGTAAAAATCATTTTATCTTATTGTTTTAAGTTGTTATTTATTCATTTATTTTGAGATAGAGAGAGACAGCATGAGTGGTGGAGGGACAAAGAGAGAGGAAGGGAGAGAGTATCCCAAACAGGCTCACGCTGCCAGTGTAGAGCCGATGCAGGGCTCAAAGTCACTAACCCTGAGATCATGACCCGAGTCAAAATCAAGAGTTGGACGCTTAGCTTCCTGAGTCACAAGGGTGTCCCTGAAAAATTAATGTTTAGAGCTAAGAAGATTATCATAAAAAAGAAGGTAATTTCATAGTGACATTAGGATCAACTTAACACAGGACACAATATCTATAAATATTTACCAATGAAAAAACGAAGCTTCAAAATTCATCAAGTAGAATCTTATAGACCTTTAAAGAGAAAAACACAAGTCCAACATTAACATCATAGATTTTTAAACACTGTCAAAGAAAAATTAGAAAAAAATTAATAAACATATAGAAACCTTTAAGGCACCATCAAACAAATTGATCTAATCAACATTCATGTTGATTAGAGTTAAAGCTGGCAGAAAACTCTTTAAATTTTCAAGGTACATTTAAAAGATACACCAGGTTTGCCATAAAACAAATTATACCCAATATATTCTCCAACTACAATGATACTATATCTAGATCAATATAGATATCAATAATCAATAATTGAATATTCCAATAATCCAATATCTATAATATCTGGAAAATCACCTAATATTTAGAAACTGAATAACACATTTCTAGATAACCCAAAGACCTAGAAAAATCTGCAATGGGTAATTAAAATGCATTTTAAAGTTAAAGAAATTAAAATACAATGTATCAAAATTTATGGGAAGTGGATAAAACAGAACTTAGAAGAAAATTAGAGCTTTAAATACTACTAGAAAAAAAACCTCAAATAGTGACCTCACTTTTCAAATTAGAATCTAGAAAAATAAGATCAAATTACCACAAAGTAAGAAGAATAGAGAATAAAGAAAATAACAAAGACAGCAAGGATTGATGAAATAAAAAATATTTAAAAATAGAGAAAATCAAGGATATCAAACAATGAAACTTTTATTTTCCTTATCTGTTGCTTAAGATACTACAAAAGGGAGAAAGAGGAGGAGCAGTTACAGGAGGAATGTAAATTTCTATGTGAATAAGACCTTGTCTGTCTATTCAGAGCCACCTTTGGAATTATATATGGCAATCTATGTATTTTTAATTTAATAAGTATTTGGTGAATAGGGGAGGACTGAGTGCCTCAGTCATTAAGCATCTGACTTCAACTTAGGTCATGATCCCACAGTTGGTGAATTTGATTTCCACATCATGTGAACATGAGGTCCCCATTTAGGTGAGCTCCCCCCCTTTTGGGTAAAAACATGAGCCCAAGTGACCCCAGCCTCTCTTTCTCTCTCTCCCTCCCCCTCGCTCTCCCTCTCTGTCTCTCTGTTTCTCTCTCTCTGCCCCTAGCTCACTTGAGCCCCCCCAAAAAAGGATTCAGTGAATAAATAAATTAATGAATTAATATTTCATCAGGTATTTTCTTAAAATAACGCCCTTTATTTTCTGGTTAAATAGCATAAGACACTAACAAAAATCATTTTGTCTTCTAGGTGTGCTGTTTTAACAGAATATTATTTTATGATAAAATAAACCTACAGTGGATTTTTAAATAATAAAAGATCATATTTAAAAATTCCTCATGTGTTGTTTCCTGGTGCATATACGGTGCAAATGTACAGAACATGGAGAACAAAAGGAAAACAATTCTTAAGAATACACTACAATTTTGAAAAGAGTGAACATCTATACAAACTTAATAATTTATCAAGCCAGCAACAAAAGCATTCAGGTATATTATTTTTTAATAATGTCTGTTTGTATTTGCTATCACATTATGTGTGTCATGGCTATCACATTATGACCGTACAATCTAACAAAAAGAACCTGTATTTTATATAATATATGAGCACATGTATAATCACAACCACACACAAAGATTCATACTATATCTTAGAAAACACATAGTTTTCTATGTGCTATTTAAATAGCACATAATATTTTTAAGATCAATGTAAAGAAATACTGTCGTGTTTATTTTATTTTAAAGCTCGAGTTCTTAAACTATATATATTTTATTTCTAAGAGGTAATTTTCTTTAAGGTATTCCATTTTTTTTCTATACTTGTTAGTTTAAGCTAATATTTATCTAGATCTTGAAATGTCCACCATAGTGTTATATGAACAAAACCTAAATGTGTATTTATTGAAATAGAGAAATATTTTAAGAGGAACATTATCTTTCAAAGATTTTTAAGTAGTCTAGAGTATCTGTTACTACCTTATCCATAAAAACATTTATTCTTGATCATTCCATAAGGAAACTAGCCTATTATTTTTTACTTAGATGTATATCTATCATAAAATCTCCGTTCCTTGTGTGTAAATGCTTAAACTGTTAAAGTGAATAGAAAAAATGTGCTGTGGTTAGGAACCTAACACAGGCAAAATTTGTTAATTATTACACACCTCATTTAACCTTAAGACAATCACGTATCAGTTTGATGTTTATTTGGGGGAGGAAAAAAAGGAAAGAAAGAAAAAAAAGACAATAGTTTCCCTTGAGCAACACATTGGACCACTAGGTGGTAGTATAGCCCCTAATTTTCACTTACATAGCATTATCACTCATTGGACTACAGTTTCAATTTATCCATTTTAATTGTGATGAATCAAAGAAATCACATCGTTCGCAGTTACAGGTTGTTGTTGTTGTTGTTTTTAATTTTCTGACTATCAATATTCCTTAAGACATTTAATTTTTCTTTAATGTTTACGGGAGACTACTAAAGATGTGTGAGCTAAATACAATTTTTAAAAATTTTTTAAATGTTTTATTTATTTCTGAGAGAGAGAGAGAGAGAGACAGCGTGATCAAGGGAGTGTCAGAGAGAGAGGGAGATACAGAATCCGAAGCACCTGTCAGCACAGAGCCCGACGCGGGGGGCTCGAACCCACACCGGGAAATCATGACCTGAGCCGACGTCGGCCGCTCAACTGACTGAGCCACCCAAGAGCCCCTAAATACATTTATTTATGATGACTATGATTGTTCACTCAGCGTTTATTACTAAGAGAATATAGACATTACCAAATGTTTGAGAGAGGAAGGTACCATTTTAAGGCTACAGATTGAGAGCACCATTTTGTACCAATGGATTATTTTTATACTTAAGTTATTCTTTATAGATTTTCTGCTTCACCACCACTATAAAAATAATTGCTCTTCTATACAAACACTCTCTGGTGAGAAGGTATCAGTAATTCAGTCTATCAAAAGAGAAGAAAATAGAGTGTTATAGAATTTACTCTTCGATTAAGAGCAACAAAGATTTCCACAGGATTTGTGAGTATTAATTCTTGTTCCCACAATCGTGTTGCATTGGTTTTAAAGAAGTCCACAAAATACCTATGCCACTTTGCTCCTTTCAGTACTTACCAACATAAACATTATTCGGTATTTTTAAAAATAAGGCATATTTCTACAGATTTGTTCATTGCATTAAATTAAACATTCTTAATATGGAGGAATGACAAATTGTTAGGGTAGTAAATCTCTCAAATCTTACTGGTAATGTGTAAAGTAGGATAAACTATCTGCAGTGCAACTGGACAATATGTTTGCATTTTGATAAAATAAGTGAGCACTGCATATATTTTTCCAAGGAAATAATTAAAAAGTGTGAACAAATTATTCATAAGGATGTCCAGTACAGTATTATTTATTGCCATAAAATATTTGATGCAACCTAAATATCTAATAATATAAATTTGTTAAATTTTTTTATGATATATCTTACAGTGGCCAACTAAATAATTTTGAAAATCGGATAAGAATATTTTTCATTATCACAAATCAAAATGAAAGCTTATAATCAAAATGAAGCTTATAAAATAGTAAGAATATTACTTTTTAAAAATTTACTTATTTATGTTTAGAGAAGAGAGAGAGAGAGAGAAAAGAGAGAACATAAGTGGGTAAGGGCAGAGAGAGAGGGCAAGAAAAAATTCCAAGCAGACTCTGTGCTGTTAGTGCAGAGCCCAACATGTGGCTCAATCTCACAAACCATGAGATTATGACCTGAGCTGAAACCAAGAGTTGGAGGCTTAACTGAGTCACCCAATGTCCCAGGACTATTATTTTTGTAATATTGGAATACTTATACCTATGGATGTATCTATAACAATATCCATGACACTGTACCTCCACACCAATCAGTAGATCCTAAAAAATTTAAAAGATTAGGATCTAAGCTCAACAGTGAATATTTCTTTTTTTATGATTTTTATTTATTTCTGAAAGAAAGAGTGAGACAATGTGAGCAGAGGGGCACAGAGAGAGGGAGATACAGAATCCGAACCAGTCTCCAGGCTCTGAGCTGGCTGTCAGCACAGAGCCCAACAGGTAGCTCGAACCCACGAACCGTGAGATCATGTCCTGAGCCGAAGTCGGACGCTTCACCAACTGAGCCAGGCGCCCCTCAACAGTGAATATTTCTAATAATGAGAATATAGAAACATTTTATCTTACCCATCTGAATTAGAAAATTTAAATTTCAAATATACTATATACAATAAGGAAAAATAAAAATTTAAATATAATATTGCCTATACATACATCACTTATGCAAATCTATAGTAATTTTTTATGTAGTACTTCTTATCTCTGTAACTAGAAATTTGTACCTCTTTCTTTTTTAAAGTTTATTTTGAGAGAGACAGAGACAGCACAAGTGGGGGAGGAGCGGGGGGGGTACAGGGGAGAGGGAGACAATCCCAAGCAAGCTTCATGCTGTCAGGGTAGAGCCCGACATGGAGCTCAAATTCACAAAACTGTGAGATCAAGACCTGAGTCAAAACCAAGAGTTGGATGCTTAAGCCTAGTGAGCCACCCAGGCACCCGTGCATGTTTATCTTAATCCCCTTTACCTATTTCACCCATCTCCACCCACCACCCCTCTGGCAACCACCAGTTTGTTCTCTGTATTTAAGATTTTGTTTGTTCTTGCTTGTTGTTCGTTTTGTGTTTTGATTCCACATGTAAGTGAATTCAAATGGTATTTGTCTCGTTCTAAGTTATTTCACTAAGCATAATACTCTTTAGCTCCATTGTTATAAAGAAACCAAAAAATGTGAGTATTGCTTAATTAATTATTATAGTATAAATATCTGCTTTATGAGATGCTGATGGCCAGGTATTCCCTTTAAATTTTAAATAATTTATTCCTTTATGAATTATTAATCTGTAGTTTCAATAGTCTAGTGTTGGGAGCCATTCTGAGCCCACTAGTCGAGAAAACTCCTGGTGAGGTTAAAGCAAATTTGCACGGTCTCTTGCCAATCAGATGATAACTGATATCCACCCCCACTCAATTATTTCTGCTTGAGCACCAACCCCTAACGTACCTTGTTGATCAATATCGGGAGTCACTTGTCCTCTTATTCTGGCCCTGGTATGATGATTTCACCTTGTGAAGGAACTTATTGTGGGAACTTCTTGTTTCGACTATGGGAACAGACATCGTGGCTCCAGCAGGTCCTGTTTTCCTCCATACTTTCCCTTGAGCTATGAACAGGCTAATGACCCTTACTCAAAAAAGATTGACCTTTATATGTATAATTCTGTTTCTACTGTTGTGTTAGTCCAAGATGTTCATACACCTCAACATGTAAATCAGCTAACCAAAAATGTCTCTCATGCCCTAGCTATTCAAGAAATTATAAAACTAGACACAAAGGTAAATACACTCGAAGAGGCTGTTCTATGTATTGAAATGAGCTAAACTCTTTAAAGGTATGGCTGGCTCTCTGGTGCCATAAAGAATATAACTGGAAAATCAAATCTTGCCTGGAGACAAAGAGCCTAACTTAGAGAGAAGGAACAGATAAGGGCAGAACATAAGTTACTACATATACCTTTGCTAACCGGTGATGTATAGCAGCCCCTTCCCTAAGGCCTACATTCCACAAACACCTTCCCTTACCCTGGCAACTGCGATGAGGATGACTAAGAGTATCTACAAACCTATGACTTAATTTTAGTGTTATTAAAATGTGAACACCCTGTTATTTTCTTAGTTACTCAACCTCACTATAATTGGGGCAGTTCTGCAAGAACACTTCTGTGAAACCTGTTTCTTTACATTTTCCAAAAACATCGTATCACAAAGAACTATCCATTGTAAAAATTCCATTTTCTGATGCCATGTTAATGTTTGACCTATAAATAAAGACAACGTAACCGACAGGGCAGAGATGCCTGCCTGGTGATCAGAAAGAATCTCGGGGCTCTCTCATTCCCTCCCTCGCCGACAGCGTTCATCCTTCAGAGACCCCTGGACCCCGCCAGAGTTGAACTCCGGCAGTCTAGTATCAGTACTAAATGTTTAATTGCAGAAAAAATTCCTTGGGATACCGCCATAAAGCCTCCCCCAGGAATCTAGCATGTAATACGTGTACAAAGCATATCTAAAATCCATATTTTTGTTAAATGAGTGTACATTCTGAGATTTCATTGCAGACCATTCTATAACATACCAAAATTTCACCTTTTTTATCCCCAGCACATCAATGACTTCCTGATAATTACGAATTATGAATTACGAAGTGTGACCTTGATCAGCTATCAAGCTTATTCACTCTTCAATTTGGATTGAATTGGATTTGGTGCCATACTCACAATGTACCTTCAAGGAGATCATTGACTTTCAGAAATTAATGTCACCAGTAGCCTTACTGTTTCCCTTTTTCAAGAATCCTCAATTTTTATTGTCTAAAAATCTGCTTTTCTTCATTGACAGTCTTCTAATGGTTTTCATTAAAAAAGGTTTTTCTCAACCTGGTTTGTTTTGGTTTTCAAAAGCACCAATCTGTCCCTTCTGGAATGCATTACTTCTTCTTTGGAGGGTTACATTTCCAAAAGTACTAACTTCCCTTAATTCATGGTCACAATCCAGAAAAAAACGATGTTACTATGTTTTGTTTTAGTACTAAGTACCCGCTATGCTTTGACTGCAGATTATTTCCTACCAAAAAATCTAAATAATTATATACTTTTTAAACTGGAGGTTCTAGATTTAGAAATCTGGTTATCATCCATGCAATGAATTTAAAAATTGCACTGGACACTAGTGAACTTTAAGCAGACTCAGGACTACTACATGTAAAATTAGGGCACTTATAATAATTTCTACTGAACAGTAGGCTCCCGATAGTCATGGCTTCTATGTATTTGAGGACAGCTTCATCAAAACTAGTGAAAGTGAATCCCTTTCTTCCTCCTGCCTCTCTCAAAATAACAACCAATAAATAACTCAGCAATAAATCTGATGACTCTATATGTTAAGTCAGTTGGAGCAAGCTGGCTTACTGTTTTATGGGCTATGTATTTTAGCTGAATTCTACTCAATTCTATCCCTGCCCTGAATTTTATGCGTACAAAAGATCAGAGGAACTTCTTGAGTAGGGCCATTTTATTTATAATTGCCAAACCTTGGAAGAATTGGGACATACTTGTTTGGAAAGATATCCTGTGATCATAGATGGGAGGACTTAATCTTATTAAAATGTTCATTCTACCCAAAAGAATCTACAGATTCATTGTAATCCCTGTGAAAATCCTCATGGTATATTTTAACAACAACAACAACAACAACAAAACAGATAAAACAATTCTAAAATACATATGTAATCTCATAAGACCCTGGATAGATAAAACAGTGTTGAGAGAGAGAAAAAAAACAAACAAACTGGAGGCCTCAAACTTCCTGATTTCAAAACATATTACAAAGCTTTATTAATTGAAATAGATCAGTACTAGCAAAAAGATGGACATATATATCAATAGAACAGAACAGAGAGCTCAGAAATGAAATCTTACATATGTGGTCCAAGGATCTTTGATAACATTGACAAGACTGAACAATGGGGAAAGGATAGTCTCTTCAACAAAGGGTGGTGGGAAATAGGATATCCATGTGTGAAGAATGAAGATGGACCCTCACATCATATAGAAACATTAACTCAAAATGGACTAAAGAGCTATATATAAGACCTAAATCTTTGAAACTGCTAAAAGAAAACATATGGAAAATCTTCATGGCATTGGATTTGTCAATGATTCTTAAATCAAAAGCAGTGTTACAAAGGCAAAAACAGACAAGGGACCACACCAAACTTAAAAAAAATTTTAATGTTTATTTACTTGTTTGAGAGAGAGGAAGAGAGAGAGAGTACAGAGGAGGGGCAGAGAGAGAGAGGAAAGAGAGAATCCCAAGTAGGCTCCCTGCTGTCAGCACAGAGCCCATCGTGGGGCTCCATCTCATGAACGGTGAAAACATGACCTGAGCCGAAATCAAGAGTCAGACATTTAACTGACTGAGCCACCAGGCACACCAGAAACTTCTCTTTTTCAATTTTTTTTGCATTTAAAAATTATTTTAGAGAAAGACAGGTGCAAATGGAGGAGAGGGGCAGAGTAAGAGATAAAATCTTAAGCAAGCTCCATGCTCAGTGTGGAGCCCAACACGGAGCTTGATCTCCCAACCATCAGATCATGACCTGAAGTGAAATCAAGAGTCAAACATTCAACTGACTGAGCCACACAGACGCCCCAGATTTATAAACTTTGTAGCAAAGGATACAATTAACAGAGTTAAAAAAGGCAACCTACATAATATGAGAAAATATTTTCAACCCATGTATCTAATAATGGTTTGATATCCAGAATATATAAAGAAATTCTACAACAAAACATAAAAATAAATAACCTGACTTAAAATGTACAAAGAAGTTTGAGTACACATTTCTCTAAAAGGATGTCCAAGTGACCTACAAGCATATTGTGAGATGTTTGACATTACTAATCTTAAGGGAAATATAAATCAAAACCACAATACGATATCACCTCACACCTCTTGGTATGGCATTATCAGTAAAACAATAATAAAATAAAATAGTGAAATAGAGTAAAAAGTGTTGATGGACACGTGGAGAAATTGGAACTCTAGTACACTATTGGTGGGAATGTAAAATGGTATGCTTGCTGCCAAACACTAAGGAGGCTATTCAAAAACATTAAAAGTAGAAATACCATATGATCCATTCATCCCACTTTGGGGATTTATTCCAAATAATTGGAAAGAAGATCTTGAAGATAAATGTATACACTCATGTTCACTGCAGTAGTATTCACAAAAGCCAAGAGATGGAAGCAAACTCAATGTCTATTCTGTCTGAATGGATAAAGAAAGTAGGATATAAACATACAAGAGAATGTTATTTGTCCTAAAAAAATAAAGACCTACTGTCATATACCACAACATGGGTGAAACTTGAGAACATTATGTTAAGTAAGAAAAGCCCATCACACAAAGATAAATACTGCATGATTACACTTATATGAGGGACCTAAAATAGTCACACCCTTAGAAACGGAAAATAGAATGGTGATTGCCAGAGGCTGGGGATAGGAAGAAAAGGGAACTGTTCAATGTATATAGAGCTTCAGATTTGTAGGATGAGAAAGTTCTAGAGTTTTTTTTTTTTTTTTTGAAAATAATGTTTATATGGTTAACATTACTGTACTGTGCACTTAAAAATGATGAAGAGGTTGGGGCACCTGGGTGGCTCAGTCGGTTGAGCGTCCGACTTCGGCTTAGGTCATGATCTCATGGTTTGCGGGTTCGTGCCCTGTGTTGGGCTCTGTGCTGACAGCTCAGAGCCTGGAGCCTGTCTTCAGATTCTGTGTCTCCCCCTTTCTCTGACCCTCTCCTGCTCATGCTGTCTCTCTCTTTCTCTCTCTCAAAAATAAAACATTTTTTAAAAATGATTAAGAGAGTAAATTTTATGTCATTTGTGTTTTTACCATCAAAAAGTGGAGGATTGGCAAATAGAATAATAAAAGTCCCAAAAAAGGAAAAATAGGGCTAATAGAAAATATGAAAAAAGTATCAATACACACTATTGCTTAAATATTTAAATATTTGAATACTTAATTGTAACTCATTAGAATACTAACTGACTCTGTTATTCAATGCATCTGCCATATTCTGTTGTAAACTAAGTGTTACAGAATAAAACATTATACATTCGACAGTGAAAACCTCATATAACTAATATTAATGAGCATGGTAAATAGCTTCCTGTGTGTGAATTCCTACCAGGTTTTCTGAAGGTATTCCTTTAATCTAATTTAATCCCTTTTTCCTTTCTAGTATCTCTTATTTCTTTTGTGACTATTTTTCTCTTGCTTTATTTCTCTTTTTCTCCCATAGGTATTGCCATTAATCTCCTGCCTACAAATAAGCAGGTAAAACCCTTCCAAAAGGTGTACTTTCATGTTTGAAAGCATTTTAATTCACTTCTCACTTGGGCTTTTCAAATCTCTAATTAGAAATCCTTTAATCCCTGTCAATATAGCCAACACACTCCGTTTTTATATTTTCAACTATTTTTCAGATTGTCCCATCGATAACCAAGGAATTTGCATGGCCTAAATTGACATTATTTTTTCTCAACAAAACTCTCCTGATTTGATTCTAATCCATTGGCCCTGTCATTTTCGAATCACGGGATCTAAAACTTTTCAGAACTATACATGTTTCTCCCTATTGCCTCTTCTGGTGAATCTATAATCAAGTCTCTTAAATTTTTCATTTTGTTTATATATTTTTGTCCACCATGAAGTATTACTATTACCATAACCTGGGACAATTTTATCTCATTATTGGACTAGATAAATCATCTTTAATCTATATTGTTATTTAATTTTTTTTTTAAGTTTATTTATTGAGAGAGAGAGAACCGCAAGGGAGGAACAGAGAAAGAAAGAGGATCCAAGCAGGCTTGATGTTGTCAGCACAGAGCCCAGCACAGGACTCTAACACAAGAAGTGTGAGATCGGACATGAGCTGAACTCAAGAGTCAGATGCTTAACCGACTGAGCCACCCAGGCTCCCCTGATCGACCAATCGATCTATCTGTCTATCTATCTATCTATCTATCTATCTATCTATCTATCTAATGTCTCCTCTTCTCAATCTAGATTAATATTTCTTAAGCACTGATTTCATAATGAAATGGCAAACTCACAATCTTCTTTAGAAAGTGTAAAGTCTAATCTCTAATCTAACATGTGAGTCTTTCCACATTACTTTCAACCCGATTCCTTAAATGCAGTGTAGAACTCTCAAATGACATGATAAAGTAAAAATATCTACTTTTTTCTTGTGGCTTTTTTAACATGTGTAACTCTTATTCTATGTAAGTGAAAGCAACACTTTTAGTACATTTGAACTCTCCTGTTCTTAGCATCTGTTCCCGAGTTGGACTTAGTTCTAAGTACCATATGTATTGTCAAGGCATGGGTACAAAGGATGGGAAGCCACGTAGCCTGTGGTATCTGGTTCCATTTGTAAATCTCCTCCCTGATTATCAGTTATTAGACCATGTAGATTGCTGCTAAGATTTGCCTGGTTCCCATGGACATGATCCCTTCTGTTCCAGTAGCCATCTTTGTGCCCCATTTTGATTATGAGTAAGTCATAACTGTGGCTTCAATGTTTCACTTGGCAGCAATCATTGAAGGTTGTCTAAATGTTTGGCTGCTAAAGCTAAATATATAGTCATTCTCTACCTGACCTCTTTTCACACCATCTAGGGGTGGAAGGAGTAGAATAAAGGTTTTCTTTTCTCTTAAGTTTCAAAAACTTCCCAATACTGCCTGCCAATAAATAAATACTTGAGTAAAGCCAAGACTAAAAACAAGAGCCAGGTCCCCTTCATTTATGACTCCAAAGTATCTAGACTTCCTTTGTTTTCTTCCTTCTTCTTCTCCTGCCCCACGGATACCTAGGTTTATGTATTTCTATCTGTATCTATATATTTCCTTTTTGTTCTTTTTCTATCTGAGGCAGGGAAGATATAACCTAATCAAATCCTATGTTAGCAATGTTAGCAAATATTTTATTTAAGCTTTTTTATTTCCTTAAGGATGTATGAAATTCCAGAAAATAAATATTTTGGTGATTACCTTTGAAGCAATAAATAACAGATTATTCCTATATGAGAAAAGGGACAAAAAGAGAAAATAAATATGTGAGAAAATAACAATTCAAAGTATATTCAAACATCATTTAATTTAGATAAACTTTTGCACATTAAATATTTTCTAACGTACTAAACCAGTAAATGTCACAGTCCATAAAACCTTTCATTTTCCTTTCCTCACCTGTGCTCATCCTAATCCCTGTCCCTCAGTCTCCCTCAAGTTCAATTAATCTGTAAAGTCTTTCACAGCAACTTTAGATGAGTGTGGCTTCTTGGGGTCAATATCCGAATGAAGGATTAACATCTCACTTGAAATTTAGTTCAGAAGAAAAACGATGCCACATACACACAAGTAAGAATGAAGTTTGTTACTCACTAACTAGACCTTCTAAGGAGAATATGGAAAATTCCAGAACATGTCTGAGAGAGAGGTTTAGAAAGAAGGTTTGGATGAGTGGCTTGAGTTTTCTTATAGTTAGAGAGTGGTGCTAGAGTGAGAGTTACCACAAGAAAGCCAGGATTTGCATGGTTTGAATTACCCATCACCATCAAGAAAGGAAGATGGGATTATTTGTAAGCATAAAAATTGCCCTAAAATGTTCCATACTGGGCATGGATGATATGACCCAAAGAGTAATATATTAAAATGATATGTTTCGCATTTCTAATAAGCTTCAGAGGGGCACCTGGGTGGCTCAGTTGGTTAAGCATCCAACTCTTGATTTCAGCTCAGGTCATGATCTCACAAACTGTGAGCTGGGCTCTGAGCTGACAGTGCAGAGCCTGCTTGAGATCCTCTATCTCTCTCTCCTTTTCTGTCTGCCCCTCCCCAGTCTCTCTCTCTCTCTCTCTCCTTCTCTCAATATAAATAAACATTTAAAAAATAATCAGCTTCCAAATATCAGACCCCATAGACATTTCCCTGTGGTCAAAGTAGTTAATATGGTTCCATGTGAAATAAAACAGTCTTCAAGGAGTGAAACACGTTTTACAAGGGTTATGTTGAGGAGAGGTGATTATTCTCCCTGTTTCTCTCCATTTAATTGTATTTGGTCTTTACTTAAATTTGGAAATAATCAGTAGCGTTGGACAATTACAAACTTAATGTCACACCTTCACCCCATATACAATATCATGTAGATAGCTAATTCCATCCAATTCAGTCAGCAACTGGTAAGCACTTTGCAGGGATAGATGTAGTCAATACATTCTGTTCAGTGCCTATTTAAGCAACTTCTCAACCACAGTTTACCTTCACCTTCAAAAGGACACAAAGAGACATCTTTACACAGCTACCCATGGGTTATCTCAAAGCCTTACCATTGCACATAATCTTTAAAGGTAATATCTAATTATATCTAACTTTCAGGATAGATGCATGACATTACCCTGATGGCATCCTTCTCTGAAGAAATTCATTCTACATACTCATTCAGGGCATGTAAACATCCACAAAGGAGCTAACAAACAGTGATGGACCATTCTTTATTCACAAATTTTACTTAAGCATATGTATGCTGATACTCACAAATTGGCCCATTATGAATGGGCCCTCCCCAACAAAAGGTTCTAGAATGTGTTAAAACTGCAATACAACTGGAACTCCCATTAGAGTCCCGCAGAGACTTGATTAGAGGCTTTAACAGCCTCCTTTGATGTCTTTCAGAGTTTCTAGACCACCCACAATGTTGCCTATGGGTTTCTGAGGCAAACTACTCCTCTTCTGTTTGTGCTGTCAGAATGCTAATTGTTGGTTGCAAACTGAGCTTTCCTTGAACTAGAAGCTCTCACAGGACTTTGCCCCATGACTGGTTATACTCAGATACTCATGGAAATGATACTCCTCAACTTTGGTATGGCTATCAGCCTTTCACTAAAATGAAACTGCTGCCTATAAGCAAGAGCCAAACCTGTACCTTGGGACATATACAACCTTTAGAGGAGCCAGCCTTTCCTGTCCTCAGCCCCAGCTAGATGTCACAGTGCTGGAGATGATCATCCTTATCTTAGACCCCTGTGGCAACTGGAGAGTCTTTTGGGATGGACAGGGTGAACAGAAAAAGATAGTTTTTATAATATATAGATGGAATCATCTCCGTTGCACATGATGGAGCCCACTGGATAGTGGTTGCTTTTCATCCCTTAATGAAGATATCCTTGAGTAAGGATGAAACTCAAGGCTCAACACAACTGGCCCAGGTTCATTCATTCATTTTAAGACTGAATATCTTGGGCAACAATGGGCTCCATCTGCATATTTTGACAGAATCACTTGCCCACTGGCAATGGTCTTGTCATCAGTCCATGATTATTGCAGCAACAAGATTTCCCTTATCTAAGTTTTTTCCTTTTAGGAAATGCCCACAATATCTATCAAGGTCACATGTATCTCTTCATGTCATAGAACCACACTACAAGTTTTTATCAAGACAGTCTATTCCCTTCAGAGTTCTCACATAATTGGTAGTGATGAAGACACTTTACAAAATATACAAAGTTGAGCTCATGCACTAGGGTTCTCCAGAGAAGTAGAAACAAAAGGCTATGTGTATGTGTTTGTGTGTAGGTATGAGATATGTATAGTTATAAAATATACAAAATATATAATTAATGTTATATCTATATCTATGTCCATCTATATTAGAAAGAGATTTCTTTAGGAATCAGCAATTATGGAGACTGGCAAGTCCTATGTTCTGCAGAATGAGTCAGCAAGTGGGAGACCCAGGAAAGCCAAGAGTTTAACTCCAATCCTAAATCCAAAAGACTGAATGAACCAGCTCATGGTATGGTTCCAGTTTAAGACTAAGTAGGCTCAAGACCCAGAAAGACCAGATAGTTCAGGTTGAGTTGGAAGCCACGAGAAACAAAAAACAAAAACAAAAAGCAAAAACAAAAATATCCAAAATGTCTCAGGCAGGAGGAAGTGTCCTTATTCGGGAAAGAATCAGACTTTTACTTTTGTTCTTTCCAGACCTTCAGCTAATTGGACAAGGCTCACCTACATTAGGAAAGATAATCTGCTTACTCAGTCTACCGATTTAAATGTTAATTTGATCCACAACCACCTTCTTAGACACACCCAGAATAATATCTTACCAAATATCTGAGCATCTCATGACCCAATCAAGTTGACACATAAAATTAATAATCACAACTCATGACCAAAGTATTCAATGGGACTTTTACTTCCTTACCAACCTCATGTTACAAATCTCATACAGTGCCATAATGGCTTACTTTAACAAGTTCAAATACAGTTAGATGAATCATGGCACATTTTAGTTCATTCAAACATTGGGACAAGTTGTTATAGAGTTTGAATCCACTTTTATCTTACTTTTGACAACTTTATGCCCTATCACTCCCCTTTCCTCTTCTGTCTCATATCTTAGCAAGCCAATAATGTAATCAGCCTCACTACACTGGTGCCAGTGGGAAGTTCAAACCACATATACCCCATCCTAAATGCTCAGGAACCCTCAACCTAGCCACACTCTAAACACAATAAAAGACAAGCTTGTAATTTCTCCATGTTTTCTCAAGACCTGTTCAGTCTTAAGTCTTAAGTCTGTTTGTGAAGCTGGCAAAAATTCTCATTATGTGAAAAATACAACGTTCCATGCCTTTTGATACATATGTGGCATCATCAGTGTTGATATCTGAACTAAATTTTGAGTACTAGGTTCTGTTCTTCCTTCACAGTTTGGTTACAAAAAGTCTCTCCTTTATATCTTCCTGTAATAGTGCATAGTACCCTTTTCTATTCTAGAATGTTGTTCTTATATCTATCCCTTTGCATCAAATGGTTAAAGTGTGTGATCTTATAAAATTTAGATGACTATACTATACTTACCTGGACCCACATTACTCAGAAGCAGCAAAATTACCTAAGAGGCAAAATAACATAAAGCATATCTAGTGATATATGCTTCTTCAAGGCATGTAGTGAAAGGAATGATGTATGTTACTTAGCTATACAGCTTCTTTGTACAGTCTGTAAGTCAAACTCATCCAATCCTCATGCTGGAAAAATACAACATTGTGTTATAATCTGACAGTGATTAATATTTTCCTTATTGTTACTTTTATGTCATATTTTTAAGTTGTATCAAGAAAGAAAATATATAAAGGTGCTATTAAAGAGTATATGTAATCATTATGTTTAAAGATTAAACAGTAAAATGGCTTCAGAGTAAGCCCTTAAAGTATAAAATAATATAAAATTACAGAGCAGCCTTGTTGCACTCATTATCAAGTTAAAAATGTGTTCCAAAGTAGACCCCTCATTTTCCTTCCTTAAGAAATGCAGACTATACCCGTCAGGTATTGAAGCAAAATCCCCACAGCAGGATATACAAATTCAAAACCTTTCAAAAGGCAATGTTTTTATTCCCTGTAATTAGGCAATTAATTCTACTGGCATTTATAGGCTGCATGTGGTGAGAGAAAAAGAGATAAAGAAAAGCAGTAGAATCAAATATTTCAATTTTACTTTAAAGGTCACTGAATTATGTGACCTACCTTAGAAGTATTTAACTTGAAATAAAGAAGTCAGGAAACAAATGAGCTGAGTAACTCAGGTTGTGAAGTTTGTTACTTTAATTAGAACATAAAAAATTTTCTTTTTAAGAACTCACTGGTATGTTTGAATAAATGATTTCATTGTGATTGCCTTGAACTAAACCTTGTTTACTTCCTATTATTTTATTTCCTATAGGTATCTTAATCAATATTTAGTTTCTCTTCTTATACAAATTATAGAGTTAAAAGAATAGGTTTTTTTTTCAATTGCATAGCAGGAAAATATGTTTTTAAAGAGTATAAACAAGCATGTATAGGCTTAAATGTAATGCTCTTGAAGCATAATGAATTTACCTGCTAAAAATCATCAATAATTACTAAAATTTATTTATTAATAAATTTGTCTCCTGGTTAATGGGATCACTACCTTGGTGGAAGAGATAACAGACTATTTTAAAAATAATATTTTATGCATAAAATAATTCAAGAGAAAATATCTAGAAGTGTGAATATCCTATATAATAGCTGTATGTGCAATGTGCTTTGTAGAAGAGATAATACATTTTCTTTGAAGGCCTCAGTAGAAAACATAGGGCTCATACATTTATAACATATTAGGCCAGGTGAAAACTGAATACATTCTCAAAAGGAAAAAATATATATACTGACAATATATAGTAAAAACTAGGACATAGATACAAAGTGTTAGAAAAAACAAACAAAACTCCCTTAGGTAATACTTTAAGTGATAATTATAAATTAGAAAAATTTTTAGAAGAATTTAGACTATAACAATGATTACTGTCCATAGACTAACATTTATCTCCCAATACAGGTTCTAACTGTATCAATAATGAAATGTTTGAAGGGATCCCTAGTCAGCAACTGAAGACTCTATTTGTAAAATTCTTTATCCCATTTTATGTGTAGTTAGGTCTAGATTCTGACTTATTATAAGAGGGTACAAGTGATGTGTCCAAGGGTTGGGTTGTGCCGCTCGAGGAAAGGAACATGCCTCCATCTTTCTCGTCTTCTTTCCAGCCAGCCACAGTGTGGATGCAACGGTGAGACCAAAAAGCAAAAACATGCTGAACGTGGCAGAGCAAAAAAAGAGAAAGAGCCTGGGACTGTGTCTTTGTAAGCTTTTTGTCCAACCCTGGAGATACTTATATTCATATCAGGGAGAAAATAAACTTTATAATATTTTTTCTGTAGTACTAAAATATGTAAAATACCTAAAGCACTGTATTTTTGTGTTGTTTTACAACCGGTCCCTAACTTATATCCCAACTGGCAAATTTTCAATTTTTCTACTCTACTGTACCCGAGGCATGCTTTTCTGCTCATAACACTAGCTCATCCCACGGAAATAGGAGGAGGGATAGAATATATTCAGATATCCAATGGAGTTCATTTCTTGCCAAATTATTATGTAAATTAAAAAATAACAATCAGAATTCTAACTTTTTAATTTGTTCATGAGTTTGCAAAATCATTTAACCAGAAAACTTAAAAAATAAGAAAATTATTGAAGATTTATAAAGATTCCTTCAAAAAAGACATTATAAGATGGTTAAATATGTGAGATATGATTGACTAAAAGAAAAGCTAAAATATAGACAGTAATAACAGATATGATAGTATACAGGAATTTAATACATGAAAAATTATTGATGGCACTGGAACATTTGATAGCATATTTTTAACAATATAAAATTAAAACTCTTAATTTGTCCCACATCTGTAACATATGAGATAGACTCAGAAATAAATGATTCATAAACAATTTTTTCTAAAAATAATCTATAGGGAAAATAACAAGCAATTGGTCAAATACTTAAAAATGACCTAAACCAATATTCACAAAGATGAAGGTCAAATGTTCAATCATAACTATTCATTAACACAATACAAAACTTAAACATTCCAGGAATATTTATATAAGCTGTAAGTCCCCCAGCAACCTCTTAGAGATTATCGGGGAGAAGGCTTTATCTGAATTACAGCTTTGCAATGCAGTTAGAGAACATCTCTGATGAAGTGATGGTCTGAGATTAATAGGAAGGGAAGAGGAGTTGGCCTATCTTGCACTGTCAGTAACTGTCACTCTTTGATGTCTTGAAAATACATTGGAGTCTACAAGCCTAAACACCTATTCTAAAATGTAATTGCATAGAAGATAGACTTGTTCTTTGATTTCTATACTTAGTTTGTTCCATCATATGGTGTTTGTGGCATTCTTAAAATTTCTGAAGTGTGTTAAATAAACAAAGGGGTTCATTTCTGTAGAGTCGCTTTAAATGGATTTAGGACTTTGCTTATTTCTACTTTCTTGAGTAGGAACTTTAAAAGTATTGTTTATTTATTTTAGGAGAGAGTGAGCACACATGAGAATGAGAAGAGGGGCAAATAGAGAGAGAGGGAGAGAATTCCAAGGAGGCTCAGCACTGTCAGTGCAGAGCCCAATGCAGGGCTCTGTCTCATGGATGATGAGATTATGATCTGAGCCAAAATCAAGAGGCAAAAGCTTAACTGACTGAGTGACCCAGGTGCACGGAAAATTGTTTTTAAATAATCTACTCAAGAAAAATTTGTCAGTTTCAAGAGTATTAGGCTTTAGATCTGGAATTATTTTTGGTGAACCATTATTCTGGTGAAACTTTTTTTTTTTTTAATGTTTTATTACTCATTTCTAGGAGAGAGAGAGAGAGACAGCGTGAGCAGGGGAGGGTCAGAGAGAGAGGGAGACACAGACTCTGAAATTGGCTCCAGGCTCTGAGCTGGCAGTCATCACAGAGCCCGACGTGGGGCTCGAATCCACAAACCGCGAGATCATGACTCAAGCGAAAGTCGGACGCCCAACCGACTAAGCCACCCAGGCGCCCCTGGTGAACCATTTTTAAGGGAATATAAGAGAAATTAAAAACAAGATAAAAAATAATAGTAAAGATGGAGAGCTGATAAAGTACAGTGATGTCTTTGATCTTTTCAGGTAGAAGATAGTAAGAAGTAATAGAAATAAAAGAAGAAGAAGGCTAAAGGAAAAGTGGACAGGAGTTGACTTAGTGAGGAATATAAAAAATATCAAAGAAAAGACAAATAGAAGGTTTAAAATGCAGCATCTAGCGCTCTGCTTGATCTAAGCAGTATTATTTTTGGTAAATATAAATGCAATGTGCAAAAAAATAGAGGAAGGATAGATAAGAAGAGAGTGTGTTTCCTTAAGATTTCCCTAACAATATTAAAAAGAAAGTGCACAGATGATAACTTTTAATGTTTGACCTGTAAGCAAGAAAAAAATAATTAAATAAGCAACCTGTGTTGTGTGACAAAATTCATGACCTATCATAGAAAACAATTGTATGTGAATCTTAACAGTCTTATTCAATAGCACCAACATATACAGTAATGTTTTTAATGGCATAAAGAGAAAGTCATTCCCTAGACATAAAGCACCCAAGTTAAACTTGTTAGAGATTTTCTGACTCTTAAAATTGCAAAACGAAATAGACTGTGGCAAAACAGATAGCTGAAATGATCATGGTAGCTAATGGTCTTTCTTACTGTCTCCATGACCCATTTTGTGTTACCTCATAAACAGGACCTGAAGTCTTAGAATCATTGAAAATATGCAATAATTGAATCTATCCAACACTTAAATGTCAAAATTAAACAACATTCTCTTGAACAACCAGTGTATCAAAAAAGATATTCGAGAAGAAATAGGTTTTCCTGAGAGAACCATAAATGGAAACACAACATAACAAAACTCTTGGGACATTTATAGCAACAAATGCCTACGTTAAGAAATAAGAGAGGGGCGCCTGGGTGGCCTAGTCGGTTAAGCGTTCGACTTTCGCTTGGGTCATGATCTCGCGGTTCGTGGGTTCGAGCCCCACGTCGGGCTCTGTGCTGACTGCCAGCTCAGAGCCTGGAGCCTGTTTCAGTCTGTGACTCCCTCTCTCTCTGACCCTTCCCTCCTCACGCTCTCTCTCTCCTAGAAATAAATAAAAAACATTAAAAAAAAAAATAAATAAGAGAGATCTCAAGTAACCCAGCACTATGCTTCAAAGAACTAGAAAAAGAACAAATTAAGCCAAAAGTTAGCAGAATAGAAGACATAATAAATTTTAGAGCAGAAATAAATGCAACAGAGAACAGGAAAACAACCAAAAAAGATAAACAAAACTAAAAGTTGGTTCCTGAAAAGATAAAATGTGCAAAACTTGAACTACTAACCAAGGAGAAAAGAGAGAGGGCCCAAATCAGCAGAATTATAAATGAAACATGAGACATTGCAACTGGTCTCACAGAATTACAAAGGAATGTAAGAGGTTACTATGAGCAACTATGGTTGGATTATCACCATGCCCAATCAGGATGATCTGGGTGGTGGAGATTTCTTGAGGAGGAAAAACAAAGAAACAACAGCCACTCAATTGACCGCTAACTAGGACCTCACTGAGAAGGCAACATTTCAACAGATTTCAAGGAAATGCAAATTAACTCTGGGGAAAGTCAGTAAAAATGCTAAAGGGCAGGATGGTGTTTGGTTCATTGAAAGACTAGGCAGGGACCCTTGTGGCTGTCATATAACTGAGGGGGAAAGTGATGAAGAGACATGCTCATTGAGGGAGTGATTGGCGGGCAAATCATTGAGAGTCGGACTTTGCGAGTACCATATTTTTTTTGCGAAAATGAAGAGCTACTTTTGGATTTTGAGCAGAGTGTTGACATGATGAGATCTCCATTTTTTTATAAAAAGACCATTCTTTAATTTTTTTAATCTTTTTTATTTATTTCTGAGAGAGAGACAGCATGAGCAGAGGAGGGTCAGAGAGAGAGGGAGATACAGAATCTGAAGCAGTCTCCAGGCTCTGAGCTAGTTGTCAGCACAAATCCCGATGCAGAGCTTGAACCCACAAACTGTGTGATCAAGACCTGAGCCTAAGTCGGTTGCCTAACCGACTGAGCCACCCAGCCGCCCCTTTAAAAGACCATTCTTGTGCTGAGAATAGTATACAGAGGAGCAAGTGGAGAGGCAGCGAAGTCTAAGAAATTCGTGGGAGTAATATGCATGAAGGTGACTGTGGCTCTGACTCAGATAGTAGCGGTCCATGTGGTCTGGAGCAATTGGATGCTGGATATATTTTGAAGAAAAAACAAACATTAACATTAACTTCATGTTAATAAACACCTGGAGTTAGGAGTATATCTATCTTTGACATGATGAGGGTAACAGTGACTGGGTACTAGGGGAAACGAGACCTTCATATTTGGCATACTTCCTATAGTTCACTGACCCTGCTCACATCCTGTGGGAACTCTTCCAGTAACTCATTTACACAATACTTTGATATATTGACATTCTGATTACTTTCTTTCTACACTTGGCACTTATCTTTTTTAATATCTAAATTTAAGGTTGACTGTACATATAAATAATATAAACTATATATAGCTTTGGAGAACCAAATAAAATACCTAAGAGAATATGTTTTACTGAATATTTAGATTCTCATTTTATTATCTGTATTAGTGTACCAATACAGGGAACCTTCCATCATGACTCACTATGATTCCACTTACAATTAATTATGATTAGTTGGCAGAATCCAACATGTTTTGTTGTTTATTTAAGTAAAATAAAGGGGAATGAAATTGAATTTTGCATACAAAATTTAATAGAAAACATTTGAGCACCACAGATTTTTTCTAATTACAAAATGTCATGCTTTATATTTTAAACACCAAATTTATAATCCTGAAGAAAGGGTTTAAAGAAAGAAACTGGGCAAATTTTATTAATAGTTTAACATAGTCTACCTTAAAGAGGAAGATTGATATAA
This sequence comes from Hyaena hyaena, assembly GCF_003009895.1. NCBI lineage: Eukaryota > Metazoa > Chordata > Mammalia > Carnivora > Hyaenidae > Hyaena > Hyaena hyaena. The sequence goes on along the minus strand of NW_024081561.1, from coordinate 298,701 downwards.
AAATTAAATGATTTCATGTGCCAAACATAACGTAGTAGAAATAAACCATCTGTTCCATTTAAGATCATTATGAAAAATAAGGCTTATACTGAATCTCATTTTGTAATCTTATTCACACTATTGAGAAAAAATTTTATCCAATATTTTATAATTGAGCTGTCTGCATGAACAGCAGCTTTCTTCATTCATTCTTTAAAATAAATGGAGTTATCTAACTTAAGAAGGAAAAGATTATGTGGCAGAACAACTCATTTGGTTTAATAAAGTATATCAGTATCCAAAAATAATATTTCTTAGGATCTTCCTAAATTAAGAAATGAAACATATTCATATCATTTTTCTTTCATAAATTTGAAAGTGTTTGTTCCTGAAAGTGCAAAAATCATCAATAAACCACACCTATGACAAACCATATAAGAAACACACACCCATAAACACATGCACATGTGCTCGTGTATAAAGTATGTGTATGGAAAATATTCATATTTTAAATACACATTTTAGGTGTACATGTAATTATATATACAAATATATATGTATCTGTACCTTCAAAAACGTATATATATATACATACACACACAGATATATCTGTGTATGTTTATGTGTATATGTGTTTATATATATGTTTTATATATATAAAATATATAACTTTATATTTTATATATGTTTTATATATATAAAATATATAACTTTATATTTTATATATATATGTATAATGCAAGAAAAAGTTTCAACTAGATATAGCCAGGACATCAGTACCTCTTCTGCACAAGGACAAGATGAGTTTGATCTAGCAAGACATGTGCATTTCGGAATAAGGTATATGCATTCTCCAAAATGACATGGGTGGGGGGGTGCCTGGATGGCTCAGTCGGTTAAGCATCCGACTTTGGCTCAGGTCATGATCTCACGGTTTGTGAGTTCGAGCCCCATGTCGGGCTCTGTGCTGACAGCTAGCTCAGAGCCTGGAGCCTGCTTCAGATTCTGTATCTCCCTTTCTCTCTGACTCTCCCCTGCTCACACACTCTCTCTCTCTCTCTCAGAAATAAATAAAAAACAGAAAAAAATTAAACAAAATGACATGAGGGGAACAATACTGAAAGGAGGCTACATTGTGATTCTAAATACTGTTGTTATAGGGCTCAGTCAGTTAAGCATCTGACTCTTGATTTTGACTCAGGTCACAATCCATGGCTCATGAGTTCAAGCCCAGCATAGGACTCTGTGCTGACGGCTCAGAGCCTGCTTGGGATTCTCTCTCTGCCCTTTCCCTGCTCCTCTTGTGCTGTGCGCTCTCTCTCTCTGTCTCAAAATAAATAAACTTTAGAAAAATATTGTAGTTACTGTGTGCATGATGATTAATTTTTTAATAAAAAAAACTGAGCAGGATACAGAAATACAAATAACCAGAATAAATACAAAGCCTGGAGAAAAGTTAGCCCATCTTTAAATTCAAAGGGCCACTGAAGCTGATTTCGTGGTGAAGAAATATTATCTAAGTATAGTACATTGTAAGTGTGGCGGGAAGTTGCATGCCATGTTCTATGTAGCAATGCATGGAAAGCTCAACTCCCTGTATCCTCAAAACTTCAGATCGCTGGTCTATCATCTGGCATAATTCAAAACTTTACTGCATGCCATATGATATTAGGTAGGGGTGCAGTGCTGATGTAGAGCTTAAAAATATATATTCAACCTCTGGACATATGGGAAGACATATGTTAGAGTAAGAAATAGACAGTAAAGCAGGCTGTGGGGTGAATATGAGAAAATTGTTCCTGAGTTCTGTGAAATTTACCAGCGAGTTATTTTTCTCAGATTCTGTCCAATTCAAAATAGATGTCTAAGGGCCTCAGTGTGAAGGTGGACTGAGAGGAAACCTGGATCTCCTTGTGCTGGTATCAGCTAGAGAAGCCTAGAGTGAAAGCTGGCAGAAACCACATGCTTCCTAATTTTCCACTTGACACAGGGCTTTACTTGGTAGGATAACAATTCATAAAAATATAGCTGCCTGTAAACAATAGAAGATGTAAACTGGAATCTCATATGCAAACTCAACAGCAATGAATGAAAAATGAAGTGTTGTTTTTTAATATAATTTATTGTTAAATTGGCTTACATACAACACCCAGTGCTCATCCCAACAAGTGCCCTCCTCAGTGCCCATCACCCATTTTCCCCTCTCCCCCACCCTCCTATCCACCCTCAGTTTGTTTTCAGTATTTGAGTCTCTTGTGGTTTGCCTCCCTCCCTCTCTATTTTCAACTATTTTTCCCCTTCCCTTCTCCCATGGTAAAAATAAAGTGTTGTTGGGCAAGTTCCCTATGGAAAAGGATGCCTACACAATTAGATTCTAAATAAATGGCTTTCTTTTTAATATTATCCACCCTCTACACACCCTTATTTTCCTCCTCTATTTTCCTTCAGATCTCACCTGAAGTCCAGTCTTTGGGGACCTTATTCTTGACTACATCTGTACCATCAATCTGTGGTCATGCACCATTTTTCACTTGATTGTGCTTATAATTAATTTTGTCCAGATAGATAAAATAGTTTTTCTGCTTTCTTTAGGTATCCTTTTATTCTATTTAGCACTCTATTCCTAACATCTGCTTGATAATTTTTATTTCATTCAAATGTTTTTGTGTTTTTAAATCCCAATTACATGTCAGTTACTCTGATAATGAGAACATGAGTAAGACAACCAATATTTTCATTAGTTACTTCGATTAAAGTAGGAGAAATATGGGTGACAAGTGAGCACAGAAATAATTATGATAAGATATATATCTTACTAAAGATATATATGGAGCACAATAGGGATGTGAGTTGATTAAACAGATTTTAACATTTAAACCACACTGGTGAGGGAGCTTTTTAATAAGCAAGCACATTAAACTTTCAATATCTATAAAACACCCAAAGAGAAATGGGTTCTTCTATTGCTTGAAAAATCAATTAGCTTTATGAGAGTTGGTAATGTTTAAAATAAGTATAAAGTATAAACTTATCAACAAGGTAAATGTCTTTTTGTTTCTAACTTAGAAGCTTAAATACAAGTAACTCAGGACTTTTCAAACCTTTTGGACCCAGGCTGCTTACAGCATTCCCAGTGTGCAGTTTTTTTTTGACATGTTATAAGATGGAACACGAATGAATACGTTATGAACATGTTCTAACAAATATCATAAGCATCAGAACCGAAAAGGCGTGTGTAGGGTAGAGAAATAATGTCCCAAAATGCACACATTTTTGGGGGGTGTTTGTTTTTTATTTAGCATTTCTCTACTTTTTTTAATGGATGAAATTTTTAAAAATATATTACATTTATTTATTCTTGAGAGACAGAGAGAGACAAAGCTCAAGTGGGAGAGGAGCAGAGAGAGAAAGGGAGGCACAGAATCGGAAGCAGGCTCCAGGCTCTGAACTGTCAGCACAGAGCCTGATGCAGGACTCAAATCTGTGAACCAGGAGATCATGACCTGAGCTGAAGTCGGATGCTTAACTGACTAAGTCACCCTGGTGCCCCTCTTGCAAATTCTGCATGAAATGCTGTTATTATGGTGGGAAAAGCAGTGAAAAGCTTTCAGCCTTTTTAAATGGTAAGAATTGCTACATATTCTAGATGGAAAAAAAAAAAAACCCTTTGCCTTGTGTAGTAAAAATATATTGTGTACATACCTTTAAAACTAAAAACTTGCAAGTTCTATAATGAACACACATCTATAATTAATTTGTGTAAAATTGCATTCCCCACCAAATCCATTTCCATTTATTTTTTTTAAATATTTTATTTGTTTTTGAGGGAGAAAGAGAGACAGCATGAGCAGGGGAGGGTCAGAGAGAGAGGGAGACACAGACTCCGGAACAGTCTCCAGGCTCTGAGCTGGCAGTCAGCACAGAGCCCGATGCGGGGCTCGAACCCACGAACCGTGAGATCATGACCTGAGCTGAAGTCAGACGCTTAACTGACTGAGCCACCCAGGCGGCCCCAAATCCATTTCCATTTAAAGGGGAACTGGACATGTTTCATATTTGCTGAGAAGAAAGCGTGTCATTTTTACGCTTTGCAACTTTTCTCTAGGTTTCTTTCATAGTACCCCAGTGGTATACTAAAGAGAAAAATGAATGTTTAATCTCAGTAAATTTCTAAACTCTGTTGTTAAATTATATGTATTATAGGTCTCTTTATTTTTATTTTCGCTTCAGGGCCAGAAGAATAGTAGATAATTACTAGGAACCTGGAGTACATAAACGGCACTTTTTCTCCCCACTTGAATTCTAAATCAGTTAAGAAATAAGACAAAATAATCTATAGAGAAAAAATATCTCTTTAATACTGACAAACACTACATTTAAAGGTAAGCTTATTTAGGAGACAAACAATCTTCTTGACTTTTTACCTCTGGAAAATCTTAGAACATTCTACCAGAGGGAAAGTTTGAATCCCTATATAAAAAAATACTTATTCAGGGAACTACTTCCAAACATGCTATGAAGAAAGAACAAGAAGGAGATCAAATACTCTACTCAGATCTTGTGAAAGATTAACTCCAGTAATAGGACCGATAAAGATTACTTAACAAAGATTTAACTTTCTCTACTTCCAATGGAAGGTTTATGGGATGAAGAAAGGAAGATATACTACTTATAAGATTCCTTATGATGGAAACAAGAAGTGCAGAAGAGGGGCGCCTGAGTGGCCTAGTCGGTTAAGCGTCCGACTTTCGCTTAGGTCATGATCTCGCTGTTTGTGGGTTCGAGCCCCGCGTCGGGCTCTGTGCTGACTGCCAGCTCAGAGCCTGGAGCCTATTTCAGAGTCTGTATCTCCCTCTCTCTCTGGCCCTCCCCTGCTCACGCTGTGTCTCTCTCTCTCTCCGAGAAATAAATAAAACATTTAAAAAAAAAGTGCAGAAGAGATATTTTTCTTCTATAATAATTAATAATTGACTATTATACCGGCAGCATGATTTTTATGTAATTTATATTCTTTCCAAGCTACTTCTCATAATTTGTCCATATCATGCCTATACTTAAATCCACAATTTTCCTTTATGCATTACTTTAAGATAATTTTAATTGTATTTTCTTTCCTTTTAGAACTCCGAATATTATAGACATATGTTGTTATAATGAGAATTGATCACACTGATCTACCATTTTTGGCCTTCTTCAACCCTAGTTGAATACTATTTGGAAACATCTTTCCATTCTTTGAGGAAAATAAGTTTTAAAATAAACTAAAAGTAATTTTTAAAAGAAAATGACTTAAATGTAATGGAATAATAACTAGCTCATTTAAAGTATGACTATCAGTAAGCTACTTTTCACCATGAGAATAGGGCTGAAATTAGGGATGAAAATTCTAATACTTAGGAAGATGTCAGGGTAAGAATGAGTTGGTGGATATTAATTATTATTATTACTATTTCTTTATTTTTGAGAGCGAGAGCAGGAGAAAGGCAAGGAGAGAAGAAGAGGAGGTTCTGAAGTGGGCTCTGTACTGAGAGCAGAAAGCCCGAAGCGGGGCTTGAACTCACAAACCATGAGGTCATGACCTGAGCTGAAGTCAGACACGTAATGGACTTAGCCACCCAGGCATCCCTGTGACTGACTTATTGAATATATATTAAATACATTGCTACAGAATAATTAGCTATCACTCCAGAAATAGTTACTATCCTGTTACAGGCTAAATTCTAGCTCCTCAACATGAACATGTTGAAACTCTACTCACTAGTACCTCAGAATGTAATTGTATTTGGAGATAGTGTCTTTAAAGAGCTAATTAAGGTAAAATAAGGTCATATGAGAAGGTATGAATCCACTAAAACTGGTATCCTTATTAAAAAAATACCAAGTAAGGATACAAGTTTTCACAGGGTGCAGGCAGGGACATGTGAAGACACAGAGAGAACACCACCATCTACAAGCCAAGAAGAGAAATCTCAGAAGGCATGAGACCTGCCAACAGCTTGATGTCAAACTTCCATCTTCCAGAACTGTGAGAAAATGAATTTCTCCTGACTTAGTCATCTAGTCTGTGGTATTTTACTGTCATCCCCCGCAAACTAATACATATATCTTTTCTCTCCACTTTGTCTTCATTATTTTTCCTTCTCTCTTTTCTTCCTTTAGAGCTATCAAAGGAAAAACTAGTTCTCACCAGCAGATGAGCATCATATCACAACTGTCACCTAGGGCTGCCTACAAGTCAACATTGACAAAGTACTGAGTATTTGGGATGGCTCCGTGTCTGTTATTAATCTATTGCCCCTCAATTTTGAGTGTACCCTTCAATACATGCTCTGTGATAAATAAGTTATTTAAAGTATTGGTCCTTCACAGTGAGCAGGATCTTAAGAATTCTTTGGAGAGACCTCAGGAAGGGCATTGCAGGAAAAAGACATTGTTCTGCCATTTTGAGAGTGAGAAAGTACACTTGTGTGTGGGTGTGAGAGCATCTGGTGGAGGCTGGTAGGCCAATAATCCGGTACCCCTGACCTTGTAGTCTCAGCCTGACATTCAGCTCTTTACTTGAAGACTGGAGCCGCTGACCAGCCTGAGGGTTCTAGAGATCTCAATAGAGCCCACAGGCAGCTGCTGGTGGCCTGGAGGATCACAGGTGGAACTGCCTTTCCTTCTGCAGCCCCCACACAACCCCACACTTTGAAGGCTTCCTGCCTTCCCTGGATGGCCACCACATGCCCACATTGCCTTCTCCCCCACCTACACTCTTCTGGTGGTCCACTGATTACTCAGCAACTCCGGACCATCTCTGACCTGACCAAACAAGTGAGGTTAAGGTGAACCAGATCATTTCTAACATGTCTGAACTTCTTTCAAGTCCTTTCTTGGGTAGATCTTTCAGTTCTAGGGTATCATACAGTGTTTCCATACACCTTATCATTACTCTCTTACTTTACTTGCAATTAAATAAGGTGATACTCAGAGCAGCGAGGTTTGCCAAGAGTATCTCTGTGCATTTCTATGTGTGTTTTTGTGTAAGAAATGATTTTATGTGTCAAACAAAGGGAGCTGTTAGTCATTTGGGAGATGGTGGAGTATCCTCCCTAATTTCAGTTGTGGTCTTGCCACTGTCATGATGGTGAAGATTAAAAAAAATTCCTCCCTTATTTGACTTAATCTGAGAAGGGAATAGGCAGATATCAGAATGAAAATAAATAAATGACATCCCAGTCAACACTTGATATTTTGGGATATTTTTTGTTAGGCATTCTGTCATGTGTGTCATGGCATCACATTGTGGTTCTAATTTATATCTTCTTGTTGGCATTTGGCACCCTTTTATATGCTTCTTGGCCATTTGGATAATTTATTTCATGATATAGCTATACACATTTGGGTAGTTTTTGAAATGGAATGAAAGGTAGGGTTTGAACCATAAATTCACTATATTGATTGCAGTGGAACTGCTTTTCAACTTTCAAAGTAAATGTAAGGATTAAAGTCTATGTGAGCCCCTAGTTTTGTTCTAAAAGTAATGTACCTATAGGATAAATAGACCCCTTGTTGGGAAATGGAAGTTTATCAAAAGACTGGTCTCTCTGAAGTGGAGGGAAAAGATCGTATTTGAAGAAACCCCCATCCTATTAAACAGGAAGTCATGGAAACAAGAAGGGATAACATTATCTTCTGAAATGAAAGTTGTACCTCTGGGAGGTCATTTTTGCCTTGGTGCTTTATAACACATATAATAAGCCAAAATATTCTTCACAGAAATTATAGCTTTTCTGATATTTTATTCTGTTATTTCTTTTATCTTTTCCCTCCAAACAATTTAAAAAATAACTTTCCTTCAAATTTATTTGATGTCCTAATTGACCAAATTACTTAATTTGCCATGACTGTATGATATCAGAATCCATTACTCTATATCAGTCCTGGCAAGAAACAGATGACATGAATCATTTGGGTTATTTCAGGATAGCTTAATAAATCAAAGTGTAGGATTTAAGCCAAAAGGATTATTGCCTTTTTCTGGGGCTAATAACAGAATTCTATTACTTCTATTAAATTAAGGGGACAAAAACAAGATGCTATTTCTTGAATTTGGAGAGTGAGAGTGGAAGGCAGAGGAACTGACTGACTAGGGCTGTGGCACAGAGAGTCAACCAGAGGAGGAAACAAGACAGAATGGAGCCAGAGTTTAGGTAATTGGACAATTTGTTGTTCTATCAACTCAATTACATTTTAGCTTTATCTGAAGCCTAGCCTTCTTAAGTCCATCATAAGAATCTTCATTTCCTCTGGGTCAGCAAAATTAGCATTGATAAAAAATTATTAAGGAATACCTTACTTTCCCTTATCCGGACCACATTGTTTCTTACCCTCCAGCATTTTACTAAGTTCATATCAATACTTTGCTTCCAGTGGGTGTAGAGAATATAAACACACACACACACACACACACGCACAGTTTGGATTAGTTCTCAGGTTTTAGATGTGATAAATTAATTACACACCACAATCACCTATTTGTTTCTCTCTTGGTAAAATTAAAAACCACTATTTGTGTCTTTGTAGAATTAAGAAGTGTATAATGAATTACAACTTTGGAATTTTGATTCAATAGTACTTGTTTCAGTATGCCTTATTGCATGTCCATAGATATATGGTTACTCTCCTATGTAATTGAAAATTCCTCTGCTTTCCCGAATTTATACAACTTTATGCTTGTTAGGCTTTTTTCATTGTCAGACATTTAAACCAAATGCTCAGTTTTACTCCTTAATTTAAACAACACATAGAAAGCAATAAAAAGACGATAAAGCATTTGCAAAACACTGCCTCCTTATATCACACAGAACGTCACCACGCAGCAACCGGAATAACCTTCAGGATGTAACATAAACTTTGTTGCTTGTTGCTCTTCACAAAAGACACCAGTTCAATTGTTTCCCTTTCAGGGAACTCCAAATCTCCCTTCCAGGAATATAAAATTTCTCCTTTATAGCTGTTGTTTCTTGGCTCCCAACAAACTAAATCTATTCTCCTTTCATGTAGATTACAATTTATGCAGTTTGCTTTGTGTCCGTTTGTCTGTGGTATTCTATTCCATTTATTATTTTTCTCTTAGTTAATGTCCCCAAAAAGGTGCCAGTTACAAAGAGCTCTGGATTACTGTTGTTCCTTGGGGGCTTACTAACCATCCAGTATGACTTAGAATCAGGTGTCTATCTCCATTTGTTACTAAGAGAGACATGCTTTTACAATTACAAGAACACAGAGTAGGTATTTGCCAAAAAGTATTAAAAGCATGAAGATACTCTGATAATACAGAAGGCATCCAGCCATCCCTGGATGTACAGAGAGTAGAGAGGATAGTACATCAAGAGCTGAAATGAGTCAACTCCACAGATCAGAGAGTCCTGGCAAGAGCTTTCCAGGTGTGCATATTCATTTCCAGCTAATTGCCTGCTTCTTCATCACTTTGGGGCAGAAAACATACCATCATTCCCATTCTCCATGTCTCTGTCCAGAAAAAAAGAAGAGAGAGAAAAAAAAAAAGAAATATTCCATCACATAAATGCCAGATTTTTCCACAGCTGAATTAGCTAGGTGACAGTATGAGCACTTGAACTCTGCTCGTGTTCATTGCTAAAATACCAACTGGCTATTTTTGTTAATGTTGTTGAAGCATTTAAATTGTGTGTGTGTGTGTGTGTGTGTGTGTGTATGTGCCTGTGTCTGTGTGTCTGTGTGTTGGGGGGAAGAGGTTGATGTGTTCTACTCAAGTATAAAACCTTCCCAATTCTGCAGTATTTTTAATGAGACATTATTAAAAAGGACAACTTTTTATATCTTCAAGATGGATTGAATACGTAAACGGTCCATAGTGCAAGACATTTACCATGTTGGTAGCTGTCCATTCAGCTGAAAGCACATGTTTTAAGGTAACAGATTTAATGCAAATCATAAAACATTTCCTTTTAAATCAGAATTGTTTATGTATATGAATTCTCATTATATTCTTTTTATTTTATTATTTATTTATTTATTTTTGAGAGGGAGCACAATTAGGTGAGGGGCAGAGAGAGGGAGAATTTCTTTAATTGAATTTATTTATTTTGAGAGAGATAGAGAAGTGGGGAGGGGTGGAGAGATGGGTGAGAGAGAGAGTCCCAAGCAGGCTCTGCACTGTCAGTTCAGAGCCCTACACGGGCCTTGAACTCACCAACTGTGAGATCATGACCTGAGACAAAACCAAGAGTTGGACATAACTGACGGAGCCACCCACACACCCCAGGAAGAGAGTATCTTAAGCAGGCTCCATGCTCAATGGGTCTCAGCACAGAGCTGGGCAGAGGGCTCGATCTCATGACTATGAGAGCATGACTAAGCTGGTATTAAGAGTCAGTCTTAACCAACTGAGCCCCTCAACCACCTCTCATTATATTCTTATCATCTCATACATTAAGTGAAAAATAGTCTTTAGTTTAAAGAACCTAAGCAAGATATTTTAAATATTTTAAAACATTGCAATGGAAATACCCTAAACAAGTCTATACATTGACAAATATTTAGAAATAGGAATATAACAGTAAGTAAATACATTGTGAACATGAAAAATGCTAAATAATTTTAGAATTTAATAATATAATTAAGCATATAAACCATCCTGTACATTTATTACTTTAAAACAAAGTAAAACAAAAACAGTCATGGCAAATAATATACATGGTACAAAATACCATTAACATTGTGAAAACTGAGTTGCTAACCACAATATAAATAGCTTAGCAATACCTTTTTGTGAATGCTGAATACGTGCTGAGATTTACACATGTAATCCAGTTGCTTCTATTCCTCTTGGATCAGAGATTATTTTGTCCAACTATTCAATCTCCACCCCCCATAAAACAGAGAAAACATATTCTCACTGAGTTTTATTTAAAAGTATGTGATTTTTTCCTATTAAGGCAGAGAGTGTCTTGTATGAGTATAGCAATCTTATATAAAGAAAACAAAAAAAATATATTTAGTCAGAACACTTTTTAAAGATATAAAATGTATCAAATATGGATTGTAATCTGGGATAGAAATTAGGACACTTAAAAATCCTATGAATTTTTTTTTTAATTTTTCACAATGCCAAAATCAACTTGATTGGTTTTTTGCTTAGATGTCTTTAAGTGGTCATCTAGAATAGTTATGTCTTAGCCATACCTCTACTAAACCATTTTCAATTAAGTTTTTCCACTTGTTGTATTTTTTTACAACTAAGTTTAATTTTAGGGTGTTTTGGAGAACACTAATACTGGCATATGATTCAACAAATTTAAGTGATACAAAATATTTCCACCTAACACAGTTTGAAGATTTACATAAAGAAGCAGCCATGTTTGGAATATTCTCTTAACTCACACACTCATTTCCTTTAAGCCTCTGGTAAATGTTGGAGTACTTCATATAAAATAGAACTCATCACCATTCTGCTCTCCTTACAATCATTATTCTTTTTCATAGTGCTCTGTCACCTGAAGGACTAATATGTGTATTACTGTACTAGTATCTGTCTCCCTAAGCTCCACAGGATCATGATGCCAAGAACTGTGAAGGGTCTGAGAATTGACTGTATCTGTAGGCTAGTAAGTTATTGTGCCACCAGTTTATAGGTGGTGACAGAAGACATTGGCTCCTGGGTCAGAGAAAAAGGCATTTTTACTCAGAGCACAGTAGACAGCTCAAGTTACATATTTGCCTCCATTCCTCTTGCCCTTGAGTATCCTGGGGTTGATGTGAGGTTGTATAGGTTGAGACTACACACACATTGGGTTTATGTCACAGCAGAGAAGCTCAGTGTTTAGAGAATCTCCAATCATATAAATGTGCTGTTGGCCAACCTGCTCAAACTATACTGTGGACAGAGACATTACCTTCATTGACCTGGTTAGGAAATAAAACTGACTTTGTCCCTGTGAGAGGCTTTATCTCTATCTTCCAGAGCTGTTTGCTATACCAGATATGCTTTGAAAATAGTCTGGAATAAAACTGTTAATACTTCTTGCTGCACTATGTGAAAGACAAAGAGGAAATTGTCTTTCCTTCAATACTTACCTCTGCCATATCTACACCATCTTGGCTTCTGGATGTTTTTCTCATGCATTTGACTGACATGGAATGGGACCCTATCTGTTGAATTTGATTCATGCATAATTTAATTCAGGCCACCAGCAAAGTAGTCTAAGTACAAAAATGATGTAAACCTTCACTATTGCTTCAGTCATATCCAACTGACACCATTTCCTGTTTCCCAGCTGAACAAATCCCATCCACAATCAGGAACTACCTCAGAAAGTCAGGTAGCTTTCTTTTTAAGTTTCCATATTGGTCTTTCCCATTTGACTGATTCAGATGCAAAATAATAGTCAACAGTTTGGTAGGTTTTCCTTTTTTAATTGAAATGTACAATTACTAGATGATTAAGCATTTCTACTGTTATGCATATAATCAAGAGAAATAAAAGTGTGTATCCATACACAGACTTGTAACTGAATACTCATAAAAAATGTATTCATAAGAGCTCCTCCTATAAATAAGCAACTAAGATGTCCAAATGATGAATAAATAAACAAAATATCATGTATCCATACCATAGAATACTACCCGGCAATAAAACAAAAAGGGGAGGAGACTACTGGTAACACTATAACAAGGATACATCTTTAAAATGTAATCATAAATGAAAGAAAACAGACACAAAAGGCTAAGCATTGTATGATTTCATTTATATAAGATTTTCTATAGGGCATAAGTACACTGACAGATATCTGGTCAGTCATTGCAGAGTCAATGAGGAGTCATTAAGGACCAGAGGAAGAATTGACTTCATAAAAGCCTGGCAGCAAATCTAAGGTGATAGCCTTGTTCTACTATATAGTGTCAGTGTGGTGTCTATATTCCTTTACATGTGTATATAAATATTCATCAAACCAAACACTTAACATGAACAAATTTTATTTTACATAAATTATGTCAAAGTGAAGTCAAAAATAATAAACCTTAGGTGCAGGTACATGTATTGAGTTATTTTTACACATACCTACAAATCTGGTAATATGGTTGCTTTTAAAGAGAGGAATGCAGGGGCACCTGAGTGGCTCAGTCCTTTAAGTCTCCAAGTTCGGCTTGGGTCTTGATCTTATGATTTGTGGGTTTGAGCCCCACATGTGGCTCTGGACTGACAGCTCAGAGCCTGGAGCCTAATTCGGATTCAGTTACTCCTTCTCTCTGCCCCTCACCTGCTCATAATCTGTCTCTCTCTCAAAAGTAAAGTTAAAATTAAAAAAATAATAAAAAAATGAAGAGAGGAATGTATACTAGGGTTGAACAAAAACTTTTTTTTTCTTTGTGTACAGATGACAGAACAAAGGGCGTACTTGGTGGTGGTCCTCAAATACCATTAGTTACTTTCTCAACCCCATGCATTTACATACAATGCATATACAATCTAAGTGGAACTAATATGTCCACCACCTCAATGAAATTCCTTAGGTGTGTATTCATCTTCCTTCCTTTCAATAAATAATGTACTGAGGCATTACTATACATCAGGTGATCTTTATTCCTGAGGAGAGAGTATTTTTTATTCTGCCATTTTACATCAATTACTGTCCTTTTTCTCTTTAAACTTTCCATGAGATTAATTGCCTCTTTTTTTTAATCTTTCCCACTTGTGCATTGATTTTCACCATTGGATACTTTAATTATTTTAAAACTATTACAGAAACTATGAAGTGTTTGCTAAATCCAGCATCTGGGCCTAATTAAAGTTAGTTTATCTAAACATATTTTTTCAGAATAAGTGCCACACTTCTTTACTGCTTTATATATTTAGTAATTTTTGTTGTTGTTGTTGAAGATTGGGCATTTCTTTATAATAAATTGTAGTGTGATTCCACAATTTAGATTCTGCTTTGTTCTTTGAAGACAACATAATTCTTATTTTCTATACAATTGATGTGTCTGGACTCAAAATTTTGAATTTATATCCCCATGTGTAGAATGGTTTGTTGATGTCTTTCTAGCTTGTCTCCTTAGGGGCAGTTTGTGAGCTTCTGTGGTTCAGGGGTCAGACTGATTTTCTAAGGCTGTGCTCTGATTCTTCAAGCCAATTCAGCTTTCTCCCAGTGAGATATATTTGGATAAAAGAATACAGGCACAGCTTTGTAGTAGAGGCTAAAGTCAGGATGGTGATGCCTCCTGTTTTGGTTTTCTTCTTCAATATTACTTTGGCTATTCAGGGTCTTTTGTGGTTCCATACAAATTTTAGGATAGTTTGCTCTAGTTTTGAGAAAAAAGCTGGTGCAACTTTGATGGGATTGCATTGAATGTGTAGATTGCTTTAGGTAGTAATGATATTTTAACAATATTTATTCTTCCAACCCATGAGCATGGAATGCTTTTCCATTTCTTTGTGTCTTCTTCAATTTCCTTCATAAGGTTTCTATAGTTTCATCATACAGATCTCCTATATCTTTGGTTAGGTTTATTCCTAGGTATTTGATGGTATTTTGTGCAATTGTGAATGGGATCAGTTTGTTGATTTCTCTTTTTGTTGCTTCATTATTGGTATATAAAAATGCAACCGATTTCTGTATGTTGATTTTGTACCCTGAAACATTGCTGAATTCATGGATCAGTTCTAGTATACTTCTGGTGGAGTCTGTTGGGTTTTCTATGTAGAGTATCATGTCTACAAAGCTGTAATCATCAAGACAGTATGGCATTGGCACAAAAACAGACACATAGACCAATGGAATAGAATAGAGAACTCAGAATTGGACCCACAAATGTATGGCCAACTAATCTTTGACAAAGCGGGGAAGAGCATCCAATGGAAAAAAAGACAGCATCTTTAACAGATGGTGCTGGGAAAACTGGACAGCAAAGTGCAGAAGAATGAAACTAGATCATTTTCTCACACCATACACAAAAATAAACTCAAAATGGATAAAGGACCTGAATGTGAGACAGGAAACCATCAAAATCCTGGAAGAGAAAGCAGGAAAAAAACTCCTTGACCTCAACCGCAGCAATTTCTTACTTGGCACATCCTTAAAGGCAAGGGAATCAAGAACAAAAATGAACTACTGGGACCTCATCAAGATAAAAAGTTTCTGCATGGCAAAGGAAACAATCAATGAAACTAATAGGCAACCGACAGAATGGGAAAAGATAGCTGCAAATGACATATCAGATAAAGGGCTGGTATCCAAAATATATAAGGAACTCATCAAACTCCACACCTGAAAAACAAATAATCCAGTGAAGAAATGGGAAGAAGACATGAGCAGATACTTCTCCAAAGAGGACATCCAGATGGCCAACCAACCCATGAAAAGATGCTCAGCATCCCTCATCATCAGGGAAATACAAATCAAAGCCACACTGAGATACCATCTCATGCTGGTCAGAGTGGCTAAAATGAGCAAATCAGAGGACTCTAGATGTTGTTGAGGATGTGGAGAAATAGGTACCTTCTACACTGCTGGTGGGAATGTAAGCTGGTACAACCTCTTTGGAAAACAGTATGGAGGTTCCTCAAAAAATTAACACTGGAACTCCCCCATGACCCAGCAATAGCACTGCTAGGAATTTACCCAAGGGATACAGGAGTGCTGATGCATAAGGGCACATGTATCCCAATATTCATAGCAGCACTCTCAACAATAGCCAAAACATGGAAAGAACCTAAGTGTCTATCAACTGATGAATGGATCAAGAAGATGTGGTCTATTTATACAATGGAATACTACATGGCAATGAGAAAGAATGAAATCTGGCCATTTGTAGCAACATGGATGGAACTAGAGGGTGTTAATGCTGAGCAAAATAAGTCAGGCAGAGAAGGACAAATACCATATGTTTGCACATGTAGGTGGATTAGGAGGAAGCTAATGGAGGGCCATGGGGGAGAAGAAGGGGGAAATAGTGGGGGAGAGGGAGAGAGGCAAACCATGAGAGACTCTTGAATGCTGAGAACAAACTGAGGACTGATGGGGGTGGGAGAGAGGGGAGGGGGGTGATGGGCATAGAGGAGGGCACTTGTTGGGATGATCACTGGGTATTATATGTAAACTAACTTGACAATAAACTATAAAAAAAAAAAAAAAAAGAATACAGGCACAGCCACAGCAAGTTTTCAAGGCTCCTAGGCTTTCAGTTTTCACTGGGATTCTGGCTTCTCCATTCCAGAATGTGTAGAGCTTGTTTTCTTCTTAGCCCATCTAAAGATCTCTCACTTTCAAATTTTCCCATTTAGGGTGCACCTGGATGGCTCAGTTGATTGAATAATCAACTCCTCTTGATTTCAGCTCATGTAGGGATCTCATGGTTCCTGGGATCCAGCCTTGCATGGGGCTCTGCTTGAGATTCTCTCTCTCTCTCTCTCTCTCTCTGTCCTTCCCCTTTTCTCTCTCTCTAAGAAAAGAATACAAATAACAAAAATTTCCCAGTTAGTTTTCAGTTCCTCTTCTACCTCTTTGCCCAAGAGCTCACAAACACCATTCTTTCCTCATGAACTAGAGATTTTTTATGAATTCTTTTCAAGTTTTGATTCCCTTTGGGAGTTTACAAATTTGCTACAATTGTTATGTTTAAACTCTTTCTTTGTTATTTTAATTTTTAAAATAATTATTTTCATTTCACAAATAATTTCTCTGAAGTGCAATTGATTAACATTCTCTAAGCCGCCATTACAGAAAAGAGTCTTAAATTTGTTTAGTAAGCTGTCTTTGTTAGAATAGTGCTGTGTTCTAAATCATATTCTTTTGTTTCTAGTTTTCTGGATTGTTAACCATATGACATCAGGTTAATTTGAAAATATATTTAACATATTTAGCAACATATTTGAAGGTTTTATATTTATATCAAGGGATTAATGTGGCAAATACAGATATATTGAGGAATATTCAGAAACATTAGCTTTACCAGCTCTGTTCTTGGTGTATGCCTGTTTTCTTAAGAAGTGAACAATAAGGAAAGCTTTTTGTGACTTTCTCCATGATTAAATCATCTAGCTTTTGTCAGATAACATGCCCTTGCATGATACCGAGTAGAAGATCTAATAGGAAAACTACACTAAAATACCAAATAAAATTGATTGTTTTCATTGACATCAATGTTTTCAAACATATTAAATGTCAAATCATTTTCTTTTTCATGTTTATTGAATTATTATCTTACTGGAACATAAAAAGCTAACTGCAATTTGTACTGTCAACAAATAATCTTAATTATTCAGTAAAATATAATGTGTCCCATTTTATCACTCATAGGTCTTTTCTTACTAATCATGGTTAATGGCCTGTTGTGATGTCAGTACTAAAGCAAGGATGAAATTAACTAGAAGAGATAAAGGATTTCAAGTGACAGAGACTATTTCCAGTCACTTTTTTTTGGAAACGGATTTTAATTTTTCATAGTGTTATAACAGCTAAAAAGTTGATCAGGCTTTTTGAAGACATATATCTCAATTTAAAGTTTGAATTATTGTTGAAAACACAATTTCAATACATCGGACTAAATATATTATTATAAAATAATTTTAATTACTGAATTCAATATATTAAGTGAAATAAAGTTGAATGTGGTACAACTATTAAACTTTTGAGTACTGATAATATATTCTACCGATGCCTGACCATTTTCTCCATTTTATTTTATTTATTTATTTTTTTAAATTTATTTCTAGGAGAGAGAGTGAGAGAGAGACAGCATGAGCAGGGGAGGGTCAGAGAGAGAGGGAGTCACAGACTGAAACAGACTCCAGACTCTGAGCTGGCAGTCAGCACAAAGACGACGCAGGGCTCGAACCCACGAACCATGAGATCATGACCTAAGCGAAAGTCGGACGCTTAACCTACTAAGCCACCCAGGGGCCCCAATTTTCTCCATTTTAATCAGTACATCATATCCACTTTCCAGCAAAAAATTACAAGCCACACTAAAAGGCAAAAGCACAGTTTAAAGAGACTGGACAAGTATCAGAACTCAAGTCAGATATGAAAGGAACATTGGAATTATCAGACCAGGAGTTTAAGAAATGAAAACGAATAAAAACCATGATTAGTGTGTTAAAAGCTATAACAGAAGAGTAGACAATATTCATGAAAAGATGGATAATGTAAGCAGAGAGATGGCAACTTAAGAAAGAATCAAAACTGAAAGCTAGAGATCAAAAACACTGTAACAGAAATGAAGAATGCATTTAATGGGCTTATTTGTAGACAAGATACAGCTGAGAAAATCTCTGAACTTAACGATAGGACACTAGTAACTTCCAAAACTGAAAAACAAAATAAAGACCAAAAAAAAAAATCCAATATCCAAGAACCATGAGACAACTACAAAAGTATAGGTAAAGAGATACAAGAAAAAAAAAAAAAAAAGGGAGAGAGAGAAAAAAACAAAGCAACAATGACTGGGAATGTCCTCCAAATTAACGTCAGACTCTCTCCTTGTGTTTTAGGTTAACCTTTCCATGTCCTTGATTATTTAAGGTAACTAAGATTTCTCATCTTTAAGTGAATTATGATTTTCATTTACATTTTTTTTGGACAATTTTGCTTTTACAAAAATAACTCCTAAATCCAGTCTTGATCTTGACCTTGCAGTTTCCCAGAGGGCTCTTGGAAAATCTCAAATGATTTATTCTTTCACCTATGGAAAGAGAGATGTAAAGAAAATTAGGTTTATCTGTTATGTTGAGTTGCCTGAAAAGCTTTGTGAAATAATGAGATACTTAGCCTTTCTTAAGTTATATTTGTATGGGTAAATACTATTTATATAAATATCTCAGAAACTGCATAAACTTTCTAAAAATTGGTAATACCTCACTGTCTGTGATGTCTGGTACAATGTATCGGCCATAAACATGGTTATTATTTTAAAAGGTTGTGTGCCACTAAAATAACCAAATTTCCTTGTTAAATGAACTCTCATTAGATCTTTAGCCATGGCATTTGAAGTTGTTTTGTTATCTACAGATAGTTTTGTTTTACTGATTTGTACCTGCAAATATTTGCAAGGTCAAATATTAGCTACCGGTCAAAGTGCTTCCCTTTCAACAAAAAAAGGACTGTTTCTGAGACCCATGGGAAGTCCTATAATAGGTTCTCTGCAGCACAGGTTTCTTATGGTAATAACTTTGGGACCATATCGCTGGACTGAGTTAGGATTTGCAGAACACTAGCAGAGAAGCTGATGTGTCCATAAAACTGCTAACCTAAGATGAAATATAACAAAAATTAATTGAATGGGATGAATGAACTGATTAAGGATGGTCAACCATTGCTGATTTTTTAATATTCAATTTCCAGGACAAAAGGAATCCCCTTCCCTTTATGTTTCCAGTAAGTTGTCTATAACCAGCTACAATTTAGGAGATTGTACTATGAAATTTTGTAAACAGAAGGGAATATTTATTTTTCTACCTACAGGATCTCTTCAGATTTGGAAAGTCTTATTCAGTATTCTTATTTCTATAGCAATATAATTATTTATATGAATTAAAATTTTTTTTCTAAGTTTATTTTATTTTTGAGAGGGAAGGAGGGGCAGAGAAAGAGGGAGACAGAATCCAAAACAGGCTCCAGGTCCTGAGCTGTCAACATGGTGCCCGACACAGGCCTCACGCACACTAACCGTGAGATCATGACCTGAGCCGAAGTGGGATGCTCAACTGACTGAGCCAACCAGGCACCCCATTATTTACATGAATATAATAAGAATCTGCCTTCATTGTAACAGAACATAATTGGAAAATTTTTTTGCATAGCCAAGGTTTTGGAACGCCATTTTCAGTATGATGCATAGAATTAGATATGACTAGACAGTTTTATGAAACTAAGGTTGGCTTTATGGAGACAATAATTACAAAGCCTTCTTCCATGTTATTGTGCTATAAGCAATCTGTTTTGTTTCTTGCCTTGTGTATTTTTTTGTTTTGTTTTGTTTTTGCTGAGCCATATTTCATTATATGATGACATAATGGCTACATTATTTGGCCTGTTTACAGTTTCAAATATTTAAAATAATTTCTGTGAACATTTGTGTAAGGTTGTGTGTATATGTGTGTGCGTACATATGTTTTCATTTTTCTCAGCTTGAATACCTGCTAGTGAAATTTCTGGCTCAAAGTGTAGATGTGTGTTTAATGTGATAGGAAATTGTCCTGCCGCTGTAAGGTGGATATACCATTTACAATCTTCCATCATAATGCTTTCCAGGTGTTTTGCATTCTCACCAACATCTGGTATTGCCTTTCTTTTTATTTAAGCCATTTTAGTGGACTGATGGCAACATCTTGGGTTTTTTAATTTGTTCCCTTGATGATTGATGATATTGAAAATCTTATCATCTGCTTACTTGCCATGCATGTATTTTCTGTTGTGAATTGTCTGTTTCAGTCTTACTCATTTTGTATTATTAGAATGTCTTCTCATTCATTTGTGATAGATTTTTTTCTCTTTGTAGTCTATATTCAAGTGTTTAGTAAGAAATATATTTCCAGATATTTTCTCTTAATTTCTGTAGCATGTCATTTCTTTTTCCACACACACACAAAACAAATTACAACCAAATGTAGGTCTTTGAAAACTTGATGAAGCTCACTTATGTTCTATTATTATTTATATGTAGTGCTTTTGTGTCCTGGCTAGGTAACCTTTGCCTTTTCCAGGTTTGCAGATATTTTTCCTATAACTGCCCTCCCTATATGTTTTCTTTCATTGTTCTATGATCAATTTTCAAGTTAATTTTTGTGGATACTACAACTTACTTTCAAGTTCATTTTTGTATAAAGGGAGGCACAATTAAGGTATTTTTCTTTCATCATTGTTGTATTTGTTATTAAAAAAGAAAAATAACAGGTTATTCTAGCATCAAGTAATACATTAAGAATTACTACATTTTACTACCTATTTAATGGCTTCTTCATGGAAGAAAGTAAAAAAAAATGGAATTCCTTTGAGACAGACTACAATACATGATTACCATTAAGCCACAGAAATATTTGAATTATCTTCCTCATCACTACAACATGATAATAAAAGACTTATATTTGATTCAATTGTGAAATAAAAAAGATAAATGCATTACTTGGACCATTGGTACTAACGACTTTTCACATTTTTATTAAAAAACTATTTTTTTTAAAGATCCAAGGCAGAACAAGTAGCACAAAACTGATTAGATTTTTGGTTTCTGGAGAAACCACAATCCACAACTAGCAATACTCTCGGCCCCATATTCAAAAATGTATTTATACAAGAGTCTAATTTGTTATGTAACTCTCAGCAACAATAGCTTCTGTTAGAGCTTCAAATGCTCATTCACCAACCAATTCTTTTGAAGCCGCATATTGCCAGAGCTCAACAATATTAGAAAAGTCAGCCACTTGCACTTATGTGGACTTCAGCCTCTGGAATAAGACCTTGACCACCACCAATAAATGACTAGGCAGATTTTATTAGAAAGTTACTTGAGGCTGTTGCCAAATACGTCCCCTTTGAAATACAACTATTGTCATGAGCTTTAATTAAAACTATTACTGTTATGAGAAGACAAAGTTATTTTGAGGCTTGAAATACCTATTATGTCACATAATATGTCAGAACAACATTCCAATAGAGAATGCTATACATCAAATGTTAAAGGGCATGTGTCAGGGGACTCCTGGAGGTACATACTGTGTACATGAAGATATATCTGCCATGCCTTTGAGTCCTACATTAGATCGTCCTGAAGAGTTACCTAATCCCACTGCCAGATGGGATCCTACATATCATTGGTTATGTAAATTTGCCAAAGAGCACATAGTTTACATTTCAAGGGTAGAGGACTGATGCTTAGTCTAAAAACAGCTGCACTGTACCTGATTCATAACTGCACTTTATAAAGGAACAAGATACATTTATTCAATGGACAGAATAAAGAGTGGTGTCCCCAATGATATCAGTGATGGTGGTGAGGATGCTGCTGCTGCTGCTGCTGCCGATGATGATGATATACAAATTTGTATTAATCCTGAGCAGAGCTGGTAAACTGACAATATGGTCCAGAAAATAGACCTTCAATGATTGGAAGATAAAAGGAACATAGCATATGACACGTTATGGAAAAAGTTTATTATTTAGAGAAGGGAAAAAAAAACAACCTACCACTGAATTCAGATGGGGAATAAAACCAACAAGTGGATATGCTCTTTATTTCATTGGAAGTGGCCTCTTAAATAGACATGATGCGAGATCACGAAGTCATTCAAGATGTGCAACAAGGAGTGGAAGAAGACCTATCTCACTTCTTCAGAAAAGAAGAGTGTGACCTTTTGTTAATGCAAATACCACTGTTACCTTACTGAGAAGATCAGGCTAAGCAATATGTGCTAAAGCAGTTAGATTTATTTAGTTCTCAGGATTCCAAGTAGATAATTATAGGTCTTGACCTAAATATGTATTTACTCTGGATTTGGATTTTCATATCTTGTACCTGAAATAGATGTCATTAATATTATTGGGGTTTTTATCTGAAAATATTTGAAAGCATTATTTTAATTTGGACTTCCTGATCTATCAACTGATAAATGAATCCATTTTACTGCAGGTGCACCATAACAACGGACTAAGATTAAACAACAGGTACAACGGACTTATTGTTTGCTTTAGAATATACAAAATGGTAGATTATTTAAAATTGTAATAGTTGACAAAAATACCTGCTTGCTAAATTGAGGGTTCATAAAACACTCAAAGGATGGCATGATTGAATGAATGTATCTGGAAGTAAGGAGATCACTATTGGATCAATGGTTAAAATATTATAGGGAAGGGGTGCCTGGATGGCTCAGTCAGTTACGTGCCAAACTCTTGATTTCAATTTGGGTCATGACCTCAAGGTTCAAGGGTTTGAGTCCTGCCTCAGGCTCTGAGTTGGCAGTACAGAGCCTGCTTGGGATTCTCTCTTTCATTGTCTCTCTGTCCCTCCCCCACTCACACTGTCTCTGTCTCAAAATAAATAAACATGAAAAATTATAAAAATAAAATAAAATATTGTAAGGAAAATAGGAAAAAGATAATGGGGGTTGACACAAGAACTTACATGCACTCTATTTCTTTTTCTCTACCTCAAATTGTAGTGCCAGAAAATTTTATTTATTTATTTATTTTTAATGTTTTTTATTTATTTCTAGGAGAGAGAGAGAGAGAGAGACAGCGTGAGCAGGGGAGGGTCAGAGAGAGAGGGAGTCACAGACGGAAACAGGCTCCAGGCTCTGAGCTGGCAGTCAGCGCAGAGCCCGACGCGGGGCTCGAACCCACGAACCGCGAGATCATGACCTGAGCGAAAGTCGGACGCTTAACCGACTAAGCCACCCGGACGCCCCGTGCCAGAAAATTTTAATTTAATTTTATGAATTAAATTTAATCCAGTTAATTTTATGAATTCTGAAGAAAAAACACATTGACTGCTAAACATGACATCATAACCATTCCTTTAAATATTTCTGTCAAAACTTTTAAAGAGTAATCACTCCTCTGAAGAATAATAGATTATTCCTTTAGCTACTTGTCTAATCTGCCTCTTTCCACCAGAGGATGAAACAGTCTCATGTAATCTTACTCCATGTAACTGGCAGTGAGAAAACACTGATCAGACTCACATGGCTGCCATAACTACAAGTCATTACTCTTGCTAGCTTAAGCCGTCATACCCTTGAAGTGAGGGTATGGGTGAAGATTAATGACAGATGGAAAGAAAGATAATTGATTGCTGATTGACAAGGAGTCAAAAGAGCCAAACACAAAATATTACATTGCCTTGGCAGCTGCTGAGAGGCAAAGAGTGACAAAATGGGTCTTTACAGGTATCCATAGGGTGATTGTGTCATGTAACCTATTATTTTATATGAAAGTAAAAGTCTAGGTTGGGTCTTGATGTATTTAAGGACATTAAATCTAAATTCATCTAAAAGTTGTACAAAAATGACTCATAACACCTTTAGGTAAGCACTTGGGATAATTATAATGTTGCTTTGTTATTACACAGAACTTTGGAAATTTGAATGCTTTCCTCTTAAATGTATGCAGATGGTTTATCCAATGTTGGGGACAACCATTGCAAAGTAAATAAGAACATAGGGATGATTTGTGGAGAAATGTACAGAATATGATATATATTATACCCATCTGTTATGCATCTGACTTATATTGTGGGCCCTAATGCCTGTCAACCATGCCTTTTGTGAATGGTGACCAAGTACAGTTGATCGACTCAAACCAAAGTTAGCTTAGAAGTTACTTTGGAAGGCTAACGTACATACCTTATTACTGATAGTCCCAGTGTTCACAGATGTAACCTATGGTAAATTCTTTAGCAACCTCAATCTAAAGTGTATAAGTGGCTTGTAGACTTAAGACACTATCCTAGGAAAC
Organism: Hyaena hyaena; assembly: GCF_003009895.1. Taxonomy (NCBI): domain Eukaryota; kingdom Metazoa; phylum Chordata; class Mammalia; order Carnivora; family Hyaenidae; genus Hyaena; species Hyaena hyaena. Next base: position 274,246 of record NW_024081561.1, on the reverse strand, counting down.
TAAATACTTTAATGTTGAAAGTCTAGATTTAAGCCACATTTCAGCAATGAACACTCAAAGAAAATCACCTACTTGAGGGATAAACCAACATTTTCTAAAAAATATTATAAAAGAGACTGAAAACATAAATTGACAGGAATCTAGGATTCCCAGGAAAAGCTAAACTAACCTTAAAAAAGAAATCGTCCTGGGGGGGGGTGGGGATCCTCATTGCCAATGTTATTTCAGGAAGAAGGAAGAGGCAGCAAGAAGTTTGGACAGATAGCATAGATTCAGAAAACTGGATGACACAAACTCAGCAAATATTTGAACAAACTGCTAGGGGAGAAAGTTGGAACAGATTGTGAACACTGATTCAAGATGGTGTTAAACATGTTCCTACAGAGAGAAGTAGACATAGGTGAAGGCAGATGGCCTGGGATCTTGGCAGTAGAAGTACAATAAGTGAATTTATAGGACAAGTAATGGCCTCACCAGTCTGTGGGGATTTAAAATCAGAAAATGTAATTTGCATATGAGCTATCTAACTGCCAATGCTCAATACATAAATTAAAAACCAGCTGTGGAAGTTTCCAAAAAAATGCCCACCTCTTAATCTCTGGAATCTGTGAATATATTACTTTCCATTGCATAAGGGACTTTGCAAGTGTGTTTAAATTAAGGACCTTTAGATGGAGAAATTATCCTGTATTATCTGGATAGATCCAACATAAGCACAAGGATCTACATAAAATGGAGGCAGGAAGGTTAGAGAAAGAGATGTGATGATAGAAGCAGAGGTTAATAGAATGTGGGACACACACAAGGTAAGGAATGCAAATAATCTCTGGAAGCTTGAAAAGTCAAAGAAACAGTTCTCCACTATGTCTTCCAGAAGGAATGAAACCCTGCCGGTCAATTTTATATAGAAAGTATCCTGAATCATGGCTTGCACCTGCTTTCCGTTTTGGTCTTGTGATTTCTGTGATGGAGTATGGTCATACAGCCAAAGGCTTATAAAAGACACTTCCATGAATGAGACTGAGTCTTCCCTGAGGTCAAGATGTTGTATACAAATATTGGTGGTTCACAATCTAGAGACAAACCGTGTCCTACATGACTGAAGACAAACTGGAAACTGTCTCAAATATCTTGGATGTGTGTATTTTTTTTCTTCTGCTGTATTTTGTGCATTTAACTACTACAAAGCCTTACATAAAAATACCTTGCTAATCTCTTGTGTAATTGCTATAACCGGAAACCTTATGATATAATGAAGTACCAAGTTTCCTGGTGGGTCCTGAATCTTAAAAGGGGTTTTCTCACTAATACGATTCAAGTTTAAGTTTCAAAGTGACCCTGGTACATTTTAATCATGAGCAAGCTGCTGAGTTTTTTGTTTGTTTGTTTAATGAACTGTTGAGTCTCTGATCCCTGGAGAACTCAGCATTTCTAAAATCTATATTTTCAATTTTTTGTATTAATTTTTAATTTTTTTTTCATTTTCTTAAGCTTTTTAAGTTCCTTTAGAACTACACATCATTCTTACAAACTTGTAGTACCCACACAAAACATGAAAATGGGAAGAATATAGGGTTAAGTATATCAATAATCTTTAAATATTTCTTATATTACCAATATGTGTCAACATTTTAATATCTGAGAGAGAATAGGGATAAATGTATCCTGCTGTCTTTTTAGGTAAATGGAACTAAGACTAGAGGACCTTTAGTCTTATTCTAGAAATTCCTTAAGAGTAGTTCTACATAAAACACACATTAGTGTGCATGAATAACCTGCGAAATAAGCCTTCTTAGGGGACTAAAATGAGGGAAGTTCTATAAATAACCAATTCATGCTAATGCTTATTGATAGTTTATGTCATACAATATGTCAGGTCCTAGGGACATAAAGATACCTAAAACCAAAAATTCCACGAATATTAGAATTTGAGAATTCTAAAATTATGACAACTATTGATTGCCATAAAAGTGCCCATTAATAACATTTAACCCATTTAATCAAACTGGTCAAAATATATTCTAGAACAAAATGATACACTACTGAGATATGAAGGATAAGCATTAGCCAGAAGGTTCTGGGTTGGAAAACACTATCCATTCATTGAATAAACACCAAAGAGAAAAGAGGATAAAAAGTGGATATGTCCATTTTGAAGGATGGAAATATTTACTGTTGCCAATTAACAGAGTACTGTTTGGGGTATTGCAAAATTGCAGAAATGGTGCCAGAATGTACCTCAATGGTGAGCAGTGGTCCCCACTTACAAACTGCAGTAGTGGAAGAAGGCTTGTAATGGGGGTCTCTTCCCATGAAGCTCTGAAGTGGAAAAATCATTTAATGAGTCTAGTTAATACGCTACACGTATTGATCTCTAGTGATTTCACAATTTCATTTTAGTTCTCACATTTGCCTTTCCAGTCTCAATCTCATACTCGTAATTGCCAAAAGGTTTTTTTTTAAACGCAAGATATATAACATACCACTTATTCTGCCTGATTTGTTTCCGTTTAATATGGATAACAAACTAATGCAAATAATGATGGGATGGGTTGTCAAAAGATTGGAACCAATAGTGAAATAGTTTTATGACATTTTGCTGAAACTTATAGTATATAGTATATTGCAGAACATTGTATAAATGCAAATAAAGGTATATTCTTGGATATTTCCTACAGAATTTCAGATTATGGCAAAATAATTACTTTTTTTTCTGAAACACAAGTTATTTCACATGCAGAATTGAATAAAAGGATTATTGTAAACAAAACTTGTGCATTGTTTTCTATATTTATGAAAACCCATCAGTTTACAGGGTTCTGGGATTTAAGCTATGAGGATATTCAAATACTGTTGTCTCCCTATTTTAATATTTGATATTCAATTGTATTTTTATCTTTTAAAAATTTTTAATGTTTACTTACTTTTGAGAGAGAAAGAGAGAGAGAGAGAGAGCACAAGTGGAGGAGGGACTCAGAGAGAGGGAGACACAGATTTTGAAGCCGGCTCCAGGCTCCAAGCTGTCAGTGTAGAGCCCGATGCAGGGCTCGAACTCACAAACTGTGAGGTGAAGTCGGAGGCTCAACTGACTGAGCCACCCAGGTGCCCCTTTAAGTTTTTTAATGTTTATTTATTTTTGAAGGAGAGAGAAAGACAGAGTGTGAGCAGGGCAGAGGCAGAAAGAGAGGGAGACACAGAATTCAAAGTAGGCTCCAGGCTTTGAGCTGTCAGCACAAAGCCTGATGTGGGGTTTGAATTCACGAGCCATGAGATCATGACCTGAGCCAAAGATGGATGCTTAATCAACTGAGCCACCCAGGCACCCTGTTATTCAATTAATTTTTGATGGTTCTTTCTCTTAGTTTCAAGTGCAATAAGAATTCTCTTAATTATTTTGCATTGCATATTAGAGATGCTTTGAATGTTACCAGGAAGCAAATTCTAAAGACATTTTTTAAAAACTTGGAAATTAATTTTACCTTATGATTTTGAGCCACTCCTGAAGTTAAGAGCCAACACAATAGTAGTTAAGGTTAAAAAACAAAAATAAAAACAAATATAAAAACTCAAGTTTTTGTCTTAAATGTCATTTGACTTCACTTTTTATAATTTGCAGGCTTTATAATATACTTTCTGTATTTTTTATCTAGATTAAATCTGTGATAATGGCCTGTGAAATTTAGAATTCCTTGCAATGAATACAAATTCAATGAATATTTTATATGCAGCCTGGATAACAACTAGGGCCAATGTTTACAGCTGTAAATTAGTTGGAATTTTTTCAATTCTTGATTTTTTATGACAACTGTGGTGAACGTTTGCATACTGAGCAGTGTGCATCTAATCAGAACTCCACTGTTTGTTCTGATTTAGTTATAAATATGAACAACAAATGAAATCACATACAGTTGACATCATTATTCTAAATTTAAAAACAAGTTAGTGATAGAGACTGTTTCAGAGAATAAGTGCAGAAGGAATTCAGAATACAGTCAAGAATGCAGTCAAGTTGTACATAAATAAAGTGTTTTGATCAAATTAAATGTCCATGTGGCAAAGAGAAAAAGAACTGGGAAGAAGGAGATGTAATTTTAGAGGGTCCTGAAGGTCAGACTGCTTGATTCTAATTTCAGGTTTGCAATGTGCTAGCCAAAACCTTGTCCTTTGTTCATATATATATATATTCCATCTATAAGACTGGGTAATAATATCTCCTACTTCATAGACTTGTTTTTGATTTTAAGTTATTTAATTATAAAAATCACTTAATGCAACTCTTGATCTTGGGGTTAAAAGTTCAAGCCCCACGTTTAGCATAGAGCTTACTTAGAAAAATCAATTGGAATAGTCCTAACACAGCAATAAGTTTTGCTATTATTACTAGCTACAAAAGAAGTGAACATAACTCTACCTCTCTGACCACAAAACTTTTAAGCTAAAAAAATGAAAAAATAAAAACAACTAAAGAGGAATAGAAAAATTGTGATATTGTAATTTATAATAAAGTTATGCATTTGGTTTTCATCCCTGTTTTGGACAAAGTTTCTGGGAATTTCCTACTTGACTGGAGCAAAAAAGGTCTTTTGTTATGTTGATGGGGCGACTTTTTGAACTTACCTGAAGATAAGGGCTGGTTGCCAGAGGAACCAGCCTTGTGATTAGCTGTTTGTAAATCTTGGCCCTGACCTCCCAACCACCAGGAAAACGGGAGAAGGACTAAAGATTGAGTTCAATAGCCAACGACCAATGGTTAAATCAACCATGCCTATGTGATGAAAGCTGCATAAAAATCCAAAAGGGCAGCGTATGGAAAACTTCTGGTTGGTGAATATGTAATGTGGAACCAGTGGAGGGAATGCAGAGAGGATGGAAGTTCTGAACTCTTTCCCCACATCCAGTCTTACACATCTCTACCACCTAGCTGTTGCTGAATTGTACAGTGATCTTGAATGCTGTCAGCAACCAAGCATCAAAATTGGAAGCAGGCTCTTAATTTCTGTTATATCATAACCTGAAATGGGGCAATGTATTTAAAGAGCTTTTAAATATAGTTTTTGAATATATAACTTAAAGTATTATGAATTAGATACATTAGAGGAAATAGTTTATAGTAATCATTAACTACATAGATGCAAGTAATAATTGTATTAGGCCTCACAGAGCCAGAAGTGGACTTGTGGAGGTGGCCTGAATGACCAATGGATTTTGTTGAGTTGACCATGGAATTTAGTGGATGCTATTTTCATTAAATCTTTTGTATCAAGAAACAGAGACATTCTTCATGGTTATAGTAATGTTATAATATGTCTGAAATATCATAGGGTAATCAATGATGTTTATACTATTATAACTGTTTTAATGGGACCCTTCGCCAAATACCAGGGGAGAATCCTCACAGTTGTAAGATCCTAGTTTGCATCTTAGTTAGACCTTTAAGACAGCAATTTCTTTTTAAATATTTATTTATTTTGAGAGAGAGAGCATGCGTGAGTTAGGGAGCGGCAGAGAGAGAAGGAGAGATGGAGAGAGAATCCCAAGCAAGCTTTCCACTCTCAGCACTAAGCCGGATATGGGACTCTAAATCATGAACCAGGAGATCATGACCTGAGCCGAAATCAGGAATCTGACACCGATTGAGCCACCCAGGCTCTACTAAGAGAGCAATTTCAGTGCTCATAGTTCTGTAATATTTGTTAATTAATGAATACTGTAGCTCTTTTTGTTTAGCTCTTTTTGTTGATTTTTCTTTGTTTAATCATTTTTCAGGTTTGAAGAAAACTGATAAAGAATTCCATGGTTTTTTGCTATACTCAGGGTCAAGACTTATTGACATAATCTGATTCCAGATTCTTGCTCATGAAATTAAAATAATTAAATTTTTTAATCTATTCGTGGAAGTATGCAAAATCATGTTCTTTTTAAAAAAAGATGCAAATATTTTGTTTGACTATTCTATGCATTTTTTTCCACCCCTCAGTTTTTTTTTTTTTTAATTAGTAGCCTTTTTATTTTCAATAGAAAAGTTGGGTAGAAAATACAGTCTCCATGTAACTACTTACCCTCAATCCAGTTTCTCCCATTATCACATCTTGCATAAGTGTGGAACATTTGTTACAATTGATGAACTTCTAATAATATATTATTATCATTAATAACTAAAGCTGATAGTATACATTAGGATTCACTCTTTATGTTGTTGTATATTCTATAGATTTTGAGAAATGTAAAATGACAAGTATAGGGGCCAAGGGCCAGCTCTCAAAATATGGCACTTTGATATGTTGATTATTTTAAATAAATGTTATTTAAGAATGCAAGCACACTCAAAGTGTCCCCCTTCAAGAGGAAACAAATCTGTCTCCTCAAAAGCAGGAAACAAATCTCCCATGTGAAAAATATCCCCCCTATGCTAGGAAGTAGAAGGACATCCTTATCACCAGATATAGAGACTTTAAGGTCTAAAAGGCTATAGAAATAAGACTTATTACTTTCTTTCTTGCACTAATAATCTATTACCTCAGTCCAAACTTCTCTTTGAATTTCTTACTAAATAACTGTTTTCTTTATTCTTTAAATTCCTCATAAATTTATCATCTCTTTGTTTAAAATATATAAAAACTGTCTACTTTGTCCATTCTTTTATGTCTCTGTTTCATTACTGGGTCTCTGTTTGCATCTAATAAAACTTTGTTTTTTTTTCCTCCCGTTAACTTGTCTTATGCTAATTTAATTTTGTGTCCAGCTGGAACAACTTGAAGGTTGAGGAAGAATTCTCCCTCCCTACCTAGGTATCCACCATTGCCTTATTTTACTGAATAGATTTACTGCCCTAAAAATCTCCTGAGTTCCACCTATTTGTCTTTTCTTCTCCTGCCCTCATCCCTTGGCAACAACTATCTGTTTACTGTTTCCATAATATTCCTTTTCCAGAAGGCCATATGGTTGGAACTATACAGTATGTTGCCTTCTCAGATTTTTTTCACTTAATGTGTATTTAAACTTCTCTCATGTTTTTTACATGGCTTGATAGTATTATTGTGTTTTAATTATGAATAATAATCCATGGTATGGATGTGCCAAAATTTGTTGATCCATTGATTTATTGAAGAACATCTTGGCTGCTTCCAAGTGTTGAAAATTATACATAAAAATGCTGTAAATATTTGTGTGAATAATTTTCTGTGGACATAGTTTTCAACACACTTGGGTAAATGCCAAGGAGCATAATTATAGGATCTTATGCTTAAAAGAATGTTTAGTTTTATAAGAAACTACCAAACCATTTTCTAAAGTGGTTGTACCATTTTGGATTTCCATCAACAGTGAATGAGAGTTCATGTTGGTCCATATGCTCATCAACATTTGGTGTTCACCCCTCATTTTGATTTATACAAATTATATCTTAGAGTAGCCCTATTCAAGTCTTAGAGTTCTTACATTTTTCACTGTTTTCGAGGAATAAAATATTTTCATATGACATATACCAAGATTTTCTAGGAATCCTCTGAGCTTTTACTCTCCCAGTCTGGTCTTTCATGCTGAAGGTTAATTTTTAAAACACTCCATAATTCTCACCTTTCTCTTTCATATTTACTAAATTCAAATTGAGAAATTTTAACTGCCAGTTCATGTAAAAATTAGTATTAAACTAAAGATGTTTTATTTTTTTTGGCCTCAGCCAATAAAATAATTTATCTTTCCTTATAAACACTTCTAAACTATTGTCATTTCATTATGATAAAATTTTAAAAGCTTCCTTTATAAAATTACTAGAATATACACTTTCATACAAAGTTTGTGTGTATGTGTGTACGAAACATGGAATTTTGTAAAAAAGACTGAGAAGTATGTTTGTAAACTGGATATAGAAAATAAGGAGAATATACTAGGTTGACTGATCAAAGGTAAGTGATTCTGGGGTACACTAGGGTTCCAAACTGAGCTAATCTCACCAAAAATGAAGTGGTTTATATTTTAGTGCAAAAAGAGGAGAGGACACATCATTCATATAGCATATAATTAAAATTAAATATATTAGCAAAATCAGAAATTATAAATTGTTAACTGTTGTGGAAAAATCCAAACCTAGTAACATTGTGATAAAAATTAACTTTTTAAATTTTTTTCTGGGCACAGTGAATCTATTTTCTTAGTTCTTTGGAAAATTGTACTTTTCTTAGAATCTATATTGCTGTCACAGGTCCAGTGGATCATTGACATAAACCCACTTTATATCCAAATTCTCTATTAGCATAATATTGTTTTCTGCTTTTTAAAGATCTCTCAAATACTATTGCTTCTAGAACACATATTCTTTCTTTGCTTTTTAGTTTTGGAGGTTTCTGAGATATCATCAAGTTTATGGATTCTTTCCTCATCTGTATCTAGCCTAGCAATGAGCCCACTAAAGGCATTCTTTATTTCTTTGACAGTGTGTTTGGTCTCTATAATTTCTTTTTGGTCTTTCTTGTATTTCTGTCTCTCTGCTTAGATTCCCCATCTCTTCTTACATGCTGTGTACCTTATCCATCGGAACCGTTAGCATATTAATTGTGGTTGTTTTAAATTCTCGGTTTCAGAATTCCAATATCCCTGCCATGTCTGGTTCTGATATGTGTTCTTTTCCAACTATCTTTTGCCTTTTGACTTCTGGTATGGTATACCTTGTAATTTTTTCTTGATAGTGGGACATGAGGTATTTGACAAAAGGAGCTGAGATAAGTAGACTGTTCATACTGTGATGATGACATATTGGGGAGAGGAAGTATTCCATAATGCTATGATTAGATCTAGGTCTTTCAGTGAACCTATGCCTCTGGACAGTGAACTTCACAAGGGTGTTTCAGGGTTTTTTTTTTTTTTCTTTTCTCCCCACTGTGGTGGGACAGGATGGCTAGAGTGAGCAGGAGTTGAGGATTTTCCTTCTCCCATGTGGAAAGGTTGGGCTAACTGGAGATGGTCATTTCCTTTCCCTCTCGTCAGTTAGGTTCTGGTAAAGGCCCAGCTGGTTAGGCCCAGGATCGTTAGTTTCCCTTGAGGGCCGCCTATTTTAAGAACAGAGTGGTCTGGGATATTTCAAAATCGCTCCTTTTCCTTTCTTCCTACTGGAAGCATCAGAGGCTTCTCTGACATTTATTGAGAATTGAGAGAACCTGGGTGAGATCCTGGAGGTAAATCTCACAATAATAGGAGGTCCCTAATGATGTTCTCCCACCATTTGTTTGTTTTAATTTTTTCAATCTTTATTTTTGAGAGAGAGGGGGAGACACAGAATCTGAAGGAGGATCTTAAGTTTGCATGAGCAGGGAAGGGGCAAAGAGAGGGGGATAGGGGATTAAGAGGGATCTGCACAGACAGTTGCAAGCCTGGTGTGAGGCTCAAACTCACAAACTATAAGATCATGACCTGAGCTGAAGTCAGGCACTTAACTGACTGAGCCACCCAGGCGCCCCACCCTGTTTTTAACTCAGAGAGTTGTCTGCACTGAGCCTTCAGCAATCTGTCAATTTTAATTTAGGCTTCGTTTCCGCCATGCTGGGTTTCCTTTCCTCCATGCTGTTTTTCCTGTGGTTTCCACTCAATAGTCTGTTCAAGTAAGCTGACACTCCCTGTATTCCCCTCCGTGTCTCCATTGTGGGGGCAGAGGTTTGCCCCGTGTTCTCTCCCATTTTATGGATCCCAGGAGAGTTGATTTTTCAGTCTGTTCAGCTTTTTCTGAAGTAGTGACTGACTTCCAAGGTCCTTAGATCAGAATAGGAAACTGGAAGTTTCTTATATTCTTTTAGTGACATTTCTTCTTAGGTTTAAATTGTGCCTGGTGCATCAGGGAACATACTTGAAAATAATACTGGCCTTGGTTGAGCATTGTGCAATAATTTATGTTTAAATGAAGGAACTGATCACAATTTTTGCTCCAGAATGTTATAATGTAATCTTTTGGCTGCAAATATTTTTGTCTTGTATTCTCACATAAAAGACTCCAAGTTAAACTAAAATGTTAAAAGAATGATCTAAACTGTGCTCACTGCTTGTTATCATGTATGACTATTGAAATATTTGCCTTAGAAACTTTTTTTGTGGGGGAGGGGGCACCTGGGTGGTTCAGTCAGTTAAAAGTTTGGTTCTGGATTTTGGCTCAGGTAATGATTTTACCCTCACCGGTGATGAGATTGAGTCCTGCATAGGACTCTGAGCTGAAGAGATTGTGGCATGCTTGAGATTCTCTGTCTCTCTCCCTCTCACTCTGCCCTTCCCCCCTTACTCATGTGCATGCTCTCTCTCTCTCTCTCTCTCTCTTTCTCAAAATAAATAAATGAAGTTTAAAACAAGATTTTTTAAATAAGTATTTTCACCTAGAGAATTATCTACAAACTTTAACGTGTACTTTTGAGTTACTGATTTAGCTCTTGTATCTGTTTAAAATATTTTTCATTGCTCAGTTGTTTCAAATGGCATGTACCTTTATACACAGAAGTATCTCACACTTTCAAAATAAAGCCTACAAAACCTTTTTTTAAGTTTATTTATTTATTTTGAGAGAGAGAAAGAGAGAGAGAGAGAGAGAGAGAATGAATGGAGTAAGGACAGAGAGAGGAGGGACAGAGGGTCCAAAGCAGACTCTGTACAGACAGCAGAGAGCTCAATGGAGACTCAAACTCACAAACCATCAGCTCATGACCTGAACCAAAGTCAGATGCTTAACTGACTGAGTCACCTAGGTGCCCCAAGGCTACAGAAACCTTTTTTAAATGAAGACCAGTGAGAAATGCTTGTGTTAGACTAGGAATGTTACTTCAAAATTTTCTTATTCAGTTTCTTCCTGTTGTTTTAAAATACACTAGATACAGAGGTAAACAATTTATCCAAAAATAAGCACAAATACTAATAGGAAAAATGATTTCACCTCATCTCCAGCCCATTACTAGTTCTGCCATAACTATCTGGTCACTAGGCAAGCTATATACTTGAACCTCATCGCTTTGACAATTCATTTCCCATCAAAATATTCTACATATAAGAGAGATATGTAAAATAAAATGTTTTTGCATCTTATGTTTAAAAATATCCTATTCTCTGGGACGCCTGGGTGTCTCAGTGGGTTAAGAGTCCAACTTTGGCTCAGGTCATGATCTCATGGTTCATGGGTTCCAGTCCCGCGTTGGGCTCTGTGTTGACAGCTAGCTCAGAGCCTGGAGCCTGCTTCCAGTTCTGTGTCTCCCTCTCTCTCTGACCCTCCCCTGCTCATGCTGTCTCTCTCTCTCTCTCTCTCTCAGAAATAAAATAAAACATTAAAAATTAAAAAAAAATCCTATTCTCAAATGTATCATATAGCTAGAAAGTAAAACTTTATTTTTTATATAACACAAATAAAAGTGGCCTTTTTGCCAAGATCTTTAATTATATATCACATCAGCATAATTAAGTATAATACAATTAAACATTAAATTTCATTTCAAATGGATAAGAAAAACTTTGTGCACATATATAGATATATAAACTCTAATTGTTTTATTCTAGTATGACATTTAAAAAAATAACTTTTATCAAAAAAATGTTGAATAGAAATAGATTCACAAAATATGCTTATATCTAATTAAGATTCCTTTTCTCTTTTATTAATCTAACTCAGTTTTACTAGGTAAAAGTTCTGTAATAAATTCATCTGTGCACTGTAGAAATGTCAATGGATGTGATAAAGGAGCTTCTTTGGAGATTTATCACAGGATGTAATTTCTGAATTTTACATTTTGTTGCACCGTGCAGTGTCACAGATAAAAATCCTTTGAAATTGCTGTTTCTCAGATAATCTTGAAAAACTTAAAAGGTCACGAGTCTCTGTGACTATTAGATAACAAGCATTGTAATACCTTACAAAGGATAATTAAACTACAACATAAGATTATCTCTAATGTTAATGCACTTGTCTTTTCTTTTATCGCCCAAGATGCTTAAAAGTGTATGGCTAATTTGACATAAATGTTTATGTAAAAGCATATCCTGTAAGACTTAAGGCGTAAAAATAAATCAATATATTTAATTTAAATAGCACATGGTCAAAAATATGAGTTTCCTGAACAGAGATTTCTAATTAAGAAAAAAAAAGCCAGTTTCCTTGTTCCCAGATATCTTACTATTTAACTGATAATAGTGAATAAATGCATATAAGCATTATGTGTGATATGTACACAATATATAGCAAAAATATCTAATTGTGAATAAGTTACCATTAAATTTAATTGAATTGTAGATTCATGGACACGTGTCTAAATTAATAGGCTAGGGCATTTTCTTTTAGTTTGGTTATTGTCGCTTGTTGCTATTTTTACTTAACAAAATCAACAAGATCGATAATATTTAACTTCAAGTGCACATTTTTATTCTGCGTATCTGAGATGAAGAGTCTAGAGAGGCTTTGAGGTACAAATTTTCACCTCCGTGAGAGAAATAAATGATGTGGCACCTCAGATAGAATTAGCTTAGATGATTGCCATAATGAACATCAACAAACACAAAACAAAAAAGATGACACCTCTCCCAAACAGTGTTCCCAGAAGAAATGAATTTCTCACAAACATGGTACAGGAGCTGAGAAGAGAGTATTATAAGAACTTGGTGGAATTTTGGAATTTTTTTTATGAAACAGCTCTTATTTTTTTATTTAATTCTCAAAAATGCATTATATACATAAACATTGAGTTATTTTTTAAGTGTATTTATTTATTTTGAGAGACAGCATGTGTGAGCAGAGGAGGGGCAGAGATAGAAGGAGAGAGTGAGAGAATCCAAAGCAGGCTCTGCACTGCCAGTGCAGAGCCAGCTGTGGGGTTTGAACTCATGGACTCAGAGGTCATGGCCTGAGCGGAAATCAAGAGTCAGACAGTTAACCAACTGAGCCATCCAAGTACCATAAGTTATTTTTTTAAATTCACATTTACTTGTTATACTTATTAGCTCACTTTTTTAAATTGGAAAGCCATCACCAATTTTCCAGAAGAGAAGGAAGGAGTATGACACAAGGTCAGGGAGAGGAGAGATTAAAGGACTGAAGGAGACAAAGGAGGGTGGGTGCTGTACAGTTGTGCTTCCTTATTCTGTCCCCTTGTGGTGGAACTTCCCATCATCCCTTTGAATCCCAGAATTTCATGGTTATGGCATGGCCAGAGAATCACAGAAAACAGAGCATCTAGTGTCAAAAGAGAAAATAGAACATACTGTTTAAGGTACTTTTGTGATCAAAGGACAAAAGTATACTTCTGCTAATAAGTCTCAAGAATTTTAAAGGATCTGAGGTTTTTATCCCACTTGTAAGCTAACAAGTTACTTTGCCATAGTTTTATTGATGCTGTCAGAAGGCATAAGCCTGCTGGGCTAATAACAAAGGATTGCTTATTACTCATAGCAGTAGCTATAGCCAAAATACAGCATTTTCTTGTGACGTTTCTCTGAGTCTCTATTTTCACAGGGAAAACTACACGAGGGCCCTGTGATATCTGGACACACATGGGTTGCATTGTAGGAAAGGAATTCTGAGTTTAGGAAATTTTAATATTTTAAAATAAGCTTCAGGCAAACCTATCTTCACTTTGGCACTGAGGGAGACAATGTTATACTGTACAATTGAAAAAAAGAACAAAACTTCTTCAGAATAATTAGTCTGGAACCAAGGGGCAGTGCCTTTTCTTACAAAATGTGCCAAACACATGAGGGGTCCACAGAGAATTGTTCCACCAACTACTTGTCATTTCTACTCTGTCTTGTCTTCTGGCCAAGAATATGCCACTCCATTGGCCACCTGGACTAATTCCACTAATGGAGACTGTGATAACATCCATTTTTTTATGCGGCATTTAACTGAGTAAGGCTACCCTCAACAGAATTTAAGCAGCAGGATGTGGCAACCTGAGGTACTGATCTCAAGAATGTTCCACAGAATCTCAAACGCATCAGTTGAACAAATTTCCTAACCATAAGGACACACTTTAGAAATATAGGTGTCTTTCCCTTTAACATTCTGAAATAATCTTTTTATTTCTCCTGAGACATGAATCCAGGTAGAGGTATAGCAGTTGCATAGATTCTTCCTTGTCCCATGAGGAGGAGGTCTAGGAGAGTTCTGTCTTTCATAACAACCCTAGTCAATCAGTTTTGGCTGAACCGATCACTTTCCAGAGCTGATGTGATATCACTGATCACTTCAACTAGAATCAGAGACAAATTTTATTCCTACTTTCTAATCAAATAACTCCCATAGCAGTGATAACCATCCACAGTTCTTGTGTAAATTAGCATTCGGTTATCCCTTGGGAAGCTCTACATAACCAAAGGTAGCCCGAATTGGGAAAAACCTTCACACCATCTGAAGGCTACATCACATGCTAGTAGTCTTTCCCCAAATGCCTTTAGGACTCTTCACACTGTGTTTATGAGGAAAGTCATAAAGTTTTTGGAGGAGTCTTGGTCAATGCTTGGCCTCTACAAGAACAGTGCATCTGGGAAGATAACAAAGATGTTTACTATTGTTGGGATTCCTCAAGTGGGATCCAAAGCAGTTGAAGACAAAAAAATTTATACTGCCTCCAAAGTGGTCCTCTGACTCTTTGGCAAACCCATAGAGCCCCTTATTCCTTTCATATTGGCTCAGGTCTTTTGTTTCTTCAGGGACTGCTTAACAGAAGTTATTCCAGTCTCTCCTTTGCACCACAACACCCAGTGGATAGCATTCCGTCCCCAAGGAACAATGACTGGGGATGTAGCAGAAAACCGGAAATACTGTTGTCTTGCATGGGAACCATAGAAAAGTTGAGCAGACTGGTGACCAAATTGTATTCAGAGCTTTTGTAGGGGATGTAAAATCCAGTAGTTAGTGAAAATTACCTTAGTTTAAATGGTTTTAAAAAGGCATATCAAGATCATTAAAGTCTCCCCCTCACCTTTCTCATACCTCCCATAATCCAAGATGGCCTCTCCCCAGGTCTCTGGCTGATTATTCTCCAGAAAGGTTCTGTCTAACAAAGAACATGCAATAGATATAATTATTCTCTCCCCTTTCAGTTTCAAAGATTTAGAGCTTTTGCTTTAAATTTAGAAATTCCCATGTAACACTCCTTGTTTCAGTCCATGTTCCATTTGTAATCTCACTTTTCTAGATTTACTACTTTTCCATTTACCCTGTCGGCTTATGATTCAGCTGAAATACTATGGAGACCAGCAGCTACCAAATACTTGGAGAGAATTCAAGTACTAGCATTATTTTCAAGTTTGGTATTCATTCCTGACTGTATTATGAGCAGTAGCTCTATCTGAGTAACAATTGCTAAAGGCAAATGAGAGCAAATAGAAAAGAGTGTATCAGTGGTAAAGGCAGCAGAGACATGTTCTATGTGGCTAGAAGTTATGCACATTATAACGAAATGGTGGACCAAAGCAGCAAAGACATACATATACATACATTTCTACTGCTGCGTATATAACAGTAGAGTCTTTTTGTGTTTTGAAAATTGCTAGCAAAATAAGATTTCATGATCAAAGTCTAAGAATTTGGAATATTATGACTTTTTGGAATATAATTCAAGGCCATGTTTTACACATAAAATGAGACTAGGGAAGTTATATGATTGTTCTGAGGTTATACACTTCATGATGGTAACCTCATCATCAAGAGTTATTCTAAATTCTGATTCTAAATAATAAGAGTTCACTCTATGTTCCCAGTGGTATTTTAAAGAATTTACAGGTGTTAAATGATTTTATCCTTCAGCAATATAGAATAATTATTAATTGACCCGTCTATTCAATGAGGAAATGGTGGGACAGAGCTGGTGAATGATCTCCCTGGGGTCACACAGTAAGTGCGAGTCCGAATTCCTAAAGCAGGTACTTCAACTATTCAGCTATGCTGTCTCGTGTTTGCATTTGATGACATTTAAACTGAAAGCTGGAGTTTTATTTCAACAATCAAAAGACCTTATTTATTGGCAAAATGGTCATGTGTGCTTTCTTTTGTGGATTTTAAATATTTTCATTCAAATATTATAGAATTAAGAGAGCAGAAGGCAGGGGCGCCTGGGTGGCTCAGTTGGTTAAACGTCCTGCTTCAGCTCAGGTCATGATCTCGCAGTTTGTGTGTTCCAGCCCTGAGTCGGGCTCTGTGCTGATGGCTAGCTCAGAGCCTGGAGCCTGTTTCAGATTCTGTATCTCCTTCTCTCTCTGACCCTCTCTCTCTCAGAAATTAAAAAAAGAGAGAGAGAGAGAGAGAGCAGAGGGCATCACCAAGGATGTCCTTTTCCTATACCAATGAGTCTCAACTGGGGAGTGGCTGGTTCCTCCCTCCTCCCAGAGGACATTTGGAAATATCTGGGATATTTTTATTTATTGTAATGAATGGGTGGGAAGGTGAGAAAAGGATGCTACTGATTCAAGGATGTTAGAGGTCAGGGATGCTGCTTAACATCCTACAATATAAATGACAGCCCCTGCAACAAAGAATTATCAGGCAAAAAATGTCAGTAGTGCTGAGGCTGAGAAACCGTGTCCTGGCCCGGGTTTGACAGTACCTTTTTAGGTCAGTCTAAGACACATTCACACTCTCTGATGGGTGTACAGTCCAGAAGCAACTTTGCTAAGATACTTTCTATGTGTGTTTTGTAGGGATGGAATAAAGATAAATGGAGAGGAGGGAAATCACACATGCACACATACAAAAATCAAAGCAGATTCCTATGATTAATTTCCCTGTTTTCTGCCCATTTAAAAATCAAACATATTTATCTTTACGTTTAGTGCTCTCTTATCAGTAGAACATATCTGAAGTCACTCTTTCCCTGCAATCCTATATCATAAGACTCAATTATATGAGTCTCTTTTTCCATTCATATCCAAGCTTGGCAAATTGCTATTCTTTACTGTAACGGGATAATGTGATAGGTACAGCTTTGTTATTGTGCATATAGTTTTGCACCACAGACCCACTTCCTTCGTGCATATGCCCTCCAAACAAGGATGTAGGCAGAAACCCTGTATTTCCTAGGAACACTCAAACATCAGAAAGAAGAAGGCGCTTTAAGCCAATGACTTTACATCTGTGTGTGTGTGTGTGTGTGTGTGTGTGTGTGTGTGTGTAACTTAAATTTGAAGAGCATCTTATCGGTATCCTAGAAGGGGAGATAGAGCAAGGCAGCGCTTTTGAGAATAATGATAATGAAAGGAAAAATTCATCTGGCCTGGAGAACAGATAGAAATCTTTCCAGCTGTATGCCTTGGATGTCAGGACTCTGGAGAAAGTTAGTGCTATTTTCTTTGTTTGGTAAGTATTTGAAAAATATTGACATTATGGAAGTTTTGCAAGTTTTGATTTGTATCTATTTATATGTACTCATAAGACATAAATTTTAAAATGTCCTCTTAAGACTTCAATTTAACTACATATGCAAATTGCTTCTCAACTTGAACCATACTTGGAAAAGAACCTGTGGATAGTGTGGCAGGTAATGGGGGCCCAGAGGGAATAATGGCAAGAATACTGAAATAGAGTTGGGAAGTTGACAAATGCAAACTTAATTAAGGAGTGCAAGTACAAAGGAAAAGTTGAGGAGAGAATTTTACAAACCTTGTATGACTTGATGAGGACGTTAAAATAGTGATGCTTATAAATGTTATAGACAGAATCCTTAAATAACTTGAAAAAATGACCATGTAAGCTGATCTGACCTTTGTTTTATAAGGGCAGAGATTTTCATCCTATCATTTTATATAATTGATTATGATACAGTATTAAAAAATAACATGATTTAGTTTAAAAAAATTTTATTTATCTTTAGAGACATAGAGAGAGGGAGAGAAAGAGAGCACATCTGGGCAGGGGAGGGGCAGAGAGAGAGGGAGAGAGAATCCCAAGGAAGCTCCACACTGTTAGCACAAAACTCAACTTGGTGCTCAGTCTCACACACCATAGGATCACGACCTGTGCTGAAATTGAATCAGATGCTTTACCAACTGAGCCACCCATGCGCCTCCCAAAATAACATGTTATAATCAAACAGTTAATGTTGGAATGGAAGTGGGAACAGCATTCCATTTATTTCTAAGATTAGGAAAGAGTGTTTTCCATTTTCACTGTGCTTGAACGTTGGAGTAGCATTCATTTATGATTCTGTAATAAGAGAAAAGTCTTCCCCAGGTAATTTCCTGTTTTGTATACAGAGATATTGTGCTTTTGGGTAGAACCACACCTCCCGTGGAGATTTGGTCTTGCATAGGCTAGAGAGAAGTAACTCTCCGTTCAAGTGGAGTAGGATTAATCCTGTTTTCATAATGAATTCCCCCTTTGAGAAACAAAACTATTTTAAGAGTATATAGTCATTTGTGAAATTCAGGGAGAAAAATTTTGTCACCCTATGGGATTTTCCCTCTATTATGTAATTTTCTTTCTCTTACTAATATTTCTCTCTTATTTTCCCTTCTGAACAAAAGTAAGTAGGTTTTGTAAGGAAGATACTGGTAAGACCAAGACAACAAAAAATTTCAGCCTCTAATTTGTCATGGCCTGGCAGATATTGGTCATGCTCTCCAATTGGGTATTGAGAAGTTTAATAAAGCAACTATTTACAAAGATGTCAGAAGAATGTAGGAAGACTTGAGGCAACTGGCAAATATGCATGAGAACAGAAGATGGGTGCTGTGCTATGGCCAATGACATTTAGACTTGATTGAACAAAAAGGATGGTTGGCTCTCAAAATATGAAGAAGAATGCCTGGGTGGCTCAGTCAGTTAAGCCTCTGACTTTGGCTCAGGTCATGATCTCATGTTCATGGGTTTGAGCCTCAAGTTGGGCTCTGTCCTGACGGCTCAGAGCCTGGAGGCTGCTTCAGATACTGTATCTCCCTGTTTCTCTGCCTCTCCCCCTCTCATGCTCTGTCTCAAAAATAAATAAAAACATTTAAAAAAAAATATCAGAGTGCCAATTTGGTCAGATTCTTGATAAGAGCCCTCCTTCTGGTTATGTCCTCACATGGTATCCAGAGAGACAGAAAGAGAGGGGGAGATCTACTGTCACTTATTCTTTTTATAAGAGTTCTAATCTTATATGGTGCCACCATGATGACTTAATAACTTAATAACAATCCCAAAGACCCCATTGCCAACACTATTACGTTTGGGATTAAGATTTCAACATATGAATTTGGAGGTGGGGGGAGATAAAATATTTATAAAATTCATTGCAGGCAGCTAGTGTAAATTCTATGTGGGGAGGAGGGTTTACTCCTCCTTCATTTTGATTTTACTATCGGCTAAAACTGAGCAGCAGCCAAAGTGCAAAGGATCCCATGATCCAGTCCAGGAGCACAGAGCAGGAAAGCAGAGAGTGCAGTAAATCTGCTGAGACAAATGAGAGCTATCCAGCAGAACCTCAGAGACAAGCCATACCCACGGAAAATGAGCTACGTGATTGCGTTCTCTGATTATGGTACTCAGGTAAGAGGAATCTATTGAAGGCATAGTTAATGTAGCAGAAGAGACAGTTTTCTGTGGCACACAGAATTAAAAATTAACTGCTAAATTTGTGCTTGGATGTATATGGAATCTCCACACCTCCTCTAAAACTAAGTTCATTTTATCCTCCAAAAATACCTGTTTATCAACTTAAATCCATTTCTCTTCAAATGACATTTCGGTCTATAATGTAGCCCAGGCCAGAGACTTATCCTTGGTTCTCTTTCTTCCTCTTTTCTTGCTCATCCAATTAGTTATTAAATGTAATCAATTCTACCATCTAGATGTTCACTACGATGTAACTCTCTTGGAGATGTTAATTTTATCTTTGACATTACATCAGGACACTGTCATCTCTTAACTGGATAATATTCACTTGTTTTGGAGGCTTCTGTCTTCATTTTAACACATTCTCTCAACAAAACCAAAAGCAACATTTAAAAATACTCATTTGCCTACTAATCACTCACTTGCATACTTAAAGCCTTTCCTTATCTTTCTTTGATCAAGAAAAAAACTGAGAAAATAACTAAATCATGTCTGCTTCCATCTTTCTTCCCTCTCCTGGTTCCATTTCTATATTTCACCTCTTGTCTTATTTTCAGTTGTTTTAATACTGACATCTGCATACTCACCCTACCATCTCTCTGAATGTAAAAGTTAGCTCCTGGTTGAAAAGCTGTCTGCGACTTTTATTTTTTTCTCTTCTGTCAAACATCCTGTTTCTTGATCACTGCTTCTGTACTTTCCTTCAGTTATGGTTGAGTTGGATTCCCCAGGCTCATGCTTGAGGAGCTGTCAAGAACATTGACCTCTCGTGGAGGTAGGTAAGACTAACATAGCAAAACAACAGAGATTTATCTTAAAACCTTCAGATTCAGGAGTTCTAAACACAATTTAATTATAGTCCAAAATGAAAATCAGAATTAGCTAAGAAAGACCACAATTAGGGCATTTACTTGGGTTATGGCATTTAGATCTTCAAGTGGGAAAATGAGGAAGTTTCAGTTAGCAGAATATTTGTTTCTGATAAAAACTACATGATTGTTCCCATGCATCATATGCATTTTATTCAAAAATCAGTAAGCCCAACCAGATATATTGATGAATGAGATTAAGTATTCTTTCTTTTCTTATTGTTTGCTTTTCCTTTGGTAACTGAATGCTTAGAAATATGTGGTCCTGTTACATAAGAAATCTCAATTATTCAAAGATTTTATTTTATATGAAAATAACTTATTTTATATAATCTTATGTGATAGTAAGTAAATGTTATATCATGTGTTGCATGATAGATTTGTATCCTTGGGATCTCCTGAGACAAATCATCACTTGTATTTTGGTGGTTGTTTGTAATTCCTCTATGAACCATCTCTTGATGTAGAAATAAATTCAAGGAGTTTTATTTGTTAAGTACTTAAATAGATTTATCAAGATAAGCACCAATAACAAATGAAGAATTCTTATAAAAACATATTTAGCCATAACTTAAGGATAAAATTTACCAATGAAATTTTGATGCAAAGGTGATCTTGCTCTATTGATGGACTTTGTAGATTAAGCTAATGAAAGTAATATGCTTAATTTATAGCAATACCGTGAATACAATATCTACAACTATTGTAATGGAATGAAATAAACTCATGAATAATAATATTCCAAAAGAGAGGTGGGCTGTTTGTCATGAAAGACCTCAAGGCTATAAATTTAGAACTGAAAGAAACTGAAACAATCCATTTGAAATCAACTACTCACAACCCATATTGTGTTTTGCTATTGTAGTTTAACATTGTATTTAAAATAGGCAATCTAAACTTGTACCCAGTGGTTAAGAAAAAGCCCCGAAGAACTACTTTTTTAAACGTTGTGTCTCTCCTCAGAAACTGGACTTCAAAGATATTCTGAATACACCATAAAGTTTCAAACTTCAGTGCCCTCAAAACTGCACATGGCTCCCATCGACATCAATCAGAAATTTCTGTGCATGGACTGAGGGCAAAGTAGAACAGTTTATGTGAATGACAATATGTTTGATGATTTAAAAATCTGAAATTCACTGTGCCGACTTTATACTCTGGAAGGACACTTAGTTTCTAAAGCTCATCACCTATCTGAACAAGGTGAACAATACGAGATTAATTTCAAAATTAAAAAAAAATATTTGTACTTGAAGGTCATAGTTAAATTAACCAAAACATCACCTTGAAGGGATTTAAGGTGGTGTATTTTCTTAACTGAGATATTTCTTTCCATACATAACATGGTTTTTGTTTTTGGTGTTTTTTTTTTTCAAG
This sequence comes from Hyaena hyaena, assembly GCF_003009895.1. Taxonomy (NCBI): domain Eukaryota; kingdom Metazoa; phylum Chordata; class Mammalia; order Carnivora; family Hyaenidae; genus Hyaena; species Hyaena hyaena. Next base: position 252,463 of record NW_024081561.1, on the reverse strand, counting down.
TTTATTTATTTATTTTGAGAGAGAGACAGAGAGACAGAGAGCAAAGGAGGGGTAAAGAGAAGGAGAGCGAGAGAATCCCAAGCAAGCCCTGCACTGCCAGCACAGAGTCCGATGTGGGACTGGAACTCATGAACCATGAGATCATGAACTGAGCTGAAACCAAGAGTCAGACACTCAACTGACTGAGCCACCCAGGCACCCCACAAAGCATTGTTTTATTATTACCAGTAATGCATATGCACATCAGTAAACATTGTTTTTTTTCTTTTTTTAGTTAAGGATTAATAATGGACACCATGAAGGACCTCTGGGTGGCTCAGTTGACCGAGGGTCCGACTCTTCATTTTGGCTGATGTCATGATTCCAGGTTCATAGAATTGAGCCCCACATAGGGCTTCACAACAAGTGTGGAGCCTGCTTAAGATTCTCTCTCTTCCTCTACCCCTCTTCCCCACTCACACTCTCTTTTGTGCTCTCCAACAACTATAGTAATAATAATAATAATAGTAATAATAAATTTAAAAATAATATACTACATGAAATTTTCACCTAGTAAATAGGGAAAAAAATCCAATCTTCCATTACAATTACACTAACCAAATAAAATATCAGAATTTCTTTAATACTTAAAATTCTATCAGCTGATTCTACCTGAAATTAAGTTTCTTGCAGTTTCAGCATCTTTGGCTTTCTATGTTGTAGATTCCTGCTAATTCACTAGAAATTGCAAGCCTCACTGGTTGAATTCTGTCTTCTAGAAGAGAAATTTAATGCTATTATCTTCTCTGAAGTAGTGTGGCATTCCTCCTCTGCTTTCAGATGGAAAGCACTGTGGACATTTTGGGTCGGATAACTCCTGTGGGCACCTGTCCTGTTGGTAACCAGCTGGCAAACAGTTCCTTCCTGAAACTATCAGGAAGCCCATGAAGAGTTACCTCATTAGTATAAATCCAGAAAAGCGTTGTTATGAATAAAAAAATATACTTCTCTCATCCCCATCACTCAGGAAATTCCAAGCATTTTAGTAAAAGGCTGAAGATTTATATGATCTGAAGAGAAACCAGAGTATGAGGAAATTCCAAGCATCTTAGAAGCTCTTGGGCTAGGAACTGGAAGCAAGACCCAATATATTTCTTATTATATATTATATAAGAATATATGTATATAGCTTATTATATATTATATAAGAATATATATTCTTATCAATATCACATATGCATAATAGTGATTTGATATAGAAATATTTATTTAGCTCTACAATTGAATAAAGAAATATTAAAAAAGATATCCAGAATCCAGTTGTCCTTACTGTTTGCACTATTTCAGCCCTCTGTTTCTGTCTTATAGAAGGGATTTGGAAGACAACTTACAAAGACCTCTGAACTGAAAAAGGTAAGTGAAATATGAAGTGACCATTTAATATGGTCTAAAATACTCTACTCCAATCATCAGGAAAATGGAAAGAACAAATAAAATTTGACACACGTTATATAGCAGTCAAGAGTTGCTGTGCTTGGAAACTGGGTTTAGGTCTTGTTTAGCCAATTTAAGGCCAGCATGAAAGAGGATAAAACAATTTATTGATCATATATAAGAATATATGATTTCCAAAGTAGAGCCAATGATTTCTAAAGAAGTTGATAAAGGAACTGACCAGTGAGTAAAGTGTATTTTCAGTTGCCAGAAGAGGAACAGACTACTAGATAATTTTCCTTCTGGTTCTCAGGAAGAAATGGATCATCAAAAGTACACATTTTCCAAGGGTTTCAGTGACAGGAGTTAGAAAATGTCTGAAATTAATATAATTTACCTGCAGCACTCACATTAAATAGGAATATCCTAGTATGTCTATTTACATCCTGAATTCATTCTGATTGGATGGTGTCTGAGCCATACAACTTAATAAATATTTTAAATATTCTCTCTGCCACATGAAATTCACTACTAAATGATAAGCACGTTTTAAAATAAAGCACTAAGTGTATATATTCCACAGATTTGCAGTAATTTACTGAAATAATTGAATAATTGAAATAATTGCTTTTTCAGAGTAGTTTGGAGTTATTACAAGTCTGGCATGTGTGCATGATTATGTCTCCATCTCAGATGCACAGGATTGAATTGATCACATTATCCAACTGATGGAGTATTAGTATCATTAGTCTGTCCAATGTAGTTATACATTGGTTCATTCATTCCTTTTCACTCCATACTCTAATATAGCCATTTCTTTCCCCAACACCATAAATATTTTGTTGGTGGTGGTTTTTATTTATTCATTTATTTTAATTATTTTCCCCAACACCATTAATGTTTTAATGTCCTTTCTGTATGTCATTTTTATCTGAATGTGTTTTCTAAATTATATAATGTTATCCATCTGTCTTAATATAAAAATATACAATTACATAATTATTTGTATTATACGTGCATATTTACACCAATATATATGTATATGTGTGTATATGACCATGTCTTGGATCACTATACACCACAAAACCATTCTCTGTGAATATATATCGAATCAGTTATTTGTGACTCCTGCCTCATTGTCCACAATTTTCCTCACACTATCTTCCTTCTGCCAACAATGACTGCTCAAGCCGTTCTAGATAGCACTGAATAGAAGCTACACAACAATAAACAATACCATTATGAACATGTTGGTTCCCACAAGTTCATAAACTTATGTGGAGATTTCCCAAGGGTATGCAATGAGAAGTGGAATGGCCCAGTCATTTGCATACTTCTCAACACAACTTGGCACTAAAAATGTTGACAGTTCTTCAGCATGGCTATACCACCAAACATCTCTGCCAGAAGAACCTGAGAATTATTATTCCTGTACCTTCTCACCAGTTTTTTACTCTGTTTGGTTATCTATGTTTTCTGGTCCAATACATAATAAAATGGCACCTCAATGATTTAGTTAGGGTTTTTCTATTACTAGTGATATCTAACTTCTATCACAATGATTATTCTCTAGGCTTCCCTTATGTAGACTGAATAAAGTCTCTTTTCTCCCAGGATGTCAATGTGCTAATCCCTGGAACCTGTGACTATCACCTTACATGACACAAGGGGATGTATAGGTGTGATTATATTAAGGATATTGAGGTGTGAGATCATCCTAGGTTATCTGGGTGGGTCCAGTGTAACCACAAGGGTCCCAATTGAGGGAAGCAGGAAGACCTATCAGCAGTAGGTGTGATGACAGAAACGAGGTTGGAGCAATGTAAAGCTAAACTATGAGGCAGGTGGCTTCTGGAAGCTGAAAGAGAGAAGGAAATGTTTTCCCCATCAGAAGCTCCAGAAGAAGACAGTCCTGCTAATATGTTCACTTTAGCCTAGTAAGACTAATGTTGTTTCCAGCTTCCAGCAGATTGCATTTCAACAATTCAACAAGTATTTATTTGAGCAAACACATTATCCAACCACAGCAGTGAACATAACTGATAACAGCTTGTTAACTTCAAACCTAATTGAAGGAGTGCCTGGATGGCTCAGTTGGTTAAGCATCCAACTTCAGCTCAGGTCATGATCTCACTGCTTGTGAGTTTGAGCCTTGCATCAGGCTCTGTGGTGACAGCTCAGAGCCTGGAACCTGCTTTTGATTCTATGACCCTCTCTCACTCTGCCCCTCCCCTGCTCACACTCTGTCTCTCTTTCTTAAGATAAATAATAACAGTTTAAAAAACATTTAAAAAAAACCCTGAATTTAAAAAGAGTAACTTGGCAATTGAAACAAAAGGCTCTGGATGGAAAGAAAAAAGCAAAGGAACAGGGGTGTGGTGTATGAAAAGTGATCTGGGATCATGGTCTACTTTGACTTCTAGGATGTGACATGTAGAAGGGGAGGGTGAAAAGTGGTTGGAAAATACTGGGAACTACAATATTGTGGAGTTGAAGCAAGGTGCTAATAAGAGATGAGAATGCGCTACAGGGTAGTGACAGATTACTGAGAGGGGTGGAAGAACAACAGGACAATAGTGGCAACATACACACATAAACACATAAATACACACATCCTGGAAAAACTCTCCTACTCCCCAGCAAACTGGAATGATATAAGTTAGCTAGGTAGAATGATAAGCCTATTTAATAAACATGAAAATTGACATGTATTACATTTTTGGTTAATGTTGCAAGCTTTTCCCTGAAACAATTCACTTCTGAATGCCATTTCTATGTTTCCTTAGTTTTTGCGTAATTTGCATTTGACTTTGTTCTTCTCATGAAAAAGAGATTGGAAAGCTACTAATATGTATGCAATATCTACTTAGAAATTGTTTTGTCATGAGTAAGAATTGGTAAGGTTCGCCATATATCAAAGTATAGAAAAGGTTGACAATTTTTAATATATTCTCCTACAAATTAAAAATTGCTAGTCTCATGACTTTGTACAAAGGAGAAAATAGATATTGTCCTGATACTCTATAATGGAAACAAATGAAATTTTTGGCTAAAGTGTATTCAACTGGCAGGTTAAATCCCAGAGCATTAATATAAGCAATAAAGACACCCTGTAGCCACAAAGCCATTTTAAACAACAAATATGTGTTTAAAGATGGGAAATAGTCAAGGCATCAGAGTTGAGATGTTCAAATCGAATCCAAAAATGAACATGTTTAACACCTGCTCTCTCACTTAATCAATAGTCAGTATTTGTGTGCCACTGGCATGGGTCTCAATATAAGAGTGCATTCAATTCCTCTACCTTTGTCTCATTTCATTAAGCTATTAAATCCAGAATGGTTCAAGTTTATTTTGGAAATGAGGAAGACTGAAACTCACAAAGACTAAATTATCAATTTCAGGTCATACAACTGGTTAAGGGGCAAAGTCTACAGCAAGACCCAGGTTCTCTGACCCCTGTGCTGCTGTCCAATTTTATCAGCAAATATTTATTTTCACATAAGTACTTATGTGTTTCCATACATTTCACATCAATACGAAGGCTGAAAGAAAGATCTTTAAAACTGCACTCAAAATAATTTGTATTTGAAGTGTTTATTACCAGCTCTCCAGGAAACAATTAAGAAAGCTTTGCCAAATAAAAAACATCAGGCGAACCCTCAAGTTGGTTGATGATTGACATGCTGGCTGCAACTCCTTAGTTCATCCTGGATTAGTAACAAGCAGGTCTAGGACCACATGAGTCTTTAAACCCCATGATGAGTGACACTGATGTAAATTCATGTAGAGTTGACCTGGAAATCTGGGTACACTAAATATTGTGTAGTATCTAGATGACAAAGAGAAAAGTACCCATATGGCCACTATAAATTGTGACTCCAGAAGGTTCAGTGGCAAGAATCGATACCCACCTAATCAATGAACTGATTTTTCCTTTGGTGTTGAAGAAACACACATATTGTAGGTATGACATTATTCTTCCTTTACCTGGCAACTTGTTTCTTCACGTATGAACACTCCATCTCCCTATCAGCTCCTTTTCCCCTCTCTCTGCCACACACTTTTCACACATAATGTGTATCAATAGCTGGGCATATGAATGGGGAGGAGACAATTTTGCCTCAGCAAGGTGTCATTTACAATTTTATAGTTAGCTTCAAAAAGGAAGTAGAAGAAAAGAGTTTCTGCTGAATGAAAGATTCTTCTTGAAGATTTCATTCCCTCATCTTTGGAAACTTCCTGAATAATAAATACAGAAAGCATCCCAAGGTCATTCACCTCTATATGTACCCTTGAGCAGAGTCGGTAAAACACAGGAGGCAAAGATATAGACCATAAGGAATATTTAGAGTTGATTATAAACCGCAGCTATCCTTTATCTACCTATGCCAGAATATTCTATCAGTTCATTTCAAAAACAAAACAAAACAAAACAAAAGCAGTACAATTTAAATACTTAGTTGAATTCTTTCCTTGAAGGGGTCTATATACTGTAGCCTTAAATACATTCTTAAATTATATGTGCCCACACTAAATAAAACATCCCTTTGGAATTGTGTGAAAACTTCGCTTGGATCTGTGTAACTACATATTTTTTAGGGAGTGTTTCAGGAATTTCTAGAAAGCACATTTTGATAAGATGTAAAATCAAATATGTCTTTCCCCAAATGACAAAGAAACCATTCAACCATTGCCCAATTGCTGTTCTATACTTTGCACACCAGCTGTTTCCAGGAGAAACTTGCCCTCCCGAGACCTTGACTTTAGCCTAATGAAACTGATTCTAAGCTTTTGACTTCCAGAACTATATAATCAATGTCTGTTGTTGTAAGTCACTAGTTTGTGGTAAACTTTACAGAAGCAAAGAGAATTAATACCTCTTTTAAATTCCCTCTTTATATTTTTCAAAATTTTATGTTTCCCTTCTTTACTTGTGTAAGTTCATTGATATCCTGGAGATCACCCACGTAAACATTTTAGGTATGGATGGCTAATATCTTCTTCTCCGCCATCCACTGCCAACTGTTGTTATTCATGGAATCCTTTATTGAACACGACTTTTGATGGAATCGTCATTATTTTTGGTCTGAGGTTTATACTTCTGAACATATTTTTCAGGAAGTCATCTTTCTTAGTTTTCCCAAGGAGTCTCTATTTGCCTTTGCTAAATATATAGTTTTACTTTCACACTGAAGTCTATAACCACCTAGAGACAACATTTACAGTTTGTTTTAGGTAAGAGTACATTTGTATTTTCCCTTTTAAACCGGGTGCACCTGCTCTGCATCATTATGTATTCCATCCACAGTTTGTAGTGATGCCACCATTATTAGCTATTACTTATATACATATATTTACTACCTATGTATCTGTGCCTATGCTTTCTGTTTTCCTCACTAAGACTATTTTTCTGTTTTTGAACTGATATTCTATGACTCCTATTTAATTTTTTATATGTCTTGATTTCTCTTAAGCCTAATGTTCAGCTTTATTTGTTAAATTTCTCACCCACCCCAAAACCTGCAAGTCCATTTACCAATAACAATGACAATAATTTTTAAAAGCTACCAGTTTGGTTTTTACAGAAACATGAGCTAGACAGTGTGCTACATATGAGAAATAGAGGTGTTTCACTTGCTGCAAATAATGGAACAACAAAGAAAGATAGTATGTGTGTGTGTTTAACCATTCAGATGTTTTAGTTACAAATTTAGTGATGTGAAGATATTTCTCAGTTTCTGTGTGAATGAGCATTGATATGCTACTCAACAGTGATTGGATTACTCAAGAAATTATGATAATATAGCCCAGCCCAGGATATTTATGCAATTTAAATTGGGACACCTGGGTGGCTCAGTCAATTGAGGGTCCAACTTTGGCTCAGGTCATGATCTCAAGGTTTGTGGATTTGAGCCCTGCATCGGGCTCTGTGCTGACAGCTCGGAGCCTGGAGCCTGCTTCGGATTCTGTGTCTCCCTCTCTCTCTGCCCATCCCCCACTCACGCTCTGTCTCTCTGTCATTCAAATATAAATAAATAAACATAAAAAAATTAAATCTCATTTTATGTGAAGAAAGTTGCTAAATATAGCAAAAATACAAATTGAGTTTCAAACAGAATTAGCCTTCACATTTTCCAAATAACCCATAGTTTCCTGTTTGAATAGCAGTAAAAGTTTTAAATTCCTTAGTTCAAAATTAGTTCAAAATGCATCCCAGTCACATGACACAATATTTCCAGTTTCAGAAATAACATCTATGACTTCTGACCTAGTTTATCCTTCTAATCCTAAAAGCACATACATTCTTTATAAAAGTTTTGATTTGATAATATATAAATTCCCCACCTGTGCCATTTCAGGCTCTAATTAACTACTATTTGTTGTAATGTCTGAAAGTAAAGGAGGTATTTTGGAATGCACTAAGCACTGCTGTTCCTTCTAACGCACCACAGATGTGAACTTTGTTCCCCAAAACCTTAAAATTGAAGCTAAGTGCACTATTGAGATGGATGTAGCTGTTCTATTAGAGCTTTTGTTTCTGAGAATACAAGTGTAAACCGAAAGAAAGTGATATTCTAGAAAGAAAAAGGGGTGGGGAATCACATTCTGAGACACTTCCTTACTTTGTACAGCATATGTGGGCTATTATACAAAGTACTTGGATTGTTTTCATATTTATACATTTCTTCATTAGATGGAAAAAGTAGGGGACTCATTGCAGATGGCCAAGAAGGGAGGCGGCTTCAAGGATCTGGCCTCCTGCCTGTGGCTGTGGGGCTCTCCAGCAGGCCATAAAGCGGAACCACACTGGAGGAGAAAGCTACCTATGGCTTGCTGATTGTAAGCACGTTGCCCATATCCATGGTGATAACAGTTGCTATGAGTACAAGAAAGAGAACAAATGTAGCTAGTTTTATTTATTTTCTATTTTATTTCATTTTCATATTTCAACGAACCGACACATTTATTTGAAGATGAATTTTGTAAACTAGCATAAATGTTTGCATGTGTGTATGCATCTAGGATGTACAATTCTGTGCAGTAGTTTTTCTCTTTATGGACACAATTCACTAGAGCTGATGATGTTATGTCTCATGCTGACGTTTACTAGCAGATACATCCTCAGTGTAAACGATTTGTCCAGCTTACACCTGTGAGTCAGAAATAATGGGAGTGTGATACTTGCTAAATCTCAGTGAAAGTTTCAGAGCAGATACATTCCTGTTCAGAAAGCTGGCCAACTTTCAGACCCACTGAAACTGACTTAAAAATGGCCATGATGGTCATATTTGCCAATTCTTTTTGCCCTCCTACCTCCAGTTTTTTCTTTTTTCTTTTTTTTTTTTGTCTTTTTATATTTCATAGTGGGAGGTTGCAGTTTATTGTAATCAATGGGAAAGTCATGTCTTTCTAAATTAACAAGAAAGCTTATTAGTAACTTTAAATTATGTGATAACATCTGTTAAATGCTTGTAAAATATTTAGTATGGGGGCGTCTGGGTGGCTCAGTCAGTTAAGGGTCTGATTTCAGCTCAGGTCATGATCTCATGGTTCGTGCGTTTGAGCCCCACGTTGGGCTCTGTGCTGACAGCTCAGAGCCTGGAGACTGCTTTGGATTCTGTGTCTCTCCCTCTCTCTATGTCTCCCCTGCTTGTGCTCTGTCTCTCTCTGTCTCTCAAAAATAAACGTTGAAAAAATTTTTAAAAATAGAATATTTAGTATGAACTTACTTGTTGAATAGAATTGCTAAACAATTTTAAAGTCTTGAAATGAGACAATATCACAGAATTCAAAAAACTTACAAAATAACATACCACCACAGAATAGCAATTTAGGAAAGGTTACATTCAGTATTGCATTGTTTTAAAAAATAGCATTTCAATGAGCTTGGCTAACATTGCGCTAAAGCTTTTCAGTTTTCATTAAAGACATCTTGGTTACCAGAAAGCAGTTCAGTCATGGAAGTGATATTTTAAAGTACATTAGTCCATGGTTGTGTGTTTCTTTATTGTTTTAAGAATTACCATCAGTATTACTTGAACTTAAATCTTCCAAATATATTTTGACTCATTTTGACAAACATCATGATTTTTGAATGATTGGGTTTACCCATTTAGTCTTGGATAATTGCTATTTGCTTTTACTGACTCTTCTTGTCCATAGACATAGTGTATCTTTTTAAAAAAATAATTTAATGTTTATTTATTTTTGAGAAAGAAACAGACAGACAGACAGAATGCTAGCAGGAGAGGTGCAGAGAGATATGGAGACACAGAACTTGAAGCAGGCCTCAGGCTCTGAGCTGTCAGCACAGAGCCTGACATGGGGCTCAAACTCCAATCCATGAGATCATGACCTGAGCCTTAACTTCTTACCTGACTGAGCCATCCAGGTGCCCCAATGTATCTTTTATTTTACCTGGAAGGTTTTTAATGCACTGCAATAAAATATTCTGATATTTTCTATAAGTAGATCACTTGAGTTTCAGGTCTCAATGGTGCCCATTTATCACTGTAATTTACATTGAGGACTCTGATTCCAAGGACAAATGGGACTTGGGCATGTAGAGTACAGCCCTGAGTGAGACACTTCACTTTTATTGTTCTGGCTAGTAAGCCACCCTGCCTGCCTTTATTCTTGCAATTACGAGATTAAAATCCACTCCATAGGACTGATTTCTTGTTTAGTTTTGTCTTGATTTTCAAGGTCTTATTGAAGTGAATCACTCCTGTCTTTAATGTACTAATTTGCTAATTTAAGTTACTAATTTAACTCTTAATTTAGCTAGCTTTTCTCTCTTCATAGTCAATAGAGTATGCCCATAATCAGCACTCCCCTCAATACTAATATTTCAATAACATTCTGGTAGAATTGCTTAGTTTCCATTTTATTCAACCTTTTTTGGAAAATAATCTTATCTTGTTATTTGGACCAAAAAATGTGAGATAAAAGATGGAGATGGGGCAGAGAAATGAGGAAAAAGTGAGGATAACACATCATTATGTTACTCCTCACATAAATTCCAATTTCTAAGTTTTGGGGCCTCACTTATTAGCAGTGTAAGTTAATAACCTTCGTTGGTTAGTTTAGTTGTATTGAAAAAGTAGTTGAAGACCCCTCTTACCTGTAACAACTTGTCATACAGGGCTCCTGTTTTCAGGAAGTGAGTGAAAGTAGGTCAAACAAGCACCATTCTCGCTATGGTTTAGCGAGGGAATATTTAGAGGCTTCCTTATATTGTTTCCTCACAAATCTGTAGAGTTTTGAAATCCAGCCTCAATTTCAGAGTTTAGCCTTCTACAGTGAATTGTCCTGATAAGATTCAGTGCCACTAAAGTTGAGAATTTTTCTTGCGAGTAAAACATGTCAGCATTCATTTTGTTTTCCAGTGTGCCTCTTTCATTTTCAATGTGAAATCAAAACAACGTTATCTCCTCCTGGGAAAGGGAATGACACAAATTGATAACATATTCTTTGAAAAAATATTGAAGAGAAAGAAGAAGTATCTTCACTATGACCATTGTATGTCTCATTCTTAGAAGTCTGAGTCAATAAACTATAATGAATCTGTTTAAACAGATCTGTTAACCCTTTGGAAGAAGTTGCATTGCACTTACTTATAGAATTTTAGTAAAAGTTATATCTAACATAAAAACAAAAATTATGCTTCTATTTTCTCCTACATATTAGTAGATTGATAGCCATAAGCATAATCTTTCAATTATTTCAAATAACATTCCATTCAATAATATGTTGAGAAATGCTATGTATTTACATAGTATTGTCCATTTTCTTGGGTAGGATTCATTTTCACTAAGTAGACAGTCTGAGAAAGTGAAAAGAAGAAAGTATACAGATGATTTTGACATTATTATTTACATGATCAGATCTTAGAACTTTATCTTTATAATACTTTCCACAAGAAATCTAAGTCTATTATATTAGGAATATGGCTAAGTAGGGAAGAAAAAGTAAAATAAGATAAAAACGGAGAGACTCTTAACTGTAGAGAACTGAGGGTTGCTGGAGGGGAGGTAGGTGAGGGGTGGGGTAAATGAGTGATAGGCATTAAAGACACACTTGTGATGAGCACTGGGTGTTACATGTAAGTGATGAACCACTAAATTCTATTTCTGAGACCAATACTACATTATATGTTAACTAACTTGAAATCACATGTTTTTATAAGTTTTTTAAAAATGTTTACTTATTTATTTTGAGAGAAAGACAGAGAGAGCACATGCATACACCCAGCAAGGGAAGAACTGAGAGAGAGGGAGAGAGAGAGAATCCTAAGCAGGGTCCATGCTTTCACTGTGAAGCCTGAAGCAGGGCTTCATCTCACAAACCCATGAGATCATAACCCAAACCAAGATCAAGAGTAGGACACTTAACCAACTGAGCCACCCAGACACTCTTAACTAATTTGAATTTAAATAAAATCTTGGAAAGGAAATAAAGGAATATGGCTCAGTGTGGTAGATCAGTCAAAGTTCAGTGAGAAATGTGACCTAAAATCTCTGAAGGCAATTATGGGAGCCAATTAAGCAGTCTCTTTAAGAAGTTTGTCTTCCTGAGGCACCTGGGTGACTGACTTCAGATCATGGTCCCATGGTCCCTGAGCCCTGCGTGGGGCCTCGCACTGACAGTGTGGGGTCTCCTTGGGATTCTTTCTCTGCTCCTCCCTTGCGTGCATGTGAGTATACTCAAGCACACTTGCACTTTAATAAAAATGAAATTAAAAAGAAATGGGGTTGTCTTCCTTTTGGATTGATGCTAACACTTGAAAACCACAGGGCCAGCAGTTGGGTTAGGCAGAGAGATGTATGGGGGACAAGAACAAGAACAAGTTGGAACCTTTGAGCATGAGCTGCAGCCTCCAGAGATAGACTAAAACTCATCAATTCCCACTGCCTTTGACTTTAGTAGACTGAGGTCCCTGCAGAAACCAAGGTTCTTTATCAAGAAGCCAACACACACACACACACACACACACACACACACACACACACCCAGCACTGGGGAAAGCCGTGGAAAAATGTCTAATACTTAAAGACTTAGAAGTTGATGATAAAATGTGAACAGTCTCCAGACTTTGCGTATGCCTTTCCCAAGTAAATTGAATGACTATAAAATAAGTCATATTTGCCATTAGAAAAAAGAGTTACTTAATAATAGCTTTGATAGGATTGTTTACATCACTGCCCTCCCACTTTCCCTCCAGGTAGCATCTCGTGTATTCTATGTTTAATTTTTTTGTAACCCCTGCTGGTATGCAAAATAGGTTGAAATATTAGTATTGCGATTCCTGTGGCATTTTAATTTAGAATCTATTTTTCATCATTTATCAGAGGCAAAAGAAGGCATGAAAGCAGCGATCAGACATGTTTTTTCCTTACATGTTGGTTTTCACATTCATTGTTTGCTTTTCAGTTCATTGGAGTGTTTTACTTTTTAATGGCTCAATTCATTGTGGCTTCAAAAGACAATCTATAAAAGACATGAAGATGTTTTGTTATTTTTCTTATCAATAATTGCTGCAAAGGGCTAGGGTGTAGTTTCTATAATATGTATTATTATTTGTCTTGCCTAGTCTTTGGTTTCATAAACTACTGGAATTACAATTTAAAGTTTAATATTTTAAAATGCTTGTTTAAGATATATAGAGTAGAAGTGATTGAAGCTGGGAAAATGTTTTGCATGTGAATAAAAGACCATAACTAGTATAGGTTTTCCCCACTATCTGAAGTAGTGTTCCTATGAAAACTTTCATAAGCCAAAATATGTAAAGTGAAAAGTAATTACCAGTAATCTATATGGAGGAAACTCTCCATATAGAGCATTTCCAGACCCCAAAATAACCTCTCTGAAGCTTTTCTGATACCATAGGACTCATTTTGCTAAAACTGTCCATTAAGCAGTGAAAAGACCATCACCAAAATTGAAAAAAGATGAATGCAAATTAAAACCAAAAATATCTACCAGATATCTTCCAGAATGAGTAATGTTTAAATGGCCAAATTTTGGTGAGCTTTGGAGCAACTGACACTCTCATTTTTTGCTAGAAAAATATTAAATTGTGTAACACTTTGGAAAACATTTTGTCAATTTCTTACATAATACAAACATACCCTCAAACGTGACACAGTATGTCCACTCTTCGATAATTATCCAAAAGAAATGAAAACAGGTGTCCACACAAAGACATTATACAACAGCTAAGTTCACAACAGTCAAAAACTAGAAACCAACCAAATATCCATCACTATATACACTGATTAATAAAATATATTGTGTCTTTCAATGATATATTTCTCAGCAACAGAATGAAACAAATTACTGACAAACACAAAAACATGGATGAGTCTCAAAATCATAGGGAATAAAAACAGCCAGGAGCAAAATAGTGCATATGAAATTCAAATTAATCTAATGTGACCAAAAGCAGGACAGAAATTGCTGAGTCCAAGGATGGAGGGGGAGATGTATTGCAGTGAGTGTAGCAGTGGGGTGTGATGTAGGGTGTGACGAAAATGTACTGAATCTTGATCATTACGGTGATTGCGGAGGTTTATAATATTGTCATACGTCATCGGTTTGTCCAGCTGAAATTGGATGAAGTTTATTTATTTATTTATTTTTAAATGTTTTATTTATTTCTAGGAGAGAGAGAGAGAGTGTGTGTGTGTGTGTGTGAGCAGGGGAGGGTCAGAGAGAGAGGGAGACACAGACTCCGAAATAGGCTCCAGGCTCTGAGCTGGCAGTCAGCACAGAGCCCGACGCGGGGCTCAAACCCACGAACCGCGAGATCATGACCTAAGCGAAAGTCGGACGTTTAACCGACTAAGCCACCCAGGCGCCCTTGAAGTTTATTGTATTTAAATTATTCCTCAATAATAAGAAATCAGTGTGACAAAGTAAACTAAACTGACCTAGTGATGGAATTTCTGGTACCTGTCTATAGTCCTAGGATTATTTTTTAAAATATTTGTTTATTTTTGAGAGACAGAGACAGAGAATGAGAGGGGGAGGGGCAGAGAGAAAGGGAGACACAGAATCCGAAGCAGGCTTTGAGCTGTCAGTACAGAGCCCGATGCGCGGCTGGAACCCATGAATCGCGAGATCGTGACCTGAGCCGAAGTCAGATGCTTAACTGACTGAGCCACCCAGGTGCCTCTCCTAGGATTATTTTAAGAAGATTCATAAATGTGGGGTGCCTGGGTGGCTGTCGGTGGCTCTGGCATTGGCTCAGGTCATCATCTTACCGTTGGTGAGTTGGAACCCCGCATCGGACTCTGTGCTGACAGCACAGAGCGCCCCTCCCCTGCTTACACTATGTCTGTCTCTCTCTCAAAAATAAATAAACATTAAAAAAATGAAACAAGAAGATTCATAAATGTATTAGATTGTTCTATTAGGAGGTATGGTAGCACTTAGCAAGAATCAGCAGAAATGGAAGTTTTATTTAAATTTCAAAGATCATGTAAATGCTGAATTGTTTTAGCAAGTATAAATGCACCCCAGTGTTTTCTAAACATCATTAGAAAATAAAAGAAGATAAATATAGATTAAAAAGAGTCCTTGGGAAATTGACTAAAAAGAAGCAACACTGTTCATTTAAATGAGAAAGGAATCCATTTGAATTGTCCATTTCTCAGTGCTCCAAAGGTCTCAGGAATTTTGTGGAAAAAATGAGAAAAATTGCTAAAATCTTCTATATGGACATGGACATCATTTGTGTTTTAAAAACAAAGTGATTGCACTGTTATTTGATAATTTGATAAATTTTTTATACAATTATGTTTTCTTGTTCTTTTTACACTTTTGCCATCTCCAAAGTACTGTTGGAGATCTATTCTGTAGCCAAGAATTAATTAGGTGCCATCACGATATTAGAACAAAGAGACTTATTTCCTAATCTCAAAAATATCACTATAAAATTTAAATTAAATTGAGCATGCTCTTAACTTTTAATAGTTTAATTTTTTAAATTTAAATTCAAGTTAGTTACCATACAGTGTAGTCTTGGCTTCAGGAGTAGACCCCAGTGACTGATCTCTTACATATGACACCCAGTGTTCATCCCAACAAGTGCCCTCCTTAATGCCCATCCCCCATTTAACCCATTGCCCCACTCACCTCCCTTCCAGCAGCCATCAGTATGTTCTCTGTACTTAGGAATCTCTTATGGTTTTCCTCCCTCTCTATTTTTATCTTATCTTTCCTTCCTTTCCCCTATGTCCATCTGTTGAGTTTCTCATATTCCATGTAGGAGTGAAATCATATATCTTCCTCACTGACTTATGTGCAGGTACTCTGGAAAACAGTATGGTGGTTCCTCAAAAACTAAAAATAGAACAACCCTAAGACCCAGCAAATGTACTGCTAGGTATCTATCCAAAGCATACAAAGATGCTTACTTGAAGGGGCACATGCTTTCCAATGTTTATAGCACCACTATCAACAATAGCTAAATTATGGAAAGAACCCAAATGTCCATTGAATGATGAATGGATAAAGAAGATGTGGTATGTATATACAATGGAATAGTACTTGGCAATGGAATGGAATGGAATCTTGTCATTTGCAAAAACGTGGATGGAACTAGTGTGTATATTATGCTAGGTGAAATAAGTCAGTCAGTAAATGGTATTAACATTTCTAAAATTATTGACAAAACATTTTCTTCCATTTAAACTGATAATAATTAAAAGATACAGAATGAAATAAATCTGTATTCAAAAGGAAACATGTATTCAATCTGTATTCAAAACTGAATCTGCATTCAAAAGGAAAGTAGTTAATCTTTGGATTTTAAAATTCTACACATACCATAGTATTTTAATAAGAAAATAGTATTTCAGAAAGTGTATGCATTCTAAAATTTCCAGGAACAGTAAGAACTTCAAGAAAAAAATAATGGTTGGGGAGAAATAGAAAGAATAGGGCTTAAAGTAATTACATTTCTGTTGTACAAATTATAAATATCTTGGAAGATATGTAATACTCAAAAAGTAAATACTCTAAAGTTAATATACTCAACTACATTAAATCTATATTCTCCAAAGGGAAAAAAATCTGGAATTTAAAAGAATATTTTCTTGGGATTGCTATAAGAATGTAACACCACTGGGTAACTTATATAACAGAAATGTGTGGCTTCACAGTGCTGAAGGCTAAACATTAGAAGCCCAAAATCAGGGGCACCTGGGTGGTTCAGTCGGTTAAGCGTCCAACTTCAGCTCAGGTCATGATCTCACCATTCATGGGTTCGAGCCCTGCATCGGGCTCTGTGCCAACAGCCAACTCAGAGCCTGGAAACTGTTTCAGATTCTATGTCTCCCTCTCTCTCTGACCCTCCCCTGCTCACACTGTCTTTCTCTCTCTCAGAAATAAATAAAACATTAAAAAATAGATTAAAAAAATAGAAGTCCAAAATCAAAGTATGGGCAGGGTTCTTCCTTCTGAGGGCTGTGAGGGAGAATCTCTTCCATGCCTTTCCCAGTTTGTGGTAACTTCAAGGGTTTCTTAACTTGGAGATACTGCTCTCTCTGTGTCCTCACATTCCCTGTTTCCATATCTGTCTCTGTCCCAAATTTCCCCTTTTCATAAGGACACAAGTGTTATTGGATCAAGGCCAACTTTAATGACTTTGTCTTAACTTGATCAGCTGCAAAGATCTTATTTTCAAATAAGGTCACATTCACAGGTATTGGGGGTTAGGATTTCAAGATCTTTTGTGGGGTCACAATTTGGCCCATAACAAGTATTTTGAAAATCAGTGTAAAATAATTAAAGATCTGTTCAGGAGAGAACATAATACTAGATAATTTAGCACCCGTAGGCTGTTGTTCTCTTGTGTTCTTTAGGTCTAGTGTTCCCTAGCCGAGTTAGATCACACTCTCAGGTTTTAATATAATATGTGGAATTGCAATCTCTGGAATGTCAGAGAGCTAGTCAGAAATTAATAGGAATGTAATAGTCCTAGACAAAGAGTAGAACAAAGGAATTTCCTTATATCACATCTCAATTGGCTGGATATTGACTTGGATCTTAAGAGGAGAAGGAGGAGGGAAGGGAGAAGGAGGTGAAGGAAGGAAGAAGAAGAGGAAGAAGGAGTCGAAGGAAGAGAAGGAGAAGTGATTGCTTAGATGCATCAAAGTGTTATTGAGCATAAATGTATATTTGGTTACCGATAGCTACTAAATGATTAACCAATAAAATATACTCCCCTGTATATCTTAACTACCAAACATATTGCAAGCACATAAACACATGTTTATTGTGATAAAAATAGGTAACAATGAGTCAAGGAATGGGAGATTTTAGTATATTCTATCTAGTAAATAATTCCTAAACATTATGACTGAAAAGATATAAATTTGGAGAATTGATTTAAACCACATCTGAGATATGAATTCACAATAGTCCTAGTTTTAATATTTACACATGAGATTGGAGAAATATCATAAAAGGTAACAGAATCACATTTAAAATAAATAATAAACACCTCAATTGATTTAAGTAGTAAACTCAACCAAGATTAATTAATGTGGTATATAAAAAAGGCAAAAATCTTTGTTGTTGAAAATGTGTGAACGCGTTTAGAAAATTATTTTCCATCTTTTCTAAACATAAATAAAATGTCAGCAGAAACAGTAAAACAATAATGTCATCAGTTAAGTAAAATTTCATTATGCCATTTTGTCTTTACTTTCTACAGTTTGTGTTTCCCATTTGTTAGTATTAAATTCACATAAGCATATTGCAAACCAGAATGACACACAAGTATAAATTTGAAAGAACTTGTTTGTGGATAATGTGGACTGCTTCAAATATTTGAGCACCTATTATTTGCTATATCATGTGAAGTTGACCTGCATCATTTCAGAGGTAAGAAGTGAAACCAATTTGAGTTTCTAGTTAAAAAAGTCTGCTTAATGCCAAGAATATTTACCTGATCCTAACGAAGTTTTCACCGTTCAAAGATGAAATGGACATCCGTGTTTTTCTTTGCTCGAGACCTCTGTTTTCCTGGAGGAACACTTTATCCTATTACAAACAATCCACATGAATAGTAGCAGCCACAGAACTGCAGACTTCAGGGGAAGCCAGAATAGTTTTTCCTAGAGTTTTAAATTGTACTTCATTTCTTGGCTATCTTATGAAAAAGACTTGTAAGCGATGAAATTCAATGAGTCTATGATTCCAATGATGTTTACAATAACCTCTGAAATTTATAAAATATAGTCATTCCGTTTCCTTTCTCCTTTGTTTCTGATTCAAAGCCAAGACCTTTTTTTACTTCAAATTATGTTTAAGGTGAGGGATACATCAGTTTCCCCCATTGCCTTTGACGCTGAGGATAAGAATCTTAAGTAGATAATTCACTCCTTGTAATAGTTAGTTAGGTTGATGGCCTCTGTCCATTGTATTGACTTATACTCTACTAGTCTATTTCAGCTCACATCAGTAATAATAGAAAGGCATAACTGGAAGATGTAGCATTTAGAAAGAGTCCCCAGGAAAGCCTTGAGCACCTCAATGGGAGGCACCATTCTAGGCTGCCGTTAATCATCAGATTGAGGAATTGGTTTGCAAAATTCAACAAAATTCAAAATCTCATCCCTGGCCACATAATTGAGCAGCAGACAGGAAGTGAATCAGACACCTGCAGATAAATGTCTACTAACCAAGCACAGTGGAGACTAATAGAAAAATGGAATGCACTGTATTCATTTAAAATTAAAATTAAAATAACTATTAATTTAAGTTCACTCTAGCACCCTTTGGCCAATGAATTCTCTTTGGGGCTAGGATATGTGGGGATAAAAATTACAATTAACATATTAATAAGGATATGTTTTGTATAATTTAGTTTTCTGATGGCAGTGTCAAACGTTTATGTGCTCAGTCCCAGAATAAGCTGATAGCTCAGTATCAAAAAGAGCCCCCATCAGATTCAAGTGTACTCAGGTGCAGATCAAAAAAAAAAAAAAAAAATCTCACCATCCCCTAAAGAGTAACTTGAGCAATGTTACATAGGTAGTTAATTGAGTTAATGGGGACAAAAGGTTGAGACACTAGCTAATAGAGCTTATAAGGACAATAGGTTCAGAGGTCTTTTTCCTTCCTTCCTTCCTTCCTTCATTTTTTCCTCCCTCCCTCCCTCCCTCCCTCCCTCCCTACTTTCTTTCTTTCTTTCTTTCTTTCTTTCTTTCTTTCTTTCTTTCTTTCTTTCTTTCTTTCTTTCTTTCTTTCTTTCTTTCTTTCTTTTCATTTACAGAATGAGTCCTCTGTGGGTTTAGAGGAAAATGTATGCTTGAAGGAGTATTGAATCTAAAAAACATTTATCACTTTATAATAAAACTTTAATTCATGTGCATTTCATTCATCGTTAAGTTCAGCAAGTGGATCTGCAAATAAAGCACTCTCTTAATTTCCAGCTTAGCTGCGATTGTGCATTTTTAAATAATCTTTAACAAAACTAGCATATGACTTGATATATCTTTAATTCTTTTCTGAGGATAGTTATTTCTTTCAATATACACTAAAAGTAGAAAAATCACAAAATAAACTATGAAAATAAAATTTTCTTTCTCATTTTCCAGCATCATTATCCATGGAAGACTTATTGCCTACAAATGGGCAAAAATAGTTCCTAGAAGTGGTGAAAGCATATTATTTTTTTAATAAAGCAAAATATACAGTACACAAACCGATGTACAGAATGCCTGTCCTATTAAAATTTCAAGAGCATGAATTAGGGGAAAAAACTATTTAAAGGCAATTTAGGAGAATAATAATGAAAAACATGTGATGAAACATTTATAAAAACAATTTACTGAAACATTCTTTACTTACCAAAACAAGAGTCAGGGGCACCTGTGTATTTAGTCAATTAAGCATCCCACTCTTGATTTCAGCTCAGGTCATGATCTCACAGTTGGTAATTTCAAGCCTCACATCCAGCTTCACACCGACAGTGCAGAGCCTACATGAGATTCTCTCTCTCTCTCTTTCTGGCCTTCAACATAAATAAATAAGCTTTAAACAAAACCAACCAAACAAACAAATGTCAGATGACTTTTTGAAAGTCAGATGAAAGAAATTATTGACAGTTTTACAGGAAGAAATTCCCTTAAGAATAACCTCAACCTAATGCAGAAATCATCTTTTGGTTCTTTTTTCTTCTTCACACCCATTGTCTTCCATTTTATTTGATATTTTCCATTCATTCAGATATTCACTTGAAATCCTCATGGTCAATAATTCTTTCAAAATACATTCTTTTTTAAAAAATTTTAAAAATACAATTTATTGTCAAATTAGCTAACATACAGTGTTTAAGGTGTGCTCTTGGTTTTGGGAGTAGATTCTCATGATTCATTGCTTCCATACAACACCCAGTTATCATCCCAACAAATTCCCTCCTCAATGCCCATCATCCATCTTCCCCTCTCCCCGACCAAACCCCCTCAACCCTCAGTTTGTTCTTTGTATTTAAGAGTCTCTTATGATTTGCCTCGCTCCCTCTATGTAACTATTTTTCCCTTTCCCTTCTCTCATGGTCTTCTGTTAAGTTTCTCAAGTTCTACATATGAGTGAAAACATATGATATATGTCTTTCTCTGACTGACTTATTTCACTTAACATCCATGGGTTTGGATACTAACCCATCCACCCATGTTGCTGCAAATGGCATGATTTCATTCTTTCTCATTGCCAAGTAGTAGTCTATTGTATATATAAACCACATCTTCTTTATCTATTCATCAGTTGATGAACATGTAGGCTCTTTTCATAATTTGGCTATTATTGAAAGCACTGCTATAAACATTGGGTTACATGTGCCTCTATGAATCAGCATTCCTGTATCCTTTGGATAAATTCCTAGTAGTGCTATTGCTAGGTCTTAGGGTAGTTTTATTTTTAATTTTTTGAGAAACCTCCATGCTCTTTTCCAGAGTGGCTGCACCAGTTTGCATTCTCATCAACAATGCAAGAGAGTTCCTATTCCTCCACATCTTCACCAGCATCTGTTGGTTTCTGAGTTGTTAATTTTAGCCACTCTGACCAGTGTGAGATAGTATCTCAATGTGGTTTTGATTTGTACTTCCCTGATGATGGGTGACATTGAGCATCTTTTCATGTGTCTATTGGCCAGCTAGATATCTTCTTTGGAGAAGTGTCTATTCATATCTTTTGTCCATTTCTTCACTGGATTATTTGTTTTACAGGTGTTGAGTTTGGTAACTTCTTTATAGATTTTGGATACTAACCCTTTATTTGATATATCATTTGCAAGTATCTTTTCTCATTCCATTAGTTATTTGTTAGTTTTGTTGATTGTTTCCTTTGCAAATGGGAAAACTAAAATGAACGATCAAAACACATTCTTAACATGATTCATCTTTTGTTAGAGATCTTGTGTTCTAGCACTGTTAACTATGCTCATGTTTAAGTCATGTTCATCACCATCTTGGGAGATTTTTTGTATCTTCCTATTTTTGCTTTGCTTTGTTTTTGTATCTTCCTACTTTTAAAAAACAAAATAAAATATCACCTTTTGTCTCATGACATTAAATACATGAAATTCATTAGAAGTATAACCTAGAAAATTCCCCCATTTATGTCAGGAGAATAGGAAGAAAATGATGGATGTAAGTTTCAGGACTATTCTACATGAGAGCGTGGGTAAACGTTCCATGAAGGCGGCATGTCTTCTGATTACTCAAGTATCTACTTGACAGTATGATATTAGAGAGTATTTATTTTCACCATTATCACTGATCTGAACTGGATCTACAGTGTCATGCAGTTGATGAAAATACATAGTGCTATAATACCATTTACTTCACTGTCCCCTTAGAGAAGTGTTCACTAACTATAAGAATAATCCCCTAATCATCTATCCTTATATTGCTTAATTTTGTTTTTCAAAGCTTACCACTACCTGATATTTTTAATTGTTCATTTATTTACTATTTGCATTCACATTCCAGGTAGTATGCTCAAGGAGCACATATTATCATATGCATTCAATATATTATACTTGGGATTTGTCATTAAAAAGATTACAGTAATTATGTGTGGAGTTAAAGCAATGTTAAATAAAAACATAGGATCACTTTTAAAAATTATCTCAATAAAACTCACATGATGTTATAATTTCAAATTATATGCTCCAGAAATAAATGTGTTGATTTTATCAAGGGATATCATCATCATAGAACAATCAGTATTTATAAATGTCACCTAGATATTATATCTCCATTTCTACTACAAATTTGCATTTGGTGTTTTATAAAGTTTCCTTTGCTATTATAAGATTACTATTTTCCATCTAGGAGAATAACGTCAATCATAATTGAATACAAATTACTGAGGTTATTAACATTTATTAGCATTTTCAAACAGCAGGGTATTTTGTGATACCATTGTCAATTATCTGGAAATTTATGACATTGAACTGTCCATGTTTTAGCATAAGATAATCAAATACATTGGAATGTAGGAGAATTTGAATTTGAATATTTGAATTATGAGAGAGGTGTTAAAATCTGAAATAGAGAAAATTTTCTGCTCCAAAAGCAATTTATTTGGTGAGGATGCAGCTACGTTGGGCCACTTCAACAGTTTCCTTACCGTAAAAATTGATTTGAATGAATAAAGCTCAGAGTGTGATTGACACATTCTGGGTCAGATGTTCATTCTGCACTAGGCTTGCTTTACGTATTAGTTATAAAAAGCTAAAAAGAGTCAAAGATTAGATAATCACTTGCAGGTTGTCAGGATGTGTAGATAGTGGTGGGTTTCTGTAGTGACCTGAATCCATTGCAGGAACTTCCTGCAACCTGAAATTGTCTACAGGAGTGTTAGGAAGATGATACACTGAAGACCTGTTATTAATTTCCCTGAAGCCAAGTGGCCCACTGAAATCTGCTTGCTAGTCAGTTCTGCTCCTCTGCCCCCTCCCAAGGGTACCTGAGACTCCTAAGTGTCCCCAAATAGCATTTTGGAGAATTCATGTTGCCATGATATACTCAGGGAAAATAAGAGCCTTACATATCACAGATGGGTAAGAAACATTTACAAAGGAAAAATGCAACTGGCAAATAACTTATAAAAAAAAACAAAAACACACTGTATCCAACAAAAATAAACTCACACAATCATTCTGCACTTTTTCTCAAATTTATTTAACAGAAATATCAGTGTTGCTATCTGTGGTAGACTATATTACTTCTCACCAATATTTACTGATCCTTCCTGGGCGAAGATTTTATCTTCCTACATCAGGAAAATTAGGATCAACAATATGGTTTATTGAGTCTGATGACTTGGGAGAGGAAGCAATATAAGTCACCTACAGGTAAAAGAACCAGATGTTTCCTCCTTCCTTCCTTCTCCTGTGAAGGCTAACAATGGTCCTGCTGTTGTGGCTCCAACTTCAGCTTGAATCCTGGAGTGAAGACACTGTATAAAAGAGCCACAGATGATTCATGGTGGCCATCTAGCAGGAGCAAAAACAAACCCCGTTTGGTGTAAACCTCAGGGATTTAGGAGTTGTCATTCCAGCACACCTACCTATTCTGATCTACGGTGGGCCAATGATCCATGGCAGGATTGAAACTATGGAGGAAAGCATTTACAGTAAAACCTCGAATTGTGAGTAACTTGTTAGGTGAGTGTTCTGCAAGACAAGCAAACATTTCTAGTGAATTTTAACTTGATAAATGAGTGACGTCTTTCAATACAAGTAGCATATGACGCTGAATGTCACAATTGGGCCAATGGTTCTTCTTTCTCTCTCTTACCTCAGGATTGTTGGTCATCGTCTCCCATGTTTGGATGCTCGGTCTCAGGCTGCAGTGTTTGCCAGAAATTGGTTATTCTTCACAATGTTGGAAGGTACCCACAACTGGCACTAGTGTATTTTTTTAATCATTTCCAATTACCTGTGGACAGTCTTATGCTTTTCCATGCAGGAGTAGGCTTAGGAATACTTTACTTCATTCTCAGTCAGGCTGCCTGCAGATATAGACCCTTTCCTCTGCTGCCTTACTCTCAGTTACATTTAATACAGCATACAAGAAGAGTTTATTAATACTGTACTGTAGTCAACATCCATGTGAGTATATACAATGACACCCATACAGGACAAGGTTGAAAAGAAGGGAAGTAAGGAGGTAAGAGGAAGGAGATGATTATGCTGGAAGTCAAGAAGGAAATCACTGAGAGGTATGAGTGAGGTATGTGAGTGGCTGAAATTGCAAGATATTATAAGTCTAAATTGACCCTTTGCACAATATTAAAGAAAGAAATGAAGAAATAAGGGGTCTAGAGGCAGCAAAGGGAGTCACAAGAATATCAAAGCAATGGCCATATGTTCTGGAAGAGGTAGAAAAGTTGTGTCTGGTTTGGATAAACCAAAAGGAATTAGCAGGGGATACTCTGACCAAGAATTTTATCTGTGAGAAGACAAAGGCCTTTTAGATGAACCTTCTAAGTAAACTTCCAGGTATATCAACAGAAAATGAAAAATACTTCAAGGCAAGCAGGGAATGATTTGATAATTTTAAGAGGAGAAGTGGCATCCATAGTGTTGTGAGGCACAGAGAGGCTGTGAGTTCAGATGTTAAGGCAGCTGAGGTATTCACTGCTGAGTTCCAGAAGTTCATGGTTTCCAAGTGTTACCTGCCAGAACAAGTTTTTAATTGCAATGAGATAGGACTGTTTTAGAAAATGATGCCAAAGAGGACCTACATTATCGAGTAAGAGAATGCAATGCCGGTCACAAGTCCATGAAAGTCCATCTCACTCTCTTGTTTTGTGCTAATGCAAGCAGAGGGTTCAACGTCAAGCCCCTGCTCCTGTATCATTCTGAGAAACCATGAGCCTTCAAGAAGTTCAAGGTGCAGAAAAGCCAGTTAAACATTATATGGAGGTACAACAGTAAGGTTGTGAGTAACTCATATCTTGTCCATTAAGTGGATCAATTAGGTCTTCAGTCTTGCAACAAAGAAATATCTTTTAGAAAAGAATCTGCCACTCGAAGCCTTGCTGGTTATGGATAATGCTCCTGCTCATCCTCCAAGCTTTGAGGACAACTTACGGAAAAAATTAGAGTTCATTAAGGTCAAATTCCTTCCTCCAAACACGACTCCAATCCTCCAGCCCATGGATCAGCAGGTCATTTCTAACTTGAAAAAGCTTTACATCAAAGCACTATTTCAGTGGTGCTTCAAGGTGACCAAAGGAACAAACCATACCCTCCAAGTTTTGGAAAAATCATTTCCACATCATGAGCTGCCTTGTGATCATCGATAAAGCCTGGGATGGGGTCACCAAAGGAACACTCAATTCTGCTTAGAGAAAACTGTGGCCTGATTGTATTCTTGGACATGACTTAGAGGGGCTTGCTCATAAACAGGAGCCTCCAGTTGTTGATGAAATTATTTCCTTGGAAGACCATGGGACTGGAGGTGAATGAGGATGGCATCAAGAACAGGTGGAGAAATATGATCAGGAGCTAACCATCAATGGACTGATTTGTTGGGAGCCATTCTGAGTCCACTAGTCAAGAAAACTCCTGGTGAGGTTAAAGCAAGTTTGCACGGTCTCTTGCCAATCAGATGATGACCAATAGCCACTCCCAGTCAATTATTTCTGCTTGAGCACCGACCCCCAAGGTACCTTGTTGATCGATATCAGGAGTGACTTGTCCTCTTATTCTGGCCCTGGTATGATGATTGCACCTTGTGAAGGAACTTATTGTGGGAATTTCTTTTGATTATGAGAATAGACATTGTGTCTCCAGCAGGTCCTGTTTCCCTCCATACTTCCCCTTGAGCTATGAACAGGCTAATGACCCTTACTCATAAAAGATTGACTATTATGTGTACAATTCTTTTTCTATCAGTGCATTGGCCCAAGAGGTTAATACCACTCAACATGTAAATCAGCTAACCAAAAATGTCTCGCATGCCCTAGCTATTCAATAAATCATAAAACTAGAAACAAAGGTAAATACACTCAAAGAGGCTATTCTATGTATTGGAAATGATCTAAACTCTTTAAAGGTATGATTGGCTCTTTGGTGCCATAAAGCATATAACTGGACAGTTAAGTCTTGCCTGGAGACAAAGAACCTAACTTAGAGAGAAGGAAAAGATAAGGGCAGAACATAAGTTACCACATAGACTTTTGCTAACTGGTGTTGTATAGCAGCCCCTTCCCTAAGGCCTACATTCCACCAACACCTTCCCTTACCCTGGCAGCTGTGATGAGGATGGATAAGAGCATTTACAACTTAACCTATGACTTAATCTTAGCGTTATTAAAATGAATATGTCACTCTGTTTTTCACTAAGAACACCCTGTTATTTTCTTAGTTACTCAACCTCACTATAATTGGGGCAGTTCTGCGAGAATACTTCTGTAAAAACTATTTCTGTACATTTTCCGAAACACCTTATCACAGAGAACTATCCATTGTAAAAATTCCATTTTCTGATGCCATGTTAACATTTGACTTATAAATAAAGACACCAAAACTGACAGGACAGAGATGCCTGCTTGGTGACCAGATAGATTCTCGTGGCTCTCTCACTCCTTCCCTCGCCAACACCATCCATCCTTCAAGGACCCCTGGACCTGCTGGAGCTGGACTCCGGCACTGATTGATCTGCATTGTGAGCAACAGCAAGAAGTTATGGAGAAGATCTCATCTACAGAAGAGGAGGAGAAAAAGGCAGAGGAATCCCTCACTTCAAATGAGATTAGGAAAACGCCTAAAATGTGAGAAACAGTGCAAAAAATTGGAAAAAACACCACCTGAATAAGGCTGTGGCACTGAGAGCAGTGAATGTTTCATGACAATGCAATATCACATTTCCATGAAATCCTCAAAAAGAGGCAAAAGCAAGGTTCTTTGTTAAAGTTGCACAAAAAGAAAAAGATTCCATTGATCCAACAGATAGCAGTGATTCCATTAGTGATAGTTAAAGTTGTCCTACACAATAACCCTCCTCTCTTGTCTCCCTCATACCAGCTACGAAGGTTTTCAAAGGTACATATAGGTTAATTTGTTTATTTTTTCTTTATATTTTGCATTTTATTTATTATTTTGTTTTCTATTCCAGTATTGTAATCATTTTTTATGAATATTTTTGGGTCGTGGAATGAGTCATCTGAGTTTCCATTATTTCTTATGGGAAAATTTGCTTTGATATACAAGCTTTAGATTACAAGCAATTTTTAAAGAATGAATTATGCTCACAAACCAAGGTTTTACTGGACTCTGTATGTTATTGATGGCAAATTTGAATTGTAATAACATCTAGAACTACCACTCTGAAATGTTTACAAAAAGATATATACACAATGAGTCATTATTTGCCATCTGGAAAACCAAGGCTTTCTGTGGGAATGCCAGAAAGGTGGTGGAATGGGAGCCATCTGACTTCCCTCCTCCCATACATGCAAGCCGTAAGTGGCCACATATGGTTCAATTATCTATGGGAGAAATGCAGAAACTAACAGAGTTCTACAAATCAGAAAACTAAAACATACTCATATCTAAATAGGTAAGAAAATTACAAAACGAAGGAAACAACCAAAATGAAAAGCGACCTATAAATGGTAGGAAGTACTTGCAAATCATATTTTTTGATAATTGGTTAATATAAAAAAAAATAAAGAAGTCATACAACTCAATAGCAAAACAAAACAAAACAAACAAACAAACAAACACAATCTGTTTTAAAATGGACAGAAGGGGGCATCTGGGTGGCTCAGTCAATTGAGCATCTGAATCTTGATTTTAGCTCAGGTTGTGATCCTGGGGTGGTGAGATCAAGTCCCATATTGGGCATTGTGCTGAGCATGACACTTGCTTAAGATTCTTTCTCTGTCTCCCTCTGCTCCTTCCCACCCCGCTTGTGGGTGCATGTGAGCTCTCTCTCTCTCTCTCTCTCTCTCATTCTCTCAAAAAATTTTTTAAATTAATTAACTAAAAAAATAAAATGGGAAGAAAAACTGAAAATACCTTTTTTTGTTTTAATTTTTAAAAAAGAAACAATTGGCCAACAGGTACATAAAAAGTTTCAGCATCACTAATAGGAGCCAATTACCCATCAAAGACACACGACTTGAAGTAGTAAATCTAAGAAACTGAATTATATTGAAATTACTTACATGTACTTTTGAGGAATAAAATCCAAATTCTTTATGACCTCATCTGAAAATTATTATAAAGATAGCTAAAATCTCTGTATCTTATAAATATAAAACCTAGATTACCTAACAGTTTATTGTAACTATAACTAATTATCACTCATCTGAGCTTTTACAGACTTAATAATAACACCTAGTCATACATCCAACGAGGCTTACATTTTTGTTTTGGTATACCATAAGTAAAGTATTTCAGATGTCTCTACTTTTTAATAAAGAAAAGATGAAAAATAATATAGGATGTAGAATTTCAGAATTGCATAACAGTTATAAATAGACAAAAACAAAGATTAGAGTTTTTTTCTCATATTTTTGAGTTTCATCAACACTCTACTTCAGTTCCTATGATAAAATTTTATTTTATTATTTTATTTTATTTTATTTTATTTTATTTTATTTTATTTTATTTTATTATTTTATAGGTAATGTATACCACAAAAAGGTATTAGACTTATGGTCCTTGCTATGCCACTAATCGTCTGTGATAATACAAAGGGATCTTTATATTATGTATGCTCGCTTCACTAGGTAGATGAATAAAATTTGATATGACAATCATAAAAAAAGAGATGAATACATTTGTCATTTTGAAAATTACTTAGAAGCGTTGCTCATCAGAAGTGAGAATTGTATATTAAAGGAGATATGTCTAGTTTTTCAAAACACCACCTAATTTACTAATGCTTCCTTGAGAGGCAAGGTTCTATGTAATTAAGGCTCTAACCTCTACAGCAAACATCCTTGATTCAAATCTGAAGTCTGAAACTTAACTCTGTTAATATTGAGTAAAATACCTAATCTTTCTGTTCTTTGGTTTGCTCAATTTTGAAATGATAAGGATAATATTGTTTTCTTTTTAAACTGAAAGTTATTTTGAGATTATGTGAGCTAATTTAGGTAAAGTACTCAGAAAAAGGGCAGCTGATACCTAGCATGCACTCAGTGATAACATTGGCCTTTACTCAAATAAAAGGTTATTTTGACATTATGGGAACTAATTTGGATAAAGGACCCATAAAAAGGACAGCTGATTACTGGCATGAATTCAGTGAATATAGACAGCCTTTGCTTGCTCTTGTTATGGCTTCTTTTCTTATCTGGCTTGGTTTGGTTTGGTTCCAATAATTTTTGGAGTCAGTCAGTGTAGTATAACATTGTTATTTTTCGACCCAGATGGGCTATTTGTAGCTGTATCTTTCTGAACACATTTTTACCTATTATGATCAGTACATTTTTTAAAATTTTTATATAAAAATGTATTTATATTTATTATATAATAATAAATATTATATACACATAAAAGTGTGTATATTGTATAAATAGATATAAACATCAACTGTCTCCATCACCATCCACCCTGATCCTAGATATATAAATATCTATATATATACACACAAATGCATACAAACATAGGGAGAGAAAGGCTATTCTGTTTCACAGTAATTTTTATTTTCTTTTGTTTATATTCCAATACTTTATTCTCTAAATTGTTGTGACTTTGCAGAAATAGGTACATAATATGAATTTTCCAAATATAGTTTTCTTATTCTTACTATGCAGTATTTCAGGTATAACATTAATATTATATGAAGACTTCCTTTGAGATTGGATTTAATTTTCTTTAAGATATAAGTCAATACAGAGAAATTAATATCACTTTGAATGGCCACCATTACATTTTTCAAATATGCTACAGACAAAGAACACATTGAGTGTTTTATCTAGCCATTTAGTTTGATTATTATGCTGGAAATTATGTATAAATATGTAGCCTAAAATCCCAAATACACTTTTGTAAAACAACTATTTTAAACATAACTAATTGCCAGATTACTAGAGAAGGAAAGATAATTAGGAAGCCATATTCAAGATTTGCTAAAACTCTGTTTTTCTTAGTCTCCAAAGATTTCTGAGCCTGCTATCTAGAGAGAGAAAGAAAGACAGAGAAAGAGAAAAGGATGTGGCCCCACTCAGCTTCAATTAAAATAGATTAAATTGTCTTGAAATATTGTTAACTCATATATTTTGAGAAAATTACCTATATATATTATTGAAGTAATTAACATAGATTTGGTAATGTACTTTGTATCTTTCAATTTATAGGAGTTAGGAGTCTTTTGTGTCAATCTTAAACTTAAAATATAGTTTTTTTGTATGTGGGATATCTTTTATTTTTTTCCTGATTTTGGTAATTTGTGTTTATTCCCTCCCCCCCCCCCCCACTCCAGTCACCAGTCTCTTTCTTTCTGTATTGCTAAGGGGTTGTTAATTTTATCATTCTTTTCAAAGAGTTTTTGCTCTTTGACTTTATGGTTTTCTGTCTTTAATTGCATGGGTTTCTGCCTTTATCTTTATTATTTCTTTTCTTTTGCTTTCCTCGGATTATTTTACTTCTATTTTTCTTGGAGTAGGATTTAAGCAATGGCTTTAAGATTTTCCTCCTTTATTTTTCTTCTCTTTAAATTGAAGGATAGTTAGCATACAATGTTACGTTAGTTTCAGAGGTACAACATAGTTATTTGACAAATCAATATGTTACGCTAGGCTCACCACAAGTATAGCTACTCTTTGTCACCATACAACACTATTATAATACCATTAACTCCATTCCCTATGCTGTACCATTTATCCTTTTAAATCACCAATCTTTTAAATAATGATGATTGCTGAATTACTGAGCAGTAATATAGCACATTTTAGGACACAAGATTTGAGGCCAGCCAGATATGATGCATTTGAAACATACACTATACCACCTACTAGGAAACTAACAAAGAAAAAGATACTTAACCATTCAATGGCTCAGCTCTCTCATTATTGTGAAGGAAATAGTATTCCATATGCAGTTACATTGAGAGTTGTGTAACATAATCCATGTGATGTGCTTAAAAGAGTAAAGAATGTAAATTGCTTTTGGCAAATGTTAGCTATTAATATCATGATTCACTATTGCAGTAGACAAAAAATGAATATAAATGTAAATTTGAACTATAAGGCTTTTTATAGAATGTAAAAAATCCATACTAAATGTTAAATGATATAAACTTAAAATTTACAGTTTAGAATTATATTCTAGTCTATGGTAACATTCATGAGTGTTTTTGCTAGTCCACAATAAACAATCAGTATGATTTATCAAGAAGTACATGTGCCATCTTTGTGGTTCTAGAAGGGAAATAGAGCTACTTCAAGTTGATTTACAAACAACTTTTCCCTAAGAACTTTTTCCTTTCATAGATAAATTTAACAGAGTTACTAACATGGTTAGTAACATTCAATGAAAATCTCTGGAGATTAGCCAGAGAGGAAGGGAATGCTCAGCCACTAAGGGAGATAAACTCTTCCATAAATTAATCTATATCTTGTACAAGCGACGTTGCATGCACAAAATGCAAATCATCAGTATTTCTGGATATACTTGAGGATATTCAACTTATGTGAAATTGGAGAATATCAAGAACACATTTTAAAATTTTGGCCACAGATTACAAGTTAGCTAGCTTTATAAAAGGCTACATTTTATCAGCTATAGGGAAATAATACAGTAAAAACTTGGATTGAGAGTAACTTGTTCTGTGAGTATTCCACAAGATGAGCAAACATTTTTAATAAATTTTAACTTGATAAGCGAGCAATGTCTTGCAATACAAGCAGTATGTGATGACAGATGTTACATGATCACAGCTGAGCCAATGGTTCTCTCTCTCTCTCTCTCCTTCTCTGCGGGATGTGGGTGATCATCTCCCATGCTCAGATGCTCGGTCTCAGGCTCCGGGGTTTGGCAGAAAACAGTGATTTTTCAGAATGTTGAAAGGTGCCCACAACTGGCACTAGTGTATTTTTGGTCACTTCCAAACACCTATGGACAGCCCTTCCCTTTTCCATACAAGAGTAAGCTTAGAAATGCTTTGCTTCCTTCTAGGTCAGGCTGCCTGCAGATATAGACCCTTTCCTCTGCTGCCTTATTGCCAGTTCCATTAAATGCAGTCTATGACAAGAGTTTATTAATACTGTACTGTAGTCAACATCCATTAGTGATAGTGAAAGTCATCCTACACAATAATCTCTTATCTCCTCACACCAGTCACAAAAGTTTTCAAGTGTATGTTTTCTTGTTTTCTTCATATTTTGTATTTTATTTATTATTTTATATTCTATTGCAGTATTATAATTATTTTATATGAATATTTTTGGGCTGTGGAACAAATTATCTGAGTGTCCATTATTTCTTATGGAGAAATTCATTTTGATATACAAGTGCATTGGATTACAAGCTTGTTTCTGGAATGAAACCAAGGTTTTACTCTACTTATTTCTCCACTAATTCTCTTAAAACAAGGATCCGAGGGATTAGTGTAAAAACAGTATAACCCTATCAATGTTTATTCCATTTTAAAACTACTATTTAAACATTATTGTACTTCCTGTAAATTTTACATGACCCATTATTGCTATTCTCAAAATTGCATCACTAACGTTTCTACTTCAAAATTGAGGCATAGGTTTTGTAACCATCAGCATCCTTAATATGACCCATGATTGTTACATGTATAAGCCACTTACACTTCAATGAAAAATTGACACCATACATTGTATAAAATAAAGTATTCCTGGGCAATTTGGAAGTAAACAAACATTTGTTCTACTTTAAGAAAATACTGTTCATCCTTTTCTAATTTATATAGAATTGCAAACACTGCTCCATTAAAACATAAACAAAATCATATAAAGAGACATTTAGATAGAATAATTGATGATAAAATATTATTAGCATTTTCAACATGTATTGGAGATTTTTTTCTTTTTAATACCAACATCTGATCAATCACCATGTTCAGCAAATTATAGTAAAAATAACTATGGTGCTTTGAGGATTTATACCAGCTGCTATGCCAAGAGCTTTGCATACAATGTCACAATTAATTCTTGCAAGAGTTTGAGAAGTACTGTTATTATCTTCATTTTACCAACGCAAGTTGACAATCCCAGTGATTAAACGTTTTGGCCAAAGTACAAAAATCATTAAATGATGAGGATGGTG
This sequence comes from Hyaena hyaena, assembly GCF_003009895.1. Classification (NCBI taxonomy): domain Eukaryota; kingdom Metazoa; phylum Chordata; class Mammalia; order Carnivora; family Hyaenidae; genus Hyaena; species Hyaena hyaena. Next base: position 218,766 of record NW_024081561.1, on the reverse strand, counting down.
TCTGAAACTGGATCTACCTTAGTTCAGAGTCTCTGCCTTTCTCCAGTATATAAGGCTGTCTGTTAGCTGTTAAATTTTGGAATCCCTCAATTTTGAAACCCTCCCCCTGTTCTGTAGCTCAGACAAGCATCATGTCTTTTTTTTTTTCCAATTACTACAAGCACCTTCTTATTGATTTGCTGTCTCCACAACATAAATCTAATCAAGTTATTCACTACACTATTTCTTAAAACATGTCCAAGCAGGAAAATTGATTACGCAGACTCTGCTTCCTTTTGTAGTCAGCCCTCAAAATTTCCTCGCTTATAGGTAGTGCCCTAATTTTACTTTTTTCTTTCAGTTCACTGAAGATGCCAAGTTATTTCTTGGCTTGATACCAATGCCTGCAACATTCTTCTCTGACTGCTTTTCTCTCCCAATGCTATGTCTTTTTATCTTAACTCCAGCATCACATCTTATCTGCAAAAGCCTAAAGCCTGCCTCATGACTGCAACTAGGTAGTACACTAACATCCTTGCTGTGACAAGTAAACATATTAGCGAAGAGTCAGGGAAATTTGGACATTTCTGAGGAACAATTACCAATGGTAATCTGTGAGATTTCTCCATTGTTCTACTATATACTATCTTTTCCCTGTTCAGAAACTGAATAGTAACACTACAGCCAGTTTCTCTGGGGTCATTAGGACTGTCTTGTAATAAACTTTCTTTCAGTATAACTCAAATTCATGGACACCTGTCCTCTACTGAATTTTTTTTCAAAATTTTAATATTTATTTTTCAGAGGAGAGAGAGAGAGAGAGAGAGAAAGAGAGAGAAACAGAGCAGAAGCAGAGCATGAGCAGGGAAGAGACAGAAAGAGGCAGAATCCGAAACAGGCTCCAGGCTCTGAGCTGTCAGCACAGAGCCCCATGCGGGGCTCGAACCCATGAACCATGAGATCATGACCTGAGCTGAAGTTGAATGCTTAACTGACTGAGCCACTCAGGAGCCCCTCCACTGAATTTTAAGTAAGTGATTAAACCTAAATATTCATTAAAAAAAAAAAAAGGTGTTGACTGCCCCTTCATTACTAAATGATGCCCTCTCTCCGTAATCCACCTTGTGCTCTGATTTGATACTTTAATGCACCACACTTCATACTTGTTTACAAGGCATTAGATGTAAGGGATAACAGTCTAGTGTCTTTGTCCCTTACCTTTTAATGTACTGCCTTACCCCAACCACTGGGTATTCCCCCTTGATTCAGTTCAAAAGTTATGTACCTCTTATTGTCCATATGTATATCATCTGTTTATTGTTTTATCAGGTCACGATCATTTCCACTGGGAAAACTCCCATGACCAGAGTCCAGCCAGAATTAATGTCCCTCAAATAAATAATATGTATTACGAGGTCTTGCTACTAAGACTGGCACCAAAAGAAGATGTCGAATGATTAGTTTCTTAATGTCAGAGATAGAAAAATTTCAGGAATTAACCAGTATGTTCTTTGAAAACAATGCAAGAAAATGAAGAGCAACCAACCTTTTTTCTTCCCCACATCTTTTTAGAAATCTCTTATAACACGTAATCATGAAGACCTAGATGGTATTGAATTGTATTTTGACCATGGACACCAAGATAATGTAGTCATTTCATGGCCATTACATGCTTCTCCATGATGCCCTCAATACATAACAGTCAGGTATAGGTGTAAAAAATAATCATCACCAGACCAGACCAGATACCAGCTGAACATACCCAGTTTCTACTACGTGGAACAGAAAAATCACCCAGCCAAGCCTTGTCTGAATTCCTGATCTACAAAATCAGGAGATGTTTTTCAATTATTGTTGGTTTTGCCCATTAAAAAAATAACCTACCCCTCCTTGGTGCTATGATTCCCACAGTTCCTCGTAAAAATGGTGAAACTTATGCATTGAATGTTTTAAGGGCACAAGGAATCATTCTCTCCACATTGCCAATGACCATCTTAATACTGGCCAACCTTAGTGAAGAGCTGAAGGCTTATGGTGAGTAGGTGTTGGAAAGTAGCCATTAACTGCAATTTTGAAGTGTGTTATATTTCTTAAAAGAATTAATTCCAGTTTTAGTCAATAAATTAGTCTACCAGCAATAAAATTCATCTACACATAGATAAGAAACACTTGATTTTATCAGGTTCAGAACCTATAAGATTGTGAACCAATATTCTTTTTTCTTAATTTCTTTTAACATTTATTCAGTGTTTTAAGAGACAGAGTGTGAGTAGAGGAAGGGCAGAGAGAGACACAGAACATAAAACATGCTCTAGGCTCTGAGCTGTCAGCACCACACACTGAGAGATCATGACCTGAACTGAAGTCAGACGCTTAACCGACCGAGCCACCGCTCTGAACCAATATTCTAATGTACAAATAATTTTTCTAGAAAATATATTAAAGGTCAGCTAAAAACTATGCAGAGTGATTTAAGCAAATATTAAGTGAAACTTTCATTTTTGCCACAAACTTTGAGAGTTTGGATATGTTTTAGAATATGATATTTGGGTCATTTTCACACCAGTATAATGGTTAAAAAAAACCTAATACAAATTACAATTTTATTTGCCCTTGGCATAATACAAAACTGTGAAATATAGCGAATAAAAGTGAGTGTACTTCAGTAATATTAAAATGAAATTATACCTATTATATTGTATAGATTTGTTCAACAATATGGGTTCTTTAATGAAAAGTGTTTCTTATGAATCCTCAAGATTATGATGAATTACAGATATTAAACCACTGAGAATTTAAATTTATTATATACTGAAAGAAACACATTAGGTAATTAAATTCCAGAAGTATAAAAAATATTTTACAAATATTTTACATCCCTAAATGATATTTTAGATTAGTAATTTTTTCTTACTGTTGAGAACAATCATTTATTTCCAAAAACATCTTAAAAATATTAATGTTATTATTTACAAAATGATATTTTAATACCAAAACTCATATATGCATAAATTGGAAATTTATATTTTATTTTTTAAATCAACTTCATGATTCTATCTGGAGGAAAAAAATGTAATCTTAAGCATCTTTAGTTAAACTCAACTATTCCAAGAAGATTCCTTCCTTCCCTTCTTGTCTCTGTAGTTGAATTGGAGAGTCTATGGACTCCTGTAATATCATTGTGAAAGAGGTGACTAATTGAACAAATTGTTTATTATTGAATTATGTTACCATTTCATCTGTTTCTTGGAGAATATTATATCTTTATATTTGCATCCTCAATTGATTTACAAATCAGGGTCAAGACTAAGATGTAGTGACTGAGGCATTGAAGGCACAAGATTTAAGGGACACTCACATGCTTGGGGTCATTCAAGTACCAACTCTGATGTAAATACATACCTATATCACATTAGCTTGAGGCTTCCTATTTTCAAAATTTTAAAAAAAAAGTCTTTACACTCTCTGGCTCAATGTTTGATCACTTTAAGACCAAAGGTTTCTCAAATTCCACACATGAGTGAGATAATATGAGATAATATGTGAGATATCTGTTTTACTCTGACTTATTTCACTTAGCATAATACCATCTAGTTCCATCCATGCTATTACAAATGGCAAGATTTCATTTTTTTTCATTGCTGAGTAGTATTCCAGTGTGTGTGTGTGTGTGTGTGTGTGTGTGTGTGTGTATACACATCTTCTTTATCCATTCATCAGGCAATAGACATTGAGCTCTTTCCATAATTTAGCTACCATTAATATTGCTGCTATAAACATTGGAGTTCATGTGCCCCTACAAAACATTTTTGTATCCTTTGGATAAATTCCTGGTAGTGCAATTGCTGGGTCATAGGGCAGTTCTATTTTCAATTTTTTGAGGAAACTTCATACAATTTTCCAGAGTAGCTGTACCAATTTGTATTCCCACCAACACTGTAAGAGCGTTACCTTTTCTCTGCATCCTTGCCAACATCTGTTGTTCCCTGTGTTGGTTAATTTTAGCCATTCTGACAGGTGTGGGGTGATATCTCACTGTGGTTTTGATTTGGATTTGTATTTCCCTGATGATGAGTGATATTGAGCATCTTTTCTTGGGTCTGTTAGCCATCTGGATGTCTTCTTTGGAAAAGTGTCTATTCATATCTTTTGCCCATTTCTTCAATGGATTATTTGCTTTTCAGGTGTTGAGTTTTGTAAGTTCTTTGTGGATTTTGGATACTAACCCTTTATCTGATATGTCATTTGCAAATATCTTCTACCATTCCATCAGTTGCTTTTTACTTTTGTTGATTGTTTCCTTTGCTGTGCAGAAGCTTTTTATCTTGATGAGGTCCCAAAAGTTTATTTTTGCTTTTATTTCTCTTGCTTCTGGAGACATGTCAAGTAAGAAGTTGCTACAACCTAGGTCAAAGAGGTTTCTATTTTCTTCTGTAGGATTTTGATGTTTCCTATCTCACATTTAGGTCTTTCATCCATTTTGAGTTTATTTTTGTATATGGTCCAATTTCATTCTTCTGCATGTCACTGTCCAGTTCTTCCAGCACCATTTGCTAGAGAGACTCCCCCCCCACCCGCATTGGATATTCTTTCCTGCTTTGTTGAAGATTGATCCATGTGTTTGTTTTTGTGTCAATATCATATTGTCTTCATGATTATAAGTGAACATAGGGGAAGAGAAGGAAAAATAAAAATAAGGTGGCAAACCATACAAGTCTCTTAAATACAGAGAACAAACTCAAGGTTGCTGGAAGTGGTGGGCAATGAGGGGGATGTTCTAAATGGGTGATGGGTGGGACACCTGGGTGGCTCAGTTGGTTAAACTTCCAACTTCAGCCCAGGTCATGATTTCTTAGTTTGTGAGCTTGAGCTCTGTGTTGGGCTCTGTACTGACAGCTCAGACCCTGGAGCCTGTTTCGGATTCTATCTCTCTCTTTATTTATCCCTCCTTCGCTTGTGCTCTCTAACAATAAATAAACATTTAAAAAAATCAATAAATGGGTGATGGGCATTAGGAAGACATCTTTCAGGATAAGCACTGAATTTCTTATGTAAGAGATAAATCACTATTTTGTATGAAACAAAAACTACACTGTATGTTAACTAACTTGAATTTAAATTTAAAAAAGAAAATAATAAAAAATTTAAAATAATTAAAAAAGAACAGAGGTAAATTCTATCACTTTATTCTTCTTCTTTAACTTAAACTTAAGCTCAATTTTAGTGATTCCCTCCCAAAAAGTCATTTCTAGTATATTACAGTCTTAGCTCTTTAGTTTCAAGATTATTTGCAAACCCACTATCTCTTGAGAAAAAAAGTTAGAACATGAATTTCTGGCCTTATAATCAAAACCCATAATTGAATTGCTTAAAACTGGTGATTTAGAGAGAAAAAGATTAAAGCAACTGGGGAAAAAAAGACACACTGCACACAGAGGAAAATAAAGGTGAGGATGGCAGCTGTTTTCTACTCAGGCACAATGGAAAGCAAAAGATAGGGGAGCACCATCTTAAAAGTATGGAAAAATACTATCACCTTAAGAACTCTATATGAAGCATAATTTTTTTTCAAAAATTAAATGAAGGTAAATAAAAATGTTTTCAGACCTATAAAAGCTGGAAGAATTCACCATTAGTAGACCTGTACCAAAAAATGATCTTGAAGCCAACGTTTGATCTGGTACTCGAGTCTGTCCACTTCACAATGTTGAACTCCAACGGATAGTATGTGCTCTGGAACTCCCCATGTGAAGAATTAGGAAGTTGTTCCTCTAAATGGTAGTCTGAGCTTGTTCTTGTCCATCATGCTTCCATATCTGTTTCTCTTTACAGGCATTAGATCTGCACGGTAGTTGAACAATTTCTTTGCCCTACCCTGTTTTATCTCTTGGGCTCATCACTCCATCTCCACATCTGTGTCCGGGAGAACTAACTAATGTGTGTGTGTGTGTGTGTCCAGGAAGTCAATAAATTAGTGTCTGTAAATGTAGACTTTAAAAAATTTGGTTGAGTAATTACTCCACCAATTTGATAAATTCGTAGATAGTAACTATAGCTGATTTAAACCTCAGAGGTTTTATTTGTTTGCTTGTTTGTTTGTTTTTACCTTCATGGATGCATAGCAATTGTTTTACCCCATTGCTTGTGTTTACTATTGAACGTTACATGTGCAGAAATCTACAAATTCTAAAAGAGGATCTTTTTGATTAAATCCTTATTACTGACTATAAACATTACACTTAAAATAATATCACAGTCCATGTAAATAACCACCTTAATAATTATTGTGCAGGGGGAGTAGTAACAGTTCTGCAGTACAGGATTTAGTTTCTGTGTTGTTTTTGTTTCCTTTTTACTGTAAAACAATTTCTCCGTGGAGTCTGAAAAATGTATTTTAGATATTTTTATAGTTCTCTTCTCTATCTCTATTTCTCTTTCAGATTCTCATACTTTAGAGTCCATGTTTAAAAAGTGACTTTTCATTATGTTCCCAATTCTGCAATATAAAACCACAAGATTTTGTTTTGTTTTGGTTTTTGCTTCCTTGTATTTTCTCATGTTGTAAAGTTATTATTTAATCTACATGTTTTATAATTATACATATCTCTCAAATGGCAGTTACTTTAAAGTTTAAATTTACTTCTAAAATATATGTGTTTACATCTAAATATTAGAAATTTTTGTTTGCTGTAAACCAAAACATATGTATGTTTCTGTTTTAGAAGATTGGGTAATATAAAAGAATGAAATGTGTGTCAGTGGTTCAAGTTAGTGTTACTAATTATGGCAGACAGAATTTTCTATTCCGGGGTTATTCAACCAAACACTAATCTAAAAACTGTTGTCAAGGCACTTTACAGATGTAATTAAAATTATTAACCAGTTTTCCCTAAAATAGGGGATTTCCTGAATTATCCAGGCATGTCCAATATAACTAACACATGCCTGAAAAGGTAAATATTTTTTCTCAGAGAAGTCAGAGAGATGCGTCAGAAGATAAAAGCAAAAGAAATGAGTCAAAAGGGAAGGCGTGCAGAGATAATAGGAGATTACATTAGGATATTCCCTGGAGTAGTACTACCGCGTGAGACTTGCAGTCTGCGTTTAAATACCCCATGAATGAGTGAAATGTTAACATTTCTTGTATTGAAACCCTGAGATGTTTTCATCCTCTTGTGTATGTGTAGAGGATACATTCAGAAAGCAACACGTGCGATTATTCAGGCTTCAGAGGATCTGGAAGGCGCTTCGCCCATCCTGAAGTACTCAGTGAGTACGACCAATGTAAAGGGCACGCAAGGAACATTTTGACTTACAGTAAGTGTGACTTTCTTTTTTTTTTTTCTAATTTTTAACGTTTTTCTTTATTATTGAGAGACAGAGAGAGACAGAGCATGAGTACGGGAAGGGCAGAGAGAGGGGGAAACATGGAATCTGAAAGAGGCTCCACACTCTGAGTGTTCAGCACAGAGCCCGACATGGGGCTCTCACAAACTGCGAGATCATGGCTTAAGGCGAAGTCGGATGCCCAACCAACTGAGTCACTGGGGGAGCCCCACTTTAGATGGTGGAAGTAGACATGAGAGAACTGACGAGAAGCAGGCTTCATAGATTCCTTTGAGTTTAAGTGTGCATATGAGTATCTCTGTGATATGCAGAACTAGGGTCAATAATGGCTAACTCCGCAGCAATTTAAAATCTCAGGAACATCAACACTAGCATGGGTGATACAAATTGCTTGTGAGAAATAGAACTGAGAAAAAAGCAGGGGTCAACGATTGGAGGTGGTACTAATGAAAGATACCAAAAAAAAAATGCAAGTAATCCAGAGAATAGTAAACAGCATTAAAAAAAAGTAAATTCATCACTATTATTTCTTCAGAAAGCAAAGGCAAAGAGGTGATATTTAAAAAGTGAGAAACAAAGAAACAGATTATCCCATAGCTGAAAAAAATTGAAGCAAGCAGAGAGTGGTATGAATATTTCATTTACCAGATAATAATTACTGCCAGTAACAAGATTCTTTTGAATTAAGGTACAATAAATATATTTAAAAGCCAAATGAGACAGGAAGGCGTGGGAGGAAAAGAGAGGGAAAGGAAGAGGAAGAGGAGTGAGGAAGAGACAGAAACAGGGACTCAGGGACAGAAAGACAGACAGATATTTAGTAACTGAACTGAAGAAAATACTGAAATGTGTTCTATAGGCAAGAGAACAATGGAAGGTACATACACTACATTTAAATAAATATTGACTCTGAAAACAGTGGAGACATCATGTGGAATTTAAAATGTAGACTTAATTAAAACACACAGAAGTGTTAGGATATTCCCGTGGAGGAGGAAATGAAAGGTCAGAACGCTGCCAGGGAAGAGTCAGAGATTGCAATCAGTGTAAGCCTCCAGTAAGTCTGACATACTTTGAGGTGTTGTAATCTCTAACAGAATCATTATCATCAAACAATAACAAAATGGTGTGTGTGAAATCCAAACAAATAGATGAAATAAAAGCAGAAAAACAAGAAACAAGGCAAAATAAGCAAACCAAAGAGAAAAATACATCCCAAGAGAAACAAACAGCACATATTAAGATAATAGATTTAAACCCACACATATTAAAATTACATTAAGGAAAAATACTCTTAGAAAAAACTAATTAGAAGAGAAATGTCAAAACAAATGCATAAAGTATGCAAGTAAAACAATGTAAAGGGCTATTCCATGCAAATATCAACCTATTGCTACATTAAAATCAAATTAACCTTAAGGCAAAAATGCATAATTCTTAAATGCATAAAGGAAATATTTTATACTGATAATAGATCAATTCCCAAGAAGATATCACAAGTATATAATGAATAAATACATTTTCAAAATGTATAACTCAATAATTTACCGAATAGCATGAAAAATAGACAAACCCACAAAAACAGCTAAAGATTTCTCAATGACTAATAAAACAACCAGAAAAAAAAATTTCAAAATGTTGATATGTGTTCTTCATCCATAAATGAGGTGAGACATAACTAATAAAAGGATAACTAGAATATTCTCATAAATTTGGAAATTAATAAATAAAATACCAAAATAATCCACTAATCATAAACCCACAGTAAAATTAGAAAACGTATTTTACTGAATTATGCCAGAAAATACCAGTGACAGCATGTGATGTAAGATAAAGCAGTGTGAAGATAAAAGAAGTGTTAAATTTTATCAATAGTAGTTAAAAAAATAAATGTGAAAATTAATGAAAACACCATCTATCCTCAAAAGTTAGGATAAAATACCAAAAAAAGATAGAAAGAATATATACCAGAGTACAGAGAAAGAAGAAAATAATAAAGATAGGATCAGAGAATTCAACATAAAAATAATCATATAACAGAGAGGATGAACCAAATAAGAAGTTCTTTGAAAATTTTTTAAAATGATAAAGATTTGGTGTGGTAAAATTTAGCTACATTTGTACCTACCATTTTCCTCCTGCCTACAGTATACCCCAGTTCTTAGCTTTCCCATCTATGCAATTATATTAGTAACAAAAGTCTTTCTCTCTCTTACCTAAGTTTTCCAAGTGTAAGTGTCAGTTTTACCCTTTTGTACCTGAACTTTCTCATTTTAATAATGCAATGGTGACAAATTCTGGATCAGCTGCTAATCACTTCCAGCCAGATAGCCATATGAGAAAATGAGGAGAGGTATTAACTGGTTGATGAGGAGTGAGGGGGAGAAGGGAGGTCAATGAGAATGCTAGTTAATTAATATGAATTCTAGAAACAAAGTCCACTGGGCAATGCTTAAGCCTGACCTTGATGCATGTAGGGGTTAGGCTTATCTTTCCTCTTGTTTGTACTTCGTACTTCCTGATCATCTCTCTGTATTTCAGGATTCTTTCTCTTCCTGTCAGGAAAAGGATTGAACTAGATTCTTTCATGGAGTGATTTCTAGGCCAAAACCTCCATGAAATAAGCTAAACCCATATGAAAATGAGTACAGCTTGTGTGTGTTTGAATGTCCTCAAATTGCTAGTTACATTACCATGGTCAATTATACTTGGCAATTGAGCTTAATTGAAGATGAAAGCACATTAGGTTTTTAATTTAAAAGTCATAGGTAAAACCACTCTAAAAATCCTATTTGAATAACAAACTGGTGATGTTTCTCTCTATGTGCTGGGATTTTATGGTACATTAAGCTCTTCACTCATGTAATTAGAACAATAACAGGATGAGATGTTGTACCAGGTGATACATGATAGCACCTCCCATTTATCTCCACTGAGATTTAGATGATGAACATGAAATTGCCTTTGAGAACACTCATGATAAAATGTTTTGTAAAAATACATGAGAGATGGGGTGCCTGGGTGGCTCAGTCCTTTGAGCATCTGACTTTGACTTTGGCTCAGGTCATGATCTCATGGTTCTCACAGTTCTCACGGTTCTGTTTTTGGGTTTGAGCCCTGCTTCATAATCTGTGCTGACAGCTCAGAGCCAAGATCCTGCTCTGGATTCTGTGTCTCCCTCTCTATCTGCCCCTCCCATGCTCTCAGTCTCTCTCTCTCTCTCTCTCTCTCTCAAAAATAAGTAAAACATAAAAAAATATATGATAGAGGAAATATTCTTTTCTTAAACACCATAAGTTGATGGTTACACCAGTCACCAAATTATCAGACAGGAATTGTTAGATTCTGTAGACCTACTCCCCCTCCCCTGCCACACACACACACACACACACACACACACACACACACTTCCTTTTTTTCTCCAACACTCCATTCTTTTTTTTCTGAGAGAGAGAGAGAGAGAGGCAGCATGATCAGGAGAGGGTCAGAGAGAGAGGGAGACACAGAATCTGAAACAGGCTCCAGGCTCTAAGCTAGCTGTCAGCACAGAGCCCAATGTGGGGGGCGAACCCACAAACTGTGAGATCATGACCTGAGCTGAAGTCGGGCACTTAGCCGACTGAGCCACCCAGGTGCCCCCCATTCTCTTTTTAAATGTTTGGTTATTTATTTTGAAAGAAAAAGAGGGTGCAAGTGGGGGAGAGGCAGAGAGAGAGAAAGAGACAGAGAATCCCAAGCAGGCTCTGCACTGTCACTCCGCATTGCCCAATACAGGGCTCAATCTCATGAACCGTGAGATCATGACCTGAACCAAAATCAAGAGTCAGACACTTAACCAAATGAGACACCCAGGCGCCTCTCTGATATTCCATTCTTGTATAAGTCACCCCATCATGTCTTTTAAATAGGTCTCATATCTGCCACTTTGCCTCCAACACTGCTGGTCCACCATGGCTCAGTTTCTGTCCTTGACTCCCTCACATTTACCTTCTACACTGTTGCCAAAGTGATCTTCACCACATATTCTGGTTTAAAGCACTTCTAATGGTGTCCTGACTTTAGGCTAATTCCAAATGCTTACATTACCTGTAAGCCCTGATCCTTTCATTTTTCTCTGCCACGTTTCACATGCATTTTTTTTCTGCTGTACTATTGTTGACATTACTGATGCCACAGCCATTATTGGCCCTTGATTCTGCATATGACGGAAAACGTGTGGAAGGCCAAAAATACCCGACACTAAAATATTTAATCTTATACCTGATTAGTTGGTAGAATCCAGGAGAAACTCATGTTCAAACTTAAACTCACCACTTAAAAATCCGTGATGCCTGTCACTGGTTGGCTGCCTCTCATCAAATTTGCATTGAACCAACATTGTTTTCCTTCAGTGTTTTTGCATCGGCTCTTGGGCAGAGAAAAGGGACTTATAGTACAATCAATCAAGATGCAAGGAAAGTATGTATCGTTATCTTTGCAAGTTGTTAATCTGTCTGAATAGAAGCCATAAACATAAACCACAGGGACAAACCAGTTGATGAGGGTGTTTGTCAGCTCAGTTGACATATGTAGCACATATATTTTTAATGACATATTTTAACACAAACTCTAAAAATTATATCTTGTGGCAACATTTGTAGTTACTGTTTTTTGTTCAGGTTCTATCCATTTCCAAACTTATTAACAACAGCCATCAGGATAATTAAAATTAAGTATATTTTACATTAGATCTCTAGCAACTTTATTGCACTACCATCATAATCACCAAATCTATTGTAACAAATACCATTTATAACAATTTTTTACAATCTCATGCAATACCCTGGTCGCTTTTGCTCTATCTGCCACAGGGCAAATCACCACACACAGAAATGATTTTGTGTGGTCATTCTTATTGTTGTAAATACAGCTTTGTTCTGTACATGAAATATTCAGGGTGTCACATCTACCAACTTATTATTTCAATAAAATAGTTTAAGATAAATTCACTGTTTGTAAGCGATAGAATGCTTATAATATATATCAGTACAAAATGCTCTCAAACTGGAAAAGTCATGCAACTCAGAGTCTCAGATTAAATTCACATTAAAAAAAGCAAAAATCATATTTTTATTTTAATGGCCCATTTTGTCAAGTAGATTTTAATATAAATAAAAGCAATAAAACCTGTTGTTTCAGTAACAATTTCAATGAACTTAATATGAAACTATGACAACCAGACAAAATAAAACTGTCACACTAAAAACACTAATCTGTTGGAAACAAAAATCATTTTCCAACTTATTTGCTAATTGTTTAAAAGGTATATCCATGTGGGGCGCCTGGGTGGCTTAGTCGGTTAAGCGTCCGACTTTCGCTTAGGTCTTGATCTCGCGGTTCGTGGGTTCGAGCCCCGCGTCGGGCTCTGTGCTGACTGCCAGCTCAGAGCCTGGAGCCTGTTTCAGTCTGTGACTCCCTCTCTCTCTGACCCTCCCCTGCTCATGTTGTCTCTCTCTCTCTCTCCTAGAAATAAATAAAACATAAAAAAAAAAAGGTATATCGATGTAACTTTCCCCTAAATTTTTATGAGGTATTGTAAACCATAAGTTGATATTCTTGTTTTTTTCTCAGCCTGGAAATGGCCAATTTAAAAAATTATGTTTTGTTTTAGTTCCACTTTAAAATAATGGAGAAAGTAAACTCAAAGCTCAAAGTAACCAAAATAATAATAGTAGGGACATTTTCTCATATCTTTCCTTTTTTAAAACCTTTAAAAGCCATGATTGTCAACATCAGAGTGTGTACTATTCAAAAAGTACTTCTCATGTTAATTCTGCCTTCAATCGTTCAAACTGGGGAAAACATAGCTGTGAACATTAAGGGGCTTTTCATTGATCTAAACCTAGAGTCACTTCCTGGGCCCATAACTTCCTCGAGGCAGGTCTCTGGGGCTCTGACTGCCAAAGGTGCCCTTTTATTTGGGGGAACTGGTTTCTCATCTTTAAGGAGTCATTTACTCTTGCCTCAAATACATTCATTTCTCCAAAGGCCAGGCTTGTTTGATACTTCTTGTTGACCATTCTTCAATTTGTAGCTCCTGTTCTGGACATTATTAAGATTCATAAAGTATGCATCTCTGGAGGTGAGGTTTTTTGCCCTTGGTACCCAGGAACCTTGTGTTTGTTGACTTGTTAAATATTCTACTTGATTATATCCAGTGTTGTGGTCCCCTGGGGTTATTCTAAAACACTGGATGTGTCATTTTAGTTTAGAAGAAGGTATTATTATAGGTGATCACCAATTAGTTTTTAAAGAGACGTTTTAGGGGCATCTGGGTGGCTCAGTCATTTCAGCGTCTGACTTTGGCTCAGGTCATGATCTCACGGTTTGTGGGTTCGAGCCTCGTGTCTGGCTCTTTGCTGACAGCCAGCTCAGAGCCTGGAGCCTGCATCAGAGTCTGTGTCTCCCTCTCTCTCTGACCCTCTCCTGCTCATGCTGTCTCTCTCACTCTCAGAAATAAATAAAACATTAAAAAATTTTAAAAAAGAGAGATGTTAAGCACTTCCTATCATTGGCCAAATTTATTTGATCAGATGTTAGAAGAGTATAATGATTCTTTAAATTTTACCTAAAGTATACTTGACTAAAGTATATTCTTTCTGATCTTAATTTGAGAAAGAGTATAACGATTCAATTTTGATTTCTTTTGTTATTTAAATGGACATGTTTATCCAAATGACAATGTATTGTGATAGGATCTTTAAGGACTAAAAGTGCTAAGTAACACAATAGCTCTTTTTCACTGAGAAATCTTGATATTAAGAAATACACTAGAGTCTCATTTCAATGTAACCCTTTTCGATTCCTATTCATAGTTAACATGGACTTGCAATAATGCTGTCAGTAAGCTGCATGCCTGGGTGGCTCAGTCGATTGAGTATCCAGATTCGGCTCAAGTCATGATCTCCCAGTCTGCGAGTTTGAGCCCCATGTCAGGCTCTCTGCTCAGATCCTGGAGCCTGCTTCAGATCTTGTGTCTCCCTCTCTCTCTCTCTCTGTCCTCCCCCAGCTCATGCTCTGTCTCTCTCTCTCAAAAATAAACATAAAAAAAAAAACACTTTCAGAAAGCTTCATGGGTATTACTTCATAATTGTGACGTGTGAAGATTTATAGGCTGTTTATCACTACAATTTAATGATACTATTTTTGTAGAAATCTTGATAGGAAGTCAGTATTTTTTAATTGAGAGCATGATTCCCTGGAATTCTTTTTTCTTTTTCTTTCCATAACAAATCAAGTGGATAGCCAAAGGCTTATCCTCATGATCGATCCTAGAATTGGGATGTGGAAGTTGACAACTCTAGTCCTTGAATATAAATATTTAAGTGGTGCCCATCAAAATGCCACACTTCCTATCACCTTCTGCTTAAGTTCTTTGTGCAGTCATAGGTCTTGCCCATTTGTCAAAAGTATTGGAGTTTGTAAAGAAGCAACCTAAAAGCTCACATCCTTAAAAATATCTATTAGTCCCTTTGTGGCCTGTCATCTATTTATCTTTCCATTTCCCTTCATTCCATGGTCCCTTCATTCTCAGTGTTTCTAACACTGGTTTGTTTTTTTTGTTGTTGTTTTGTTTTTTTGTTTTGTTTTTAGTGCCTTTAATGTTCTTTTTTAAAATATTTTTTTAATGTCTTATTTATTTCTGAGAGAGAGAAAGACTGCGTGAACAGGGGAGGGTCAGTGATAGAGGAGACACAGAATCTGAAACAGGCTCCAGGCTCTGCGCTGGCAGTCAGCACATAGCCTGACATGGGGCTCGAACCCACAAACCATGAGATCATGACCTGAGCTGAAGTCGGACACTTAACCGACTGAGCCACCCAGGCGCCCCTGTTCTTTATAGTATCTAGACACATATATTCTTCTGTTTATTGCTTTATTCCCTATGTTGGTACATACTATATGTTTGATAATTCTTTACTAAAAAAGTCATTCTTTGCAATATGCATAACATTATCATCATAGAAATCAACTTGTGGCAGAAAAAATGTGAATATTTTCATGGTGTTGCATGACATGGCATCACTAGTAACCTTGGTTTAAAAAAAGATAAGTACCAGAAAAACCTTGGGCATTAACCACAATGGAACACCTTGAAGAAATTTATAAGTTAATCACACTAGGGCCCATTCGTTTACATTTAAAGGGGGGGGGGGGGAAATCCCAGACTCAATCATTTACATTCCAAAGAGTTTAATTAATTTAGGGACTTCCCCCTTCACTTTCCATAGAGTGCATATTTGCTTGCAGCAGACAGGAAAGGTTTGTCTTCCTCTCAAGATGGGAAGAAGGAACATGTACCAGCTGCCCTTTATATATTTGAGATTTAGAATTTTGGAGTCCCTCTCCTGTACTGTAGATACCTTCTGTATGAGTTGGAATGATTTCTGTCCTTATCATATTGCCCTAAGGTGGAAATAGGGCATAGAAAACCTGTGTTCAAATACTCTGTATATAAATAATATTTTGGCCTCTGATCCATAAGGCTGGTTTTTACTGTCAGGATAAATAAATATAGACATGAAAACATCAACTTGGCAATAAAGCTGGAGTCCTATAAGAGGTGTGGGTTACTAGACAAGAAAGATGAGGGCCCCACAAACAGCAAACTTATTGACCAAACTTATTTGGCTGATGGGCAATTCATAATTCCTTCTGTTTCTTTCTTATTAAGGTGGGATCAGGGGACAGTAGCTAGCTGGGGGCAGGCAAGTAGGGTGATGGTAAGCAACCTGATTGTTGCTCTCTGTTTTTGTTCTTGCCTTCATAAGGAAAGGGAAATGGCTAATTGATTTCTAGAGCTGAAGTAAGCCTTTGGATAGAGCAGCTGCTGTCCTTCCTGAACCTGAAGAAAATGTGGATCATTTACTGGCAAGGAGATAACCTTCTTCATGTTTCCCAGACCACTTGCCACTCTTCTACCTAAATCTCAGCTGCTTTCAAGATTAGGGGTGGGGCCAAGATATCACTGCAAATGTGAGTACACTTGGGAATTTCAAGGAAAGAAGGCACCCAAATGCTGACCCTTTTGTGGATGCCGCATACAGAGGGTGTCTTAGGTACCGGGAATGTAAGGGAGAATGTGAGGGGTCAGGACAATGATCCTTTGAGTCCTGAGCATTGTGGATCCTGAGATACTCAGACGACATGGAGGAAAACAAACTCTGAGGCAAAGAATCAAGGGAGAGGGAGGAAGTGCCTGCCTGAAGTAGGTGTCCCTCACCTAGCCTTTACCACTCCATTCTACCTGTTCATTCTCAGCTGTCCAGCCGGGAGATAACAGGCTCTCTTCGCAGCTATAACTCAACCCCCGAAGCAGTTAACTCCAACTGCTAAGGCTTAAAGTGTAGTGAAGAAAGATTAAAAAGTTAAAATGGTTTATTGTATTGTTTCATTACTTCTACACCTTAATATATGCTATTTGCCAAATGTATGTACATCTGAACTGATTTCTGACTTGCTTGTAATGTCCCATCTCCTAAGCTCCAGAAGGGACCATCCCAGGATCTCAATAGAGGAAAGCTGCACTTAGAGAAGTATATTAGTGGGATCAACTCCCCTATCATTTACACACAGCAAATGAGTTATGGTTTAATACAAATGCCTATATTCTCTGTGGTCTGGTAGTCAAGGAAAAATTGCTATGTTTCCGGAAACTTACCATGAAAGTGGGAGGAGCATGCAAACAATAGCAGCAGGACATACCCCCTTCTGGGGTTTTGCATGTGGGTTTGCTACTAGATACATCCCTTTTCACCAAACAGTTATTGTTTTGATAATGGGTTCCTGTTAAAACCAAATGGCTAATGAAATGGGTTCCTGTTAAAACCAAATGCCTAATGAAATGGGTTCCTGTTAAAATCAAATGCCTAAGGTGTGGCAATGTACTGATACTCCAGCCTGAGATATGCACTTTAGGTTTTATAATTGACAAGACTGAAGAAGCTCAGAAACGTTCCTCTTGTCAACAGGACATGTTACGATAGAGAATGCAGCAGCGTTGGCCCCCGAAAAACTCGGTTTTACATTAGAACATGGCAACTATCACTCACCTTTATCATTCGTAACTGTGACTTTGATCCTTCTATTTTAAGATTATGTACTAAATGATTACTAACATAAGATGATTAGCTAGCAAGGTAAAATAAAATGCATGTGGTAAAAAATTCATACAGCAACTGCCCTCAAAGACAATTTTCTTAAATTTTCTCTTTTTCCACTTAGAATATAAACTTGGAATGCAAAGTAAAGATGATGGCTTAACATGTTCTAAGTTAATCTAACTTGAATAAAATTTTATTGATTGGCAATCATTCATCCACTCACCCATTCAATAAACGTTTGTGATGTGCAACATCATAATATAATATGAGAGCCATGGTGAACATGGAGGTGGTTAAGCTACAACCCTCTTTCAAAACACCTACAGTCAATGTGAAACACAGCATTGAGGTATTGACACATAAACACATGTGATGAAATGTACTTTAATGTATACTAGATGATCTTAATAATACCAAATACAGTAAGAGAACATTTATTTATTTATGTCTAACAGAACTGGAAGAGAAACAATATACAGGCTTAATCTATTTACTGAGAGATATATTCAAAATAATGTTTTGTCCATTATTTTCCATGAGTTGTGACAGAGTGTGGGAATTATCTATTGTTTTCTCTTTATCACTTCACTGCAAGGATTTGCCAAGGAAAAATGTATCTGACTGCATTAAAAAAAAGTTTTAGAAATATTTATTTTTGAGAGAGAGAGTAGGAGAAAGGCATAGAGATGGAGACACAAAATCCTAAGCAGGTTCCAGGCTTTGAGCTGTCAGCACAGAGCCCAACACAGGGCTCAAACCTACAAGCTGTGAGTTCATGACATGAGCCGAACTAGGACGCTTAACCAACTGAACCGCCTAGGAAGGCCTACCTGCATTTTTTATTACTCTCAGAAAGTTGTAGTTCACCATTGATGCATATAAGGAGTTCATCAATTTGATAGGAGAGGTAGGAAGAATAATGGAACACCCCTAAATGTCCAAATCCTAATCTCCAGAACCTATAAATGATGTTAGTCTGTATTTGCAATGGTAAATTAAGATTTTGGATGGAATGAATTTTATCAATCAGTTGGCCTTAAACAGAAAGAACAGTCGGGATTACCTAGGTGAGCACACTGTAATCACAGGAATCCTTAAAAGTGGAAGAAGGTGGGGCGCCTGGGTGTCTTAGTCGGTTAGGCATCTGACTTTTGCTTAGGTCATGATCTCGTGGTTCGCGGGTTCGAGCCCCGTGTCGGGCTCTGTGCTGACTGCCAGCTCAGAGCCTGGAGCCTGTTTCAGTCTGTGACTCCCTCTCTCTCTGACCCTCCCCTGCTCACACTGTCTCTCTCTCTCTCTCCTAGAAATAAATAAAACATTAAAAAGAAATTTAAAAAAAAAGTGGAAGAAGGTGAGGGAAGAAGAGAGTCAGACCGAGATGCAATCACAAAAGAGTGGCCAGAGAAACGCATCTCTGTTGGCTTTGCAGAGAGGATAAGAATGCCGTGAGAGAGAGAATGTGGGAAGCCTCTAGAAGCTGGAGAACAAAAGGAAGTGCATTTTCCTCTAGAGCCTCCAGGAAGAAATGTAGTCTTCCCACAGCTTGATTTTTAACCCAGACAGACCCTATAGAACCATAAGATAATACACTTTTATATTTTTGTCACTACATGTCTAATAATTTGTTATGACAACCAGAGAAAACTTACCTATAAGGAGTGAGAATTCGTGACTCCTGTATAAACAGAGCAGTTCGAAGCCCAGAGCTATAGGTAAGTATAGAATGATTCAGAAAGCTCTTGAATGTTTTGTTTATTAAAAAGACTATAGGAGAGGACGGTTGAGAAAAATTGCTCTAATATAATAAATAATATGCTCTTCTCTCAATAACACATTTATTTTATTCAAAGCTGATTGCATTGGCTAGTCAATGACAATGGACAATGAAATGAACTTTACAGATAAACTACAAATACAAGAGGTTTTAAGCTTCTATTTAAATAAGCTGTCAAATGAGACTTGCAATGTCTGTTACTGGATATTACTGGATCCTGGTCTGCACCCAAGGAACAGGAAAAAAAAAAAAGATTTGGGGACCAAGAGAAGCAAATACATCTTCAGGTTTTTTTTTAATTTTAATTTTTTAGAGTGGACATTTACATCTTGTGTCTCCAGCAACATTGTAGCTTGTTAAAAGGAAAGAGGTTCGGGTGTTAACCTGAGATATAAAGGAGACCTCTCACTATCATTAATCTTTATCAGTTATAAAGAACCAACTTTTTTGCTGTCATAAAATCTAAACAGAGCCATTGAAAAAACGTTTTTACTTTTGTTACAAGGCAAATGCCTTGCTTTGTAAGTGTGAATCTCACTAATTTTTAACCCAAAACCTTCAACCTAGTTTGTTTAATAATGTATTTCTGGGCAATTTCATATTTTTAGGAACACAACTACAATTGTTATAGCAAATAAGACTGGCCTATTAAATGTAATACATATGATTTCTTGCTGTAATTTTACCTTCATGGATATTATGGCAAAGGAAACCAGGATAGCTAGCCAAATTTTAAATGAACCTGGGAAAAATAATTCAAACTCTTTTGTAAAGCAGATTGTAGCTATTGTTTGTTTTGTTTTTTTTTTTTTTTTTGTGTGTGGCATCTGAGGCTGTTGACCTGAAGTTCTGCAAGCGGGAGTTATTATGTCAAAACTTATTTCCAAAATAAACAGATGCATATCTCCCATCACCTCCTTACAGAGCCAAAAAGCTGTAACAATATATATGGGAGCCCCGGAGTTATGTCATGGATGAAAATAGAGCATCTTCAATCCTTTCCTTACAAGGTGACCATTTGCAAGGTGTCTTTTTTTTTTTTTTTTTTTTAATTTTTATTTTTTTTTTATTTTATTTTTTTTTTTACAAATAGTTTATTGTCAAATTAGTTTTTACATAACACTCAGTGCTCATCCCCAAAGTGCCCTCCTTCATGCCCATCCCCCCCTCCCCCCCACATCCATCAGTCCTCAGTTTTTGTCAGCATTCAAGAGTCTCTCATGGTTTGCCTCTCTCCCTTTCCCCCACCATTTCCACCCTTCTTCTCCCCCTTGGTCCTCCGTCAAGTTCCTCCTAATCC